>NW_006238919.1:689107-858821 GCF_000375325.1 Capsella rubella | reverse complement strand
TGATAAGAAGTAGGACTAAATAACCTTCGAATGCATAGCACGTTTTTTGGGTTTATTGGGGAGGATGTTGTTGATCTTCGTAGTTTTCCCAAAGACCTCAAAATCTCAAGCTACTACATCAAAAAAGTAGATTACAATTAGTTGTTTTAAAAAAATTAAACACAAAAAGTAAAATATTATGTGTAAACATTGATTAAAAACGATATGAAAGCATGTGGTGAGAAAATTTGTATTAGTTCATGCTTTGTTTTGTGAGATATATATATTTTGTCTCGCTTTTGAAATGAATGTAAAATAAGAAAACATGTAATGGTTTATATAGGCTGTAAAAATGGGGTAGTTAATATTTTAGAATATTTGGTTTGAGATTTAGTTTTGAAAAGAAATAACTTTATTCAATCTCAATCACTAAATTATCGTGATTTTATTGTTAAATATTAAATATTATATCCGAATATTCCATTTTTAGAAGACTTAGAATAACAAATCATGTTTATATTTAATAGGCGAATTTAATTACCATAAATTAGTAAATTGTTATAAATTAAGATATAATCCGTTGATTTTGCCTACCATAAATTAATGATTTTGATATAAACGATTTAGATTTAAATGATTAAGGAAATATATACATATTATGGATTTTAAATGATTAAGGAAATATATATTCAAAGAAAATCGAATATGATAATGATTACTTAATAAATAATTCTTCAATTTTTAATATATAATGAAATGACAAAAGTTTATTTATAAAAATCTTACAAATAAAAAGTTATATTATCAAATGTATTTAAAAAATGTTAATATAGATTGATTTAGTTGGTCAAGTTAAAAATTAAAATAGTTTAAAAAGTCAACTATATTGAATATTCCATACTAAGAAAACATGGAATGGTTTCTATTAAAACAAATATTAAAATACTCAATGTTTAAAATTTCGATCAAGATCTTTATAAAATATTTGAAATTAAGAAAATCTTGCCAATTAAGCTAAATTTTAGGCATTGTATCTTACAAAAAAAGTTAAATATCAAACGTAATAATTATCTTTCCTTTAATATTGAAAACCAATTTTTTTTTTATCAACTGAAAAATGAACGATGGAGATTAAATATTTAAACCCGATTAACATATCTGTTTAGTTAGTTAGATCCGCGTGTTAACCCAGTTAGAAATGATAATTATTTCATTTTGAAACTATAGTGTAAATTCATTGTGTACTTCAGCTTTAATAGTATAGATGTACGTAAAAATATACATCACATTCATTCTATAAATATACATCACATTCTCACTGATGAATGATGATCAATGTTCACAAAAAACTCTTTAGTTTTCGAAAAAAACAGAGGAACAAAAATGAAATTCGAAAAAGAATTTTCATCACAGATGCTATCAGAGTGGCAACAAGCTTACGTAGACTACAAGTATCTCAAAACCCTTGTCAAAGACATCAACCGTTTCAAACGCAAAACCAATCCTCACCGTCAGATGAGCCCTTCTTCAACAGTGGTCGAGATTGGCGATGGAATAACGACGGCGCCTATTCAGGTGAGTTCTACGGCGAGTCAACGGTATGAGACAACGTTTTTGATGACGGCGGAGAAAGGAGGAGAGTATGAGTTGGTGTTTTTCCGGCGGCTAGACGACGAATTCAACAAAGTTGAGAAATTCTATAGAGAGAGAGTGGAGGAGGTGGTGGAAGAAGCGGCGGCGCTTAACAAACAGATGGATACTTTAGTTGCGTTTCGGTGTAAGATGGAAGAGGAGCGTACGGTGGAGATGGCTCGCTTGGCCTCGTATGTCGCGGTTTCTCCGGCGGAGCTTGCCAAAAACACATCTAGTAAGCCAAATATCAAATATTAATGTTAATCTAAAACATGCAGGTCCTTATATATATTTCATATATTCAATTTTTTGAGACATTTAATTATTTGACACTCAAATTCTTATTCCCATCTAATATCAATGAAAATGAATCTGTTACTATAATTTCATTTTTTACAAGTTCAAGTTTATCTACCTCTACCAAAAACTGATCAAACTTTCAAAGTATAGTGATCACTTTACTTAGTTTTTTTATTTTTTTTTGTTGCTAAGAATGTAAATATTTCATTAATAATGAAAATAGTTAGGAATTACAATGAAGTAAAACCTATAGATTGGTTCCATGGCAAAAAAAGGAAACACTTCACTTTCTAGTTTAATTAGAGTTATATTCAAATGAACAGTAATAATACCAAACTAACCAAATTTGAAATTTGACCTTTAGTGAAAATTCACATGGAGGCCATAGAGGAAGGAGGTTCCAGTAGAGCTGGTCGATCTGATGATGATGACAATAATAATACTGACGAAAAAGAAGATAACAATATATTCCTCACACCGGTCCACAACTTTAACAAGATGAAAGCTTCAAGGCCGGCTTCCATCGAGGTTTTAAATAACATTAAGATCAACAACACCAAAGAAACGCCTCGGTCCACTACTAAAGGCGTTCTCAAGGTCTTAAACCAAACGGAGCTCAAATTTAACAGAGATAATCTAAGGAAAATTGAGGAGAAACTCATATGCGCCTTTATCGAGTTCCATCGGAAGCTTTGGTATCTCAAGAGCTATAGGTGCCTATCTTTTTTATTTTTGATTTGAGATTATATAGGTATTTATTTTGGATTTGAGATTTGAGTTATCAAAAAAATATACTCAGCTTCTTGAATGTGTTGGCGCTTTCGAAGGTATTGACGAAGTATGATAAGGTTAGAGAAGTCCTTATTTTGATTTAATGTTTTTTTGTATGGGGTCTGTTTTCATAATTAAGAGAAAATGTGTTCTATACAGATAACTTTAAGGGATGCGGCTAAATCTTACATGAAAATGGTTGATAAATCTTTCCTTGGAAGCTCTGATGAGGTAAGCTTAGTTTTAAATTTGTAGTTAATTAAGTAAGTTTATAAAATAAATATAAAAGAACACTTGATGAAAACATTTTATCTTCTCAAATTCAGTAGAAAGATCCATTGAACGTGATAGTTGTTGAGTCAACTCCAAATTATTACTAGTTGTTTAATTCTAGCTTCTCTGTTTATCCTAGTATTGATCTTCTATTGCTCCTCCTTTGTCATAGGTTATGAGACTAATGGAGAATGTTGAAGCTACGTTCATAAAGCATTTCACGAATGGTAACAGAACAAAAGGAATGAACATCTTGCGACCAAAACCTAAAAGAGAGAGACATCGACTTACATTTTCCACAGGTATAATACTTCTTACTCTCTTAGGTACTTTTCTCTCTTTCATGTCGCTTGCTTCTCAATTTCATACATGTTCTTATGAGAAATGAATGTTTCATGTTTCGTGGGTGGATGCATGTTTTCTCTCATAGTGGCTCTTGTTGCTATCATACGCACCCGAAACATTTTACTAAATGATGGCCAAAAACAATACATGAATACAATGTTCCCTCTTTATAGGTAACTCTTATGCATCAATCATTTGCTTGCGTTTACACTTCGTACATGTTCTTCCTTAATGAAGCGCTTCAAATATGTTAAGCAAAACATATTTATTAACAGTAAAATAAAATCTAAACACCATTGAAAAGTTCTCTTTTTCCGTTTTTATCACGTATTGACACTTTACTTGGCTTCTGTTCTTAATAAGTTTTCTTTTAAACTTGTTATTGCAGCTTGTTCGGAATCATTGTGTTACACATGACTATGTATGCTACTGATATTTATTTTTGGAGGCGTTATCGAGTAAATTATTCCTTCATACTTGGTTTCAAACAAGAAACTGAACTTGGCTACAAGCAAGTTCTCTTTGTGGGATTCAGCATTGGTGCGCTTGCTCTTCTTTGTGTTCTTGCCAATCTTGATATGGAAACAGACCCCAAAACCAAAGATTACCAAGCATTAACCGAACTTCTTCCTCTTTTCCTCCTCATTGTAAGTCAAAATTACAAAATCTGCTTTTGAATTCAAACTACTTATATAGCAATAACCCATGGGAACATAACTGTGTGATGTAAATTAGGCTATGTTCGTAGTTCTAGTCTTACCATTCAACATCTTCTACCGATCGAGTCGCTTCTTCCTCCTCAAAAGCTTCTTTCACATCCTTGTTGCCCCTCTTTACAA
Source organism: Capsella rubella (assembly GCF_000375325.1). Lineage (NCBI taxonomy): Eukaryota > Viridiplantae > Streptophyta > Magnoliopsida > Brassicales > Brassicaceae > Capsella > Capsella rubella. Next base: position 854,682 of record NW_006238919.1, on the reverse strand, counting down.
GGTAAAACATTAAAACTTAACATAATCATCAATACAAATTAAATCTCTTAACAAATATATTACTATTTGTGTCTTCATGCAGGTGACATTACCCGATTTCTTCTTGGCAGATCAACTATGCAGCCAAGCGCAAACTCTTCGAAGCATAGAGTTCTACATATGTTACTATGGTTGGGGAGATTTCAAACAAAGAAAAAACACATGTGGAGACTCTCAAGTCTTCAACACTTTCCTATTCATTGTTGTGGCTTTCCCATTTTTTTCTCGCTTCCTTCAGGTACACAAAATTGTTCTCTACTAATTCAATGTTCTTGTTCAATAAAACATTTTTTGACATTTTTATAGTTGTGTAGTGTATGAGGCGGATGTTTGAAGAGAAAAGCATAGAACAAGGATATAATGGTTTCAAGTACATTTTGATAGTAGTAGCTGTTTGCTTAGGTATGGCTTATGAAGTGGATGGTGAAAAAGACCGTCAAATTATTTGGAGATTGTTAGGTGGTATCACCTCAGCTATGGCTGTGGTTTTCTGTACATACTGGGACTTGGTTTACGATTGGGGACTTCTTAATCGAACATCCAAGAATCCATGGCTACGCGATAATCTTCTCATCCCACACAAGGAGGTGTACTTTATCGCAATGGTGAGTCTTAGAACATTATTATTAAGATTGTGTGATGGAGTACCCGGCTTGGTACTGTTGGTATTGAGCCCATTCCTTAATCTGATATGATGACAATGACTTTGACATTTAGATTTAAGCCTAAATTAACTGCGGCTAACCTAATAAATACATAGGAAAATTGCACCCTTAGCATATACAGTAGCCCACAAATTCCCTAGAGTGAGTTCTTACTTTTTAATGGCTATCCATTTCGAAATAAGTATATAACTCGAATGACATAATCCGCATGCATATGTATTGGTAAAAAATAAAATATCCAATGGGAATGGAAACATATCAAATTTAGACAACGTAACCAGACTACATGACATTTGTTTCAGACTAAATTGTTTCAAAAGAAAAAAAAAAAAAAAAAACCCAGACTACATGACATTTGTTTTGATCATTATATCATGAGCTAGAGAGTTCTTATAATGTTTCAAGAGAAACATGCAACTGATTTTTAAACCAAATGCAGATCTTAAACGTGGTGCTGAGATTTGCGTGGATGCAAACGGTGTTAGATTTCAAATTCGAGTCCATGCACACACAAACTGTGGTCGGTGTCGTGGCAAGTCTGGAGATCATTCGTCGTGGAATATGGAACTTCTTCAGGTTAGTACTCTTTTTACTTAATTTTATTATATATATTTCAAAGACTTTTCAGTCGCGTTTTAATAAAACGAAACTTGGTTTGGTTCATGTTCGTAAAAACAGGTTAGAGAACGAACATTTAAACAATGTCGGTAAGTATAGAGCTTTCAAGACAGTTTCATTACCATTCAACTACGAAGTGGACCAGTAAATGTTCGTAGCCATCCTTGCTTGCCATTAGGTGGTGATCTAATTTGCTGCAGTAGCTGATAATGATATTACTACCCATTCATATGTGTATCTAGACGAAAAGGACATTAGTCAATTTACGATCAAATCTACAATACTACTGACAAGTCTCACAAACTAGTCAACAAAATGCGACCATTGTTATAACAATTTGTACGTACTCGTGTTAATAGTTTTTAATATCTTTTTCCTTCTTCTTTTGGACAATGTACACCAACACCATACACTAAAAACTTTTTCTTTCCTGAAAAGCTTTTTTTCTTCTTTATAATGTATTATCACTTGGAAAGATGAAAAAAGGAGACGTGTGGACTTGAGATTCACTACGCTCAAGCTACCTAACAAGTAGCAAAGGGTACGAAAAATATCTTTAACATGGTAAAAAGTTATAGAGAGATTCCACCTTTTTAGTCCTTGCGTCAAAACGGGTTGTTAAATTATAGTATTGGACATAGAATGTGGTAATCAATAAACTATATGGGACACGAACGACATGTTATAGATTTTAAATAGTTATCGTTAGATCCTTTTTATACAGTGAAGGCTGACATATGTATAAATTTATGAATAAACATATTCGATATAAATTCCTTTCAAACTTGGTATATATTTTTTTAATGGTTACATGCTAAACGTAACCATTAATAGTTCCGATTCTGAAAGAGTCAAGGTCCGGGACTTTCTTATTATCGAATAAAATAAATATAAGGTTTCATGTCATGACTCGTTCCAAATCAAAGTTGATGGCCATGTATTGGCTTTGAATCTTAAAAGAAGAAGCTTGAGAACTAGACTTGTCAACAAGTGACCGATGAGAAATCGAGAATCGTTATAAGAGTAAATCATTAATGTGATCTTTATTTTAGCATTTAATTGTGATGCAACCAATATGATCCGAAAACTTTCACTTTTATTAGTAGTCGTGTCATCGTCAACGACACTTATAAATCGACACTACATTCATAAAAAAAACTAGTTATTTGATTTAATAAGATTTGGCTTATTTTGATAATTTTCTTATTGTTTTTTACCTATTTAAGAAAGTTACCCTAAAATATACAATTTTGTACTGATATTTATAAGAGAATTTTTGAGAAATACCCATTTTGGTGTAATCATTTTTAAAAATACTTCTCTTTTCTATTTATTTTCAAAAATACCCTTTTTCAAATATGAAAAATTATAAAATTTTATATGGTTGATAAGGTACATCAAGATCATCATTACTACTAGGAGACTAAATCCAAATATTTATAAGGTTTTAAAAGGTTCTAAACGGCATTTATATGGTTTTTATAAGGTTTTTAAAAGGTTTACACAGTTTTTATAAGCTTTTTATATGATTTTTAAAAGGTATTTATACGGTACTTATGAAATATATATATAAATTTACACACATGTAAAGATAATTTTTGTCTATAAATATAAATTTTATACATATGTTTTTGATAAATTTCAAATTTTGTTGTAACTTTTTGATAAAATTAGAAAGAGTGATATTTTTAAAAAGTGGTATTGGAAAAAGGGTATTTTTGAAATTCCCCGTATTTATAAATATACTAAGAAAATAATTTGCTTTGGGTAAGATTTTTGGGATTTGCCAGGAAATTCAATACTAAAATATGATAGTCGGTCACATAAAAACCGGACCTGCGTCATGGCTCCACACGGCTCACGAGAGTCTTCCTATCTAGCCTCGATAATTTTTGGGAAAAATGTCATAATAATCCCAAACTTTCAAATTTGGGACGTTTAAATCCTCAACTCTGCGAAAGCCATTATAATCCCCAACTTTGTTATTGACTTTGTGTAAAATACCGAACTTTTGTTGACTGAGCCGTTTTAAGCATAGCGTTAAATCTCTGTTAGAAACGCTTTGACGGGGTTAACAATCCGTCTCCTGCTTCCGTTTAACGTAAACGCAGTCGTTTAAAACTGTACAAAACGACGTCGTTTAAACACTAATGAAACTTAAAAAACCCCCAAATCGATTTCTAGGTTACAATCTTCCCTAAAATTTCTTCTGCAAATTCTTCTGCAATCTCTCTGTTCCGATGAGTTCAAGTTCGAGCTCTGTCACAACGAGTGGCGTTAGTGAGCGTGGTGTGCCTCGCAAGTGTGTTTGTGGTTTAGGTGTCACGATCTTTACATCAAAAACTCAAGACAATCCAGGACGACCTTTCTTTCGTTGTGATAGCAAACGGGATGTGAATTCGTGGACAAGCAAAAGAGATGTGAGTATATGCAAACTTGTTGTTTATGTAGAAAAATCAGTGTAAGCTAGCTAATTATTTCTGATTTTTTTTGTTCATTAGAATCATTTGTTTAAGTGGGTGGAAGATGCTGTGTTTGAAGAAGTAGAAGATGCTCTACCAAGAGTAGCCATCATTGCAAATGAGATTAGCAAAATAAAAGCAGAAGTCAATGAGTTAAAGGCTGTGATGAAAGAAGTGAAGGAAGAAGAAATGATCAACAAAAAAGAAGTCCACAAGTGTAAATTGTGCTTCAAAGTCTGTTTTCTGTGGCTTAGTCTTATCACCATTGTGCTGGGTTATGTTTTGTTTAGGAAAGGAAATCAGAAAAAACTTATGTTAGGTTATTAAGGAAATCAGTTGTATGTTTGTGATGTAAACCTTTTGGAACTCATAATGAATGGACATCACTTGTTTGGAACATGTCTTCATAAAACCTGATTGATGTCTTAATACAAACTTTAACAAAACAAACACAATACAAGTTCTGAAACAAAATGCGAGCAAACTAATCCGAGTAAACCAAAACATGTTCTGAAACTTGTTCTGAAGCAAAGTGAAGAAGCTACAAACACAAAACATGTTCTGAAACTAATCCGAGCAAACCAAAACATGTTCTGAAACAAAGTGAACAAGCTAGAAACTTAAACAAATTGATTAGCGCGAACATTCAAACCATGGTGCCCATCCTCCTCTTAGTACACCTCCTCCCTGAGATCCTGGTAGATGAGATCGGCCTCTTTGTGAGGCTGGTAAATGAGATCTTCCTCTTTGTGAGGCTGGTAGATGAGATCTTCCTCTTTGTGAGGCTGGTAGATGAGACCTTCCTCTTTGTGAGGCTGGTAGATGAGATCTTCCTCTTTGTGATGCTTGAGGTCCAACTTGAGATGCTTGAGAAGGTGGTTCTTGAGATGCTTGAGAAGAAGAAGCATCCTGAGATGCTGGAGGTGCTTCCTGAGATGCTGGAGGTGCTTCATGAGGCGCTTGAGGTGCTCCCTGAGGTGCTGGAGGTGCTTCATGAGACGCTTGAGGTTCTCTTTCCAATGGTGTTCCTTGTCCAAACAATATAACCCTTGGCTCCTGATTTCAATCAAAATATCAATAAGCATTCAAATGATGTTAAAGTATCAATGGATGAGCAAATCTGACCTGTCCTTTTCTTGGTCTTCCTCTTCCTCTTTTGGGTGGAGTTGCAACTCTTTGATTTGTGCATCCTTGTTTGTTGTGTCCTTCTTGCTTGCAATTTGAACATGTCATGACTCGATTCATGCGTGATAATGTGGTGTTATTAGAGCTAGATGCAGTTTCAAACAAGGACTTCCTCCTTGCATGATTATTTGGCCTCCGAGGGTTACCTCTTCTCCATGGAGGTGGCAACACTCCTAATCTGTTCACTCTTGGCCAGAACAGCTTGCCTTGAACAGGCCCAATACCCTCATAGTAGGTTAACTGCCAGTTTCTAGCTGTGTACCACTCAACAACATGGTCTTCCACCTTTTCCTTCTTTCCTATGATGACAGATGCTGCATGAATACACGGTATACCAGTCATCTGCCATTTTCTGCAACCACACGTTTTGTTGTTCATATCAACAGAGACAATAACATCACCAATGCGTATCTCATGTTTATTGTGCCTTGCCATCCATCTTTCACATCCCTGTGACCCAGCAATCATCTTCTCTATCTCAACATGGGCTCTCTTTGTGAATCTAGTCTTCAACTTACTTGCAATTACATACCTCTTCTCATTACGCACCATACACTGTCTTCTTATGTCTTCCAACAAATCTAGCAAAGGCTTCCTTCGGGCTTGGCGGATGGTTTTATTAAAAGACTCACTGAGGTTGTTTAAGTTGTCATTGCAACAGCTTCCAATCCTGAAAAAAGCTCTAGACCAGGTCCTGGGATTAGTCTTCAGTAGAGAATCAAAAGCACTTGGATTGTAACTCTTCAATTCTTGCATATGACCAGCAAATTCTCCTTCTGTGTAACTCCTAGCAATCTTCCAAAATAGTCTTTGTAACTCCATGTCATGGCTACTTCTCTTCCAATTGTCCATGATGTGCCTAGCACATTGTCTATGCTCAGCTTCTGGAATAACGGTGTAAATTGCTTTCACTAAGCCCTGTAAATGATTCAAAGAAATTGACTTAGACAAACACTGAAATATTGATTGATAGTAAAGAAATGAAGCTTTCACTAACCGATTGTTTGTCTGATATGATTGCTATGTTTTTCCCATCTTGAAGATCTAACTTGGTAGAGAGCATCATAAGAAACCAATCCCAGTTATCATCATTCTCAATTTCAACTATAGCCCATGCAATAGGAACAATCCTATTGTCACCATCTCTCCCTACAGCAGCTAGCAGATGACCCTTTATATCCCATTTCAGAAAGGCACCATCTATACCTATGATGGGCCTACATGTGTTCTTCCAACTATCTCTCTGTGACTTAAAGCAAATAAAAAGCCGATAAAACCTTTGAAGGCTGCCAATGGTTGCACCAGGAGTGGTCTCAATTTCAAATGCTGTATCTGGATTAGATCGGAAGATCTCAGCTTGATAATCCCATATCCTAGCAAAGTGTTCTTCATGAGTAACTTTCCTTTCCCGCAGAACCTTTGTCTTTGCCTTCGAACATTGATCTTCAGTGACTTCAAAGTTGTACTCTCTCTTGATCTCTGCAACCATCTGTTGTTTAGTAATTTTTGGATCCTTTCTCAACCTTTCTCTATACAACCACGCAATTGTCCCTCGCTTCAACATCTTTGAGAATCCAGACCGGACACATGCATGCTCCTCATCGTATATCTTTATTTGCATCTTATGTTTCTTCTTTTCATACGAACAGTAGAATCTCCATGGGCATTTAACATCAGTGGCAGAGCACTTAGCACCAACCTTCAAACTTTGTGACCTATACAACTTAACATCGTATCTAGTCTTCAGAGAATACCTTAGGATAGCTATCTTAAACTCTTCTGGGCCATTGAAAGTTTTTCCCAACCTCAGTAACTCTTCAGGATCTTCAGCTTCATGAGGAGCACCTGCTCTTGCATCTTCATAATCTTCTTCATCGTCACTGTGTGAAAGAGGATCTGGAATCCTCTCTTCATCCCAGATATCATCTCCACTCTCAGCTCCATTGTCATCCCTTGCATCTGGTCCAAATTCAGCTTCAAAATCTTCACAATTAACATCTGCTACACCTATATCTCCTTCGTCTTTGTCTTCCTCTCTACCTTCCTCTCTACATTCATCTCTACCTTCCTCTCTACCTTCCTCTCTACCTTCCTCTCTACCTTCCTCTCTACATTCCTCTGTACCTTCGCAATTATCTTCTACCGCACATGGCTCGCTAATTAGTTCTGGAACAGGTACAATGTTCCATTGATGGTCTTCAAGAACTGCTTCAACATTACCCTCGTCTGCATACCTAACCTCCTCACAGTCGTCATCACCAACAACCTCACAGTCGTCCCCACTAACAGGCTCACGATCCTCCTCGATATCGTCAGCTGTCTTCTTCCTTTTTCGTTTACGTTTGGTCTGATGAACCGTCGTCTCAGTCTCTGGTTCTGAAATTCTTGTTACCGTCTCACTCTCTGGTTCTGAAGGTAGTCGATTCGCCTGAGTCTCCTCACTAGACTCAATAACCGCTTGGATTTGATTCACCTCAATAGTCTCAGCCTCTGTCGCCTCAGTAGTCTCAACCGCTTGGATTTGATTCACCTCAATAGTCTCAGCCTCTGTCGCCTCAGTAGTCTCAACCGCAGGGATTTGATTTCCCTCTGTCTCAACTGTTTCAGTCGCCTCTGCTTCAGCTTCAGGTATGATTGTGTCGACTTCTTCGTCTGCCGTAACCATCTTCAGTCGCTCCGATCGCCGAGTCGGAACTTGCTTCTTTCCTCCACGGGTCCTGGCCATGGCGAGAATCAAGTCGAGAGAATTGGGGATTTTTTTTCTAGGGTTAGGGTCTAATTTGAAATCGATTTGGGGATTTTTAAAGTTTAATTAGTGTTTAAACGACTGCGTTTACGTTAAACGGAAGCAGGAGACGGATTGTTAACCCCGTCAAAGCGTTTCTAACAGAGATTTAACGCTATGCTTAAAACGGCTCAGTCAACAAAAGTTCGGTATTTTACACAAAGTCAATAACAAAGTTGGGGATTATAATGGCTTTCGCAGAGTTGAGGATTTAAACGTCCCAAATTTGAAAGTTTGGGATTATTATGACATTTTTCCCGATAATTTTTTCTAAGAAACAGCCAAAATCAGTATCTCACATAACCATTGAAGCCTAGCTAACACTAAAAACGTTTTTTGGGAATGCAACGAAAAGCAAGCTAACGATGGAAACGTCCACCAAAACATAAACAAAAGAGGCCTTACTAGTGGTGGGATGACTGGTGAGATAAAGAATGCATACAAAAACGTAAAGAGAAATTAAAGGACTAAAAAGCTTAAAAGAGAACTCCATTCAATCAATAATTCAAAATGCATGAATACGTCCAACGTACACATGCAAAAAGAGATAGTAGGAAAGCAACAAAATTGGGTAGAGGAAGACGCGGAGTGACTGACTCTCTGGCTGACCCTCAAATAGATTGAAACTTTGAGATATATTAATTCATTTACACTATCAAAATGGCAAGTTATAAACTATATATGTTACAAGTTTTATTAATCGTTTCTATTTCAATAATTCTAGTTAATTTGAAAGTAAACATACTTGTTTGGAATTTATACTTATGGCTCATACATTATATCCTCGAGCAGTGGCTAAGTACCTTCTACGATTATCCTACATTATATTCCTTTCGCAAAAAAAAGAAAACGAACGTAAAGATCTTTTGGAATTGAGGAAGTGGTTTGTAATCTTTGTGGAATACTTTAAAAATCATATTATTCTTCCAATGGTAAACGAGAAAAAAGAAACATTTGTTATATTGACTGATGACTTTGTAAGTCCAAATAGTTAGACTCAAGTTTGCGACTTCGATGTCACATAATAATAAGAATATATGTAAATCAAAGACCAGAGTGATTTTACTATTTAAAGAAATTTAAGATAACTTTCCGTTTAGATCGAAGTTGAGGTCTTCAAGAAAATATTTCGTTCGTACAGTATATTTGACCAAGGAAAAGTATATTATTATACAACTAATACAAGCATTAAACTAAACTAATCAGGGAGATATACGAGTAGTTTTCTTAATTTGAGAAAAAGTCAAGTGGGCACTGTACGTTTATTATTATTTATACATCAACTACTAATAATGATTTAGATTTAGATGGTACTGGTAAGACAGATTATAAGTAGTTACGATATAATTAATTAATTGGTTTAGGAATTAATCAAAATAGTCGGACCAAATGCAGACGATTTAGTCAATATTTTGAAGGGATGATTTGCAAGATAACATGATTATATATATTTTCGTTTGTTGAACTATCATTTTCTTAATGAACGTACATCTTTCTTTTTTCTAAGTGTAACAAGTTAGACAGATTATTTACGAGTTGGAATATATTTTACCCACACTAATACAATGTGAATTGTTATTTGACATAAATCGTTATTAAAATATGTGATTATCACCATTTTTTTTGTTACTCGCAAATAAACTATAATAGGTAGATGGTTTTTTTTTATTTAAAACATGGATATATATAATCGATAGTATAGATGAAAGAATTTGTCTTTCTCATGTTTTCTGAAACTTTTTATTTTATTTATAAAGTTGTAGTTGTAGTTGCAAAATTGTTGGATACTTTGACAAGTTTTCAAGATTTTTTCCAAGCATAACTTGGACTGTTTGCATAATTGCATGCAGCTGTATAACAAATGTTTCCAGCTACAAAATGCGTATACACCAAACTATTTTTGGAAACTTTTTACATTCTTTTGAAATTTTGATAATTGTTTAGAAACTTCCACAGAATTTCTTACGACTTTTTACAAAATTATGAAAAAACTTCAAAAACCTCCTTCATAATCAATTATCAAATATCTAATCTTATGATTTCTTTCTACATATAAATCACAAAATCTAATCATAAACCATAACCATAAAAATCCTAAACTATAATTACTGATTTTTAAAAGATTTCGTAGACTTGATAGCGTATCAAGTTGATACACTATTACCAAAATCGCATTCGATGCACACATCTCATTGCCACATCCACTTTATCATCTGACTCATCCCGAAACAAAGTGCACCCAAACTCTTCTTCTCTCTCGTTATCATTCTGGCTGATTAGTATATATTTTAAATAGGAAAAAAATAGAGAAAAAATCTAAAATAAAAATAAAAAATAAAAAGGCTACTCACTCGAATTTCTCTATATATATATTTTGAAAAATTAGAATTAATATTTTAAATAACATTATTAGCCTGTGCTGTACGTGTTTGATTCGTTCCCATCCATCTATTAAGGTCCGTCGTAGTGGGGCAGTCCACACGCGCTTTGGTTGTCCAATCTGATCACATTTGCTTTATTGTCTTTCAACCATCAACCAAGATTGAAAACTACCCTATTTTTTTTATATTTCATTTTATTTTTCAACCCCATAATAAAATATATCATAATTATTTTTCTACATAGATCTTAAAAAAAAAATTATATATATGTGACTGACCAGTCACTATTTTCTACTTACACATCCCCAAGTTTTCCTCTGTCTTCTTCTTCACTCTTCTTTCTTTCTTCTTCAGACACAAACACATAAAAAACAAAGAAACAATAACTTATCAAAAGATTAGATTTCAGACAAAGATTTTGTCGAGAAAATGAAGTTCGGGAAAGAGTTCTCTTCTCAGATGGTGCCTGAATGGCACGAAGCTTACATGGATTACGAATTCCTCAAATCTCAGCTTAAAGAAATCATCAAATTCAAACGCAAAACCAATCCTCACGGTCATCATCACCACCACCACCACCATCATCATCATCATCATCACGGACTTCACCGAGCATTCAGCGGTTTACTCTCTACATCCCCCAAGAAAAAGAAACACCACCATCACGGCGGTGGTGGTGCTGGTCAGATCGGGCATTTATCAGATTCCGACGACGATATCGAGGAAGGGATTAAACCGGTTAAGGCGCCGATTCTTGTTCACTCGGCGAGTCACGGTTACGAGACGACGTTTCTGATGGCGTCGGAGGAAGGAGGAGAGTACGAGACTGTGTTTTTCCGGAGATTAGATGATGAGTTCAACAAAGTCGAGAGGTTTTATAAAGATAAGGTTGAAGAAGTGATGAAAGAAGCTGTTATGCTTGAGAAGCAGATGGATGCTTTGATCGCTTTCAGGGTTAAAGTTGAGCATCCTGATGGTTGGCCTTGGGAAGAACGTACGGTTGAGATGACTCGTTTAGCTTCTGATGTTGCTTCTTCTGCTGCCGCCGTCGCTGCTTCTACTCCCGCCGGTGCTAGATCCAGTAAGTAACAAACAAAACCTAACTCTCTTTGACTCGCCGGTGACTATAAATTGAAATTACTCTGTTCCTTTCTCCGGTTTTATCGAACCGTAATTGACATATTGAAATTGATTTGTTTCTTCTTTCTCCGGTTTTGTCCAACCGAAACTGTAACTTGCAGTGATTTTCTTTACACTCGCTCCGGTTTGATTATTAATTCCGGTGTTAATTGTACTGAATGACCGGAAATTTGATTAAACCGTAATTGTACCGAGTAGCAAAAATTGAATTTGATTTTTTGTTTTCAAATTCTGGTTTGGTTTGCAGTGAAGGTTGGAGCTCATCAAGCTCACATGGAGGCGATACAGGAAGGAGGATCAAGCAAAGCTGGTAAATCATCTGACGAAGAAGATGATGAAAATGATGATGATGTAGAGAAAGAAGAAGAAGAAGATAACGGCGTTTCCGTCGTAGTAGCTGATGACATCAGTAAGCTGAAAGCGGCGAGGCCACCTCCGATAGAGCCACCTCCGATCGAGGTTTTGGATCGTGTCAAGATGAATCATACGAAAGAGACGCCACGTTCCACCATTAAAAGTGTTCTCCAGGTCTCGAATTTGACGGAGCTTAAATTTAGCAGAGATAATCTGAGGAAAGTCGAAGCGAAGCTTAGACGCGCCTTCGTTGAGTTCTATCAGAAGCTTAGGCTACTCAAAAGCTACAGGTACGTTACTCGTATATGTTGTTGAATTGGATGATCAGTTCTTAGAGTATTATGATTGATGGATTTGAGATTCGATGCAGCTTCATGAATGAGTTAGCGTTTTCGAAGATATTGAAGAAGTATGATAAGGTATGGTTTGGTTTGAGACTTTGTTGAAGTTTTGATTTTTGGGGATTTTTGAAGTATGACTGAAAGGTGTTCGACGAAATTACTCTTAAAACAGATAACTTCAAGGCATGCTTCAAAGTCTTACATGCAAATGATTGATAACTCTTACCTTGGTAGCTCTGATGAGGTATAACTTTCATAAGTTCTTTTTTAGATTCAGTTGGTTGATACTATCTATGTATCTTACTCAAATTGATCTTCTCTTTTGTCACAGGTAACGAGACTCGTGGAGCGTGTTGAAGCTACGTTTATAAAGCATTTCGTGAATGCTAACAGGAGAAAAGGAATGAATATCTTGAGACCGAAAGCTAAAAGAGAAAGACATCGAATTACATTCTCCACAGGTGGATATCATTTTACATTTTCTCTGGTTTTATTTCTACTTGAGATTTTGCTTGTCAAGTACTGATGCGGAATCTGGGTTTCAGGCTTCTTGGGTGGATGCTTGTTTTCTTTAGTAGTGGCTCTATTTGCGATCATACGAACCCGAAACATTTTGCAGGAGGAAGGCCAGAAACAGTACATGAACACTATGTTCCCTCTTTACAGGTAAACTCTAATGTTTCTTCTGTTATCATGATTCATGAATATATATATATCGGAAATTTGAGGTGGCACTTATTGTTTCTATTCTTCTTTGTTGGTCTTATAGTTTGTTCGGGTTCATCGTTCTACACATACTTATGTATGCTGGTAATATATACTATTGGAGGCGGTATCGAGTGAATTACTCTTTCATATTTGGGTTCAAGCACGGAACTGAACTTGGTTATAGACAAGTTCTATTTGTGGGATTAAGCATTGGAGTCCTTGCGCTTCTTTGTATTCTTGCCAACCTTGACATGGAGGTTGACCCGGAAACCAAAGATTACCAAGCATTAACCGAACTTCTTCCTCTTTTCCTGCTCATTGTAAGTCTATAAATACAAACCAGATTTTAAATGCGAAACTCAGCTATATTATGATAATAACAGAATAATTTTGTGATCTAGGTTATGTTTTTAGTTCTGATCTTACCATTCAATATCTTCTACCGCTCGAGTCGCTTCTTCTTCCTCACCTGCCTCTTCCATTGCCTTGCAGCTCCTCTTTACAAGGTAGAACAGAAACTCAGTTTTTCATTGATCATGAAAAAGAAATATTGATAAATGTATTAACACAAAACAAAAGTCTGAATTTTCAACTTCAATTGCAGGTAACCTTACCTGATTTCATAGTGGGAGATCAGTTAACAAGTCAGGTGCAAGCTCTTCGAAGCATCCAATTTTACATATGTCACTACGGTTGGGGAGATTACAAACATAGACTGAACACTTGCTCAGATTCAGATGCCTACAATGCTTTCTTATTCATTGTTGCTGTAATCCCATATGGCTGTCGTCTCCTTCAGGTACAAATTTTGTTCATTCGAAATACAACTGTTCAAAACTCCATTCATGTAATATTTGCTAAAAACCCCTATATATTTGCAGTGCTTGAGGCGACTGTTTGAAGAGAAAAACCCAGAACAAGGATACAATGGTCTCAAGTACTTCTTGACTATAGTGGCTGTCTGCTTGAGGACTACTTACAGTGTAGTCGACGAAGATCATCAATTTATATGGAGAATATTAGCTGGGATCTTTTCAGCTATTGCTGCCATTTTCTGTACTTACTGGGACTTAGTGTATGACTGGGGTCTTCTGAATCGAACATCCAAAAACCGGTGGCTCCGGGATAAACTCCTTGTCCCTCAGAAGAAAGTATACTTTATCGCAATGGTGAGCACAAACTACAGAAAATCTCATCCTTTTGAATCCTAGAACAAATCTGTATATAACACTTCACAAACATTTGCAGATCTTGAACATCTTGCTTAGATTCGCGTGGCTGCAGACTGTTCTGGATTTCAATTTCTCCTTCATGCACAGACAAACGATGGTTGCTGTTGTTGCCAGTCTAGAGATTATCCGACGTGGTATATGGAATTTCTTCAGGTGAGAAAACACGTTTCTGCAGTTTTTCTTCACCATGTTTCCACTCTATATACCGTAACACAACATGTAGTATAACTTTCTTGGGGGTTTGTTTATGAAAAAACAGGTTAGAGAACGAGCATTTGAACAATGTTGGGAAGTATCGAGCATTCAAGACAGTTCCCTTACCGTTTAACTACGATGAGGATGACGACAAAGACAACTAGATTTTTTTCGGTTTCTAGTCGTTGATTATGTGAAGACGGATTCATCCACATCGAGGGGAGGACTGGATTAGACTAAAGCTGGTTCATTGATATCAGAGATGTCACACTCACTAGATTAACCATAGTAATTAGGGTCACTCATCACTGATTTGCAGGAGGCAGGTTAATGGAAGTAATAGTTAAAAATTGTCAGTGGAAGAAGAGTAGGTAGACTCCATTAAGCAATGTACTGAGTATTTCTCATTTTGGGTTATCTAAATATAAAAAGTTGTTCATGTGTAGAGGAAAGACACCTACAACTAAGTGATTAATCTCCATTTATGCGAAAGTATTTGGTGAAATTTATTAAACGCAAACACATAACTTCGTTTAACCAAATTACACAAAAGAAATAAAATTAGTTTCACTTATAGAAAACATTCATGGGCATAAAACAAAGCAATGAACTAAATTGACATGTTAAGATCGAAAACATTTTGATCTAATCTCTCACTTTCCCTTAGTCTCTTCTTCTTCTTCATTCTTCGCTGCAGCAGCAGCCGCTGCCTCTTCCCCTTTTTCCAAATCCTTTAACGACTGAGTAAACATAGCTTTCTGCATTGCCAGATACTGTCCATAGTAATTGACGTTAGCATACATGCATGTATTCAGCTTCAATCTAGCATCACGACATTTCTTGCTGTCCTCACAATGATCAACTTCTATGAATTCATCCTTGCACCCACCTTTTTTCAAAAACCGACGAAGCCAACACTCATCACAGTCTTCCTCTTTCTCCTTGTTAGTTTCATTCAAATTATTATCATCAGAACTTACAGTTTTGGATTCTTAGTAGACATTGTTTGTAAGATTCTGTAGACATTGTTTGTAAGATTCTGAAAGATGAAGATAGGTTTGCTAGTCAAGATTCAAGAACACAAGTAAAAGCTTTAAACCCCTGTCTAGAAGCCTTTTAGGAAATAGTTTGCCAAAACAAGTGGTGCTATTTCTTGGTAAACAAGTATACTTTTATGGTAAGATTTTCCTCTTTAATTATCTTATTAATAAAAATTGATTTTGACATTTGTTATTTTTTTAGCTTCAACTATGAATTAATGTGATATAAAATATTGACAGCCGCGGTTTACTAATTTCCGAATTATTAACATGTTACATTAGTACACCAGGGTCGAAAATATAACATTTGAAAGTTTATTGTGTAAAATGTAATAATGTAGAAGTAAAGATGTTCAATTGAAATATGTTATATTTCCAAATAAAGTTTAATAAACAATGTCGTGGAGACATGTTCTGAATTAAAGTAATGAAGTCGGTGACTGTCTGTGTCTCCCTCAAGATCAATCAATGGATCAAAATCCGTATAGGAGAAGATCGTCTCCGATCAGAACCACCACCAGCGGTTCAAAGTCCGTCAACTTCTCCGAACTACTTCCAATGAAGTATCTCAGCTCCGGTACGATGAAGCTCACGAGAACCTTCACTACTTGCTTGATACTCTTCTCTGTACTAGTAGCATTCTCTGTGATCTTCAACCACCACCCATCTGATTCAAATCGGATAATGGGTTTCGCTGAAGCAAGAGTTCTCGACGGCGGAGCTTTCTCCAATGTTACTAAAATCGGTATGTGTTCTTCCAACTTCCAAGTCAAAGTTTTGAGCTTTATTCGATTAGATCTCGTTTTAACACCAAGCATTTGCCTTTATATGTCTGTAGCTCTTTGTTGATTTCAATTTAGACCCGTTTCTATTTTTAGATGATTCTCTTAAATTGATTTGAACAAGATTTGTTTGGTTTTGCGTTTTAAAGCTTAATGTGATTCACAGTTTAGAGAATCTGCAGTGAATGGTGACAAACTAGGATATGTTTTATAGAGATTTCTCTGTTCTAAATTCTTAAGCTAGTTGGAGTTTTCATGGAAACTGCCATAAAAAATTGAGTCTTTGTCGGTCCCAAGACTGCTTTTTTGGGTATGAGGTGAAAAAGTGCTCTTTTGTTTGGTCTTTAGCTTAGAATGTTAGTTTGCTTCTTTCCCCCATTTAGATTCTGCTTTGACTCTGTTTTGTTTTGTAGATTCAAACGATTTTGATAAGCTTCTTGGAGGACTACTAGCTTCTGGTTTTGATGAAGGTTCTTGCCTCAGTAGGTACCAAGCAGCACTTTACCGTAAACCTTCGCCGTACAAACCTTCTCCATATCTCGTCTCTAAGCTTAGAAACTATGAAACGCTTCACAAGAAATGTGGTCCGGGTACAGAATCTTACAAGGAAGCTCTTAAGAAACTTGATCAAGAGCATATTGATGGCAATGGTGAATGTAAATATGTTGTGTGGGTTTCTTTTAGCGGCTTAGGGAACAGGATACTTTCTCTAGCCTCGGTTTTTCTCTATGCGCTTTTGACGGATAGAGTCTTGCTTGTTGACCGAGGGAAAGACATGGATGATCTCTTTTGTGAGCCGTTTCCCGGTATGTCGTGGTTATTGCCTTTAGATTTCCCTATGACGGATCAGTTTGATGGATTGAATCAGAAATCCTCACGTTGTTATGGAGATATGGTGAAGAATCAGGCGCTTGATACCGAGAAAACTTTGTCTTACCTTTATCTTCATCTTATCCATGATTATGGAGATTATGATAAGATGTTCTTCTGTGAAGGAGACCAAAAATTAATGGGGAAAGTCCCTTGGTTGATTGTCAAAACAGACAATTACTTTGTTCCATCTCTATGGCTAATACCAGGTTTCGATGATGAACTGAACAAGCTCTTCCCGCAGAAAGCGACTGTCTTTCATCACTTAGGTAGATATCTTTTTCACCCAACAAACCAAGTATGGGGCTTAGTCACTAGGTACTATGAAGCTTACTTATCTCATGCGGATGAGAAGATTGGGATTCAAGTAAGAGTTTTCGATGTAGGCGCGGGTCCGTTTCAGCACGTGATGGATCAGATTTCATCTTGTACTCAAAAAGAGAAACTTCTACCTGAAGTAGATAAACTAGTAGAAAGATCTCGGCAAGTTAGAAACCCCAAACACAAAGCTGTACTTGTCACATCTTTGAGCTCAGGATACTCAGAGAATCTAAAGAGTATGTATTGGGAATATCCAACATCGACTGGAGAAATCATCGGTGTTCACCAGCCAAGCCAAGAAGGTTATCAGCAGACAGAGAAAAAGATGCATAATGGAAAAGCTCTTGCAGAAATGTACCTTTTGAGTTTGACAGATAATCTTGTGACAAGTGCTTGGTCTACATTTGGATATGTTGCTCAAGGTCTTGGAGGTTTAAAGCCTTGGATACTGTATAAACCCGAGAACCGTACAGCTCCTGATCCTGCGTGTGGTCGGGCTATGTCAATGGAGCCTTGTTTCCATGCGCCTCCTTTCTATGACTGTAAAGCTAAAACGGGTATCGATACGGGAAAACTAGTTCCACATGTGAGACATTGTGAGGATATGAGCTGGGGACTTAAGCTAGTATGATTTTGTTTATTCCCTACTCAGTGTTGATTATTATGTATCATGTAACTCTGTTTCTTAAATTAGCTTTTATAAAGTCAAAATTTTGTGCTTTTGACATTTTCTCAAATTAGATAAAAACAAAAGCATAAAGGTTGAGTCTTTATTACCAAAGTCTCTGTTTATTTTTGTATTGTTGCAGTAAAACGTGAATCTGATATATTTGCTTCTTCTCTTACTCTTTTTCCATGTAACAGATGAAGAAGGTAAAAGGGAGAGATCAGATTTGATTTCTATTTCCATTTCTTGTTTAGATCT
The DNA here is from genome assembly GCF_000375325.1 of Capsella rubella. Classification (NCBI taxonomy): domain Eukaryota; kingdom Viridiplantae; phylum Streptophyta; class Magnoliopsida; order Brassicales; family Brassicaceae; genus Capsella; species Capsella rubella. The sequence goes on along the minus strand of NW_006238919.1, from coordinate 836,639 downwards.
TAGGGTTTCTGAATAGATAGATATGTATCCCTCCAGAAGAAGATTACCTCTTTCCAAAATCATTGGTAAAGAGCCGGAAGAACAATATGGAATCCAAGAAAAGAAATGCAGATTCTTGGGAGCAATGAGAATCACAGAGATCCTAGCTTTTTTCATGGTTATTATACCTGTCTTGCTAGTAATCGTTGCCATGTTTGGATATGATCAAGGAAATGGCTTTGTAGAAGCCTCCAGAATCATACGAATGGAACCAGAACCAAATGTGACATCTTTAGAAGATTCAACATTGCAGAGAAATGAAGGACAAAAGGGTAAGATAATGATACACTAACTTACTTTCTTTTTTTGCTTTGGGAATATATTAGTAATCTTCTCTGAATGTTTCATCAGATTCTGTAGATTTGTCTCTGCTTGGAGGACTGCTTGTGCCTGGTTTTATGAAAGATTCTTGCTTGAGTAGATACCAATCTTACCTCTACCGTAAAGCTTCTCAGTATAGACCTTCTCTACATCTAATTTCGAAGCTTCGAGCTTATGAAGGGCTTCATAAACGCTGTGGACCAGGAACCAGACCATATATCAACTCGGAAAGATTGCTAAAACCGAAACAAACCGGTGATTTGAACTCAGAAGGATGCAAGTATGTTGTTTGGATGTCGTTTAGCGGATTAGGAAACCAGATTATTAGTATTGCTTCTGCTTTTCTCTATGCAATGTTGACAGATAGAGTCTTGCTCGTTGAAGGAGGAGAGCAATTCGCGGATTTATTCTGCGAACCGTACCTCGATACCACTTGGTTATTACCGAAAGATTTCACCTTAACTAGTCAGTTCAGTGACTTTGGTCAAAACTCAGCTCATTGCCATGGAAACATGCTAAAGGAGAAACTGATTAACGGTTCCTCGGTATTGTCTCTGTCTCATCTTTATCTCCATCTAGCTCATGATTACAACGACCACGACAAAATGTTCTTCTGCGCAGAAGATCAGAATCTCATAAAGAATGTTCCTTGGTTGATCATGAGGACAAACAACTTCTTTGCACCGTCTCTCTTCTTGATCCCTTCTTTCGAGGAAGAGCTCGGTATGATGTTTCCCGAGAAAGGAATGGTATTTCACCATTTAGGTCGTTACCTTTTCCATCCTTCAAATCATGTCTGGGGACTAATCACAAGATACTATCAAGCTTACTTAGCCAAAGCAGATGAGAGGATTGGTCTTCAAATAAGAGTCTTTGATGAGAAATCAGGCGTATCTCCTCAAGTCACAAAACAAATCATTTCGTGTGTTCAAAACGAGGATTTGTTACCTAAACTAAGCAAAGGAGAAGAACAACATAAGCATCCATCAGAAGAAGACTTGAAACTCAAATCTGTCTTGGTCACTTCTTTAACAACAGGGTACTTTGAGATCTTGAAAACAATGTATTGGGAAAATCCAACTGTAACAAGAGATGTGATTGGAATACATCAGCCAAGTCATGAAGGACATCAACAAACAGAGAAGCTAATGCATAATAGAAAAGCCTGGGCAGAGATGTACTTACTGAGCTTAACTGATAAGTTGGTTATTAGTGCTTGGTCTACTTTTGGGTATGTAGCTCAAGGACTTGGAGGATTAAGAGCTTGGATTCTTTATAAACAAGAGAATCAAACAAACCCAAATCCACCTTGTGGTAGAGCTATGTCACCAGATCCTTGTTTCCATGCCCCTCCTTACTACGACTGCAAAGCAAAGCGAGGAACTGACACCGGTAAAGTTGTCCCGCATGTTATACATTGTGAAGATATTAGCTGGGGACTTAAACTTGTTGACAACTCCTAACTTGAAACAAGAACAGTGAGTGTAAACAAGCCAGCTAAAACTTGGTCCTGGACAAGACTTAGATAATCAACATTTGTAATGTTTCCTTTTTAAAGATAGAAGCACCAAGCCATTGCGTTTGACTCCTTGTCTAATATATTTATTTGCTTAACCTTGCAATAGAACGGATGCGATCATACCAGCACTAATGCACCGGATCCCATCAGAATTCCGCAGTTCCCGGGAAGTCCTCGTGTTGCATTCTTTAAAAAAAAAAAAAAAAAAAACTTACAATAGAACATGTCTGAGACTTAAAGTTCATGTGGCATGTTTTTGATTAGTGGGTTACTAAACAGACTAAACTTACAATGTGCCTTGTTTAATGGGCTTAATCAAAACAGGCCCATATAAGAAACCCCTTGTTCAACATTTTTCAACAGTATTAGATGAGGAGAAAAGAAAAACGCAAAAGTTTTCTCAACTAACCCGACGAAAGAACAGGGCTTGCTTGTTTGAATGGATCTCTTAAACAGCCTCTCCTCATTTTAAGTAGGGAAGTTACATCCAGTGTCTATCTTCTTACACGCCTAACTTTGTTCTGTAACTCTCTTTTCGTGTCCTAAAACCTCTTTATAAACACACTCCCTTGATCTCTTCATCAATCCACTCACACACACTCACCATGGCTTCTTCTTCTTCATTTTCTTTATTATTTCCTTTCTTTCTTATTCTTTTCTCATGTTTGATATCAGTTTCATCATCAAGAAGATCTTTAATCGACCGTCCTCTTCCCACGAACCTTCCAAGATCCGGTTTTCGATTAAGTCTTCGACATGTGGACTCTGGTAAAAACCTCACCAAGATCCAAAAGATTCAAAGAGGGATTAACCGTGGATTCCACAGGTTAAACAGATTAGGAGCTGTAGCTGTTTTAGCTGTATCCTCTAATCCTGATGATACTAATAACATTAAAGCACCTACTCATGGAGGAAGCGGTGAGTTTCTTATGGAGTTATCTATTGGAAGCCCGGCGGTTAAATACTCGGCTATTGTTGATACAGGAAGTGACCTTATATGGACTCAATGCAAGCCTTGCACTGAATGTTTCGATCAACCAACTCCTATTTTTGACCCGGAGAAATCTTCCTCTTACTCCAAAGTTGGGTGCTCTTCTGGTCTTTGCAAAGCAGTGCTTCGATCAAACTGCAACCAAGACAAAGATGTTTGTCAGTATCTGTATACTTATGGAGATTACTCATCCACAAGAGGGCTCTTGGCCACGGAAACGTTCACTTTCGAGGACCAGAACTCAATACCTGGTATAGGGTTTGGGTGTGGGGTTGAGAACGAAGGAGATGGGTTCTCACAAGGGTCAGGTCTGGTAGGTCTTGGTCGGGGACCTCTCTCGCTTATTTCTCAGCTCAAAGAGACTAAGTTTTCTTATTGCTTGACCTCGATTGAGGATAGTGAAGCATCTAGCTCGTTGTTTATCGGATCTTTAGCCTCGAATATCGTCAACAAAACAGGTGTAAGTTTAGATGGAGAAGTAACCAAAACGATGTCTTTGCTACGAAATCCGAATCAGCCGTCGTTCTATTACCTTGAGCTACAAGGAATCACCGTTGGAGGAAAACGCCTTTCTGTTGAAAAGTCAAGTTTCGAACTAGCCGAAGATGGAACTGGAGGGATGATCATAGACTCTGGCACGACCATCACGTACCTCGAGGAGTCTGCATTTTCGGCATTGAAGGATGAGTTTACTTCCCGGATGAGTCTACCAGTCGATGACTCAGGATCCACAGGACTTGACTTGTGCTTCAAGTTACCTGATGTCGAAAAGAATATAGCAGTTCCTAAGCTGATTTTTCATTTTAAAGGTGCGGATTTAGAACTTCCCGGAGAGAATTACATGGTGGCGGATTCGAGCAGTGGCGCTTTGTGTTTGGCCATGGGAAGTTCTAATGGGATGTCTATTTTCGGAAATGTTCAGCAGCAGAACTTTAATGTACTTCATGATCTTGAGAAAGAAACTGTGTCTTTTGTTCCCACCGAATGTGGAAAGTTATAGATCTTAATTGTTTTCTTCTTTTATTATGATAAATAAACTTTTATGCTTTGTGACAATGTATCAAGTACTTCCTCACTATTTTTACACTAGTAGCTAGATAGCTATATCCGAGGAAAATAGAATACAGTGTTTTCTATTGTGTTGATATTGGAAACAAGTAATTGTATATATGGTTTTCATGTGTCCGTGAACCCGCAGTGATGAATATCATGTGCCTTAATTGAGTTTTTTTTTTTCGTCATCATGTGTTAATTTGGGTATTAAGCTACAAAACTTCTATATATAGTTAATACTAAAGCAAAAAGTAATCTATATATTTCTGCTCATCAAAATCTATATGTAAATTGTTTATCGTTTACCTTAGATTTGAGAATCTTAACATATGTATAAAAAGGTGATAAGTTGTTTTGGAAAAGGGCTTGTTTCCATCAATGAACAACTTAGAAATCACATCGATATGATGTTTCTATGAGAATTATTGATAATTATGGACAATAATTATCATTATAATTATTAAACTTGGAAGCAAAGTAAAAGGGTTCGCTCAACTTCCAAGCAACTCGAGAGGGAGAGAAAGAGAGGAAAAGCAATAAAGCATGCGTCATGAAAATTGAAAAGTATATAGATTTGGAAATACGATCGAACACGTCGCCTAACCAACATAATTAAGCCCTAACCATCTCACCTATTTTTTATTTATTTTTTTATCAAAGTTTTGAAACCCATAAATTGATATATACCAATACCAAATTCTATTATATCGTATAATCCTGTTTTAGGAAAATGTGTGTAAGATTTGTTGCTTCAACGATTGTATATTTACCTCATTTATATATACAAGTGTATTGGAATTAGTTCTTTGGTCAGTACATCGTAATTACTAATTTGGATAAGAACCAGAGGAAATGTCTAGAGTGTGTAATGAGTGAAAAAGAAAGAATGGGTTACAAATTTTTACAAGTTACAATACATTGTAGAGAATGTGGGAGTTAATTAGCTCATGCACTGTTTAGTGGTATACCGTTGGGCTTAAAATGGCCCATAATAATATAATTATCTTGCTTAATCGGCCCATTGTGATGTTCTTCTTTCCACATCTTTAACTAAGACCAGAGATGAATCATGTCCTCACCGTATCTGGATCCCATGTTCTTGAGAGCAATTACTTTGTTTTTCATCACCAACAAGAGTTTCCTAGAGATGGTAAGATGTAGTAGAGACAAAACCTGATGAAACCAACGGCTTCCCTCTTTCCACAATTGCCAAGCTTGAAGGAGGGCAAAGCTAATTAATCTTAGGGGATGTAGTCGTCGAGGAGAATTTGGTCCCAAGAGTGAGGTGACAGACCCATCTTATGAGTCACACTATCCCTTCCCAACACAGGAGCTTGAGCCAAGCTGTTGTTGAATGATTTGGGATCGTCACTTTGTGCCAAACGAGAGATGAGCAAGAAACATGATACATATGTTATAAGACCAAGAGCGTATGCTAATGATTTGCTTACAATTTACCCTAGTCAATATTTCGTAAAAGTTTTATATATTTTATATATTTTTTAATATTTTTTATTTAATAAAAAGGGGAATAGAGAAACCCTAGATAGGGCACATGTATCTTGTTAACATTTCAATTCCCAAGTCTTTATCAAACGGCGGCGACACCAAGAACGGAAGCAAATTACGCAAAAACACCAAGAGAAGATCGAGCATAACACAACACCATTGAAGTTCATTAAAACCAGTCGAAACTTAAAGAAACAAACTCAATCCCACACACTTAAGAAAAAGATTAAAGAGAGAGAAACAAAAGACACATCAACAGAGATTTATAGAACACATCGAAATTAGGGTTTTGGATCAGCTTCAAAAGCCCACGCGTTGTCCTTGCGAACCTTTGCTTCTTCTTCGGCTGTGAAATCGTTCTCGATGCCAAAGATCTCTCGGATCTCCTCTGGTGACTTGTCCTTGATGTAATCAGCAGTGGTCTGGCAAGTGAGCTCGAGAAGGTCTTTGACGTTGAGATAGTTTGCAGCGAGAATGAGTTTAAAGATTGTGTCGATATCCTTATCTTTAATGAACTCATCGTCCCAAGCCTTGAGCTCCTTCTCCTTGGCTTCTTGTTCTTCTTCTTTGTCCTTGGTTGCTTCGGTTGAATCTTTACCATCGTCGACATGTTTCTTGCAGAACTCGATGGCCATCGCTAGGACCGGACCAGTGACGTTTGCAAGCGGGATTGCTCTATGTGCGCAGTCATCGTCGATCATGTGCGCAACGATCTGGAATTTACGAGCCACCGCTTCGTCAATCACGAAAGTTTCACCATCGGAGCTAGTCAACTCAATCTTGTTCGAAGACATATTGGTTTTTTTTTTGTGTGTGGTGAAAGGAGAAAGAAAGAAGATTTTTAGGAGACTTTGTAGGAGAGGTCGAGAATTGAGAATTGTTTGATGAAACTGAAGAAGGTTTGGTGATAAGCCTCTCTATTTATTAACGAGAGAGTCGGCCAATTGTTTCATTTTTTTAATGATTTTTTTATTTTATTTTTTTCTATTTTTTATTCAAAGCAAAGAAGGAAAGGGAAAGAAAATATCTTTTAAAATAGGAAAAATAACATTAAATAAAAAAACATAACTTAGTTAGGATCTTATCTTTTAAATAAAAACATATCTAATTGCAATAACTCCTTAGTCCTTACACACATTGGTCTATATATAATTGTTATTGTAATTAGATATATTTTTTTTTCCCTTAAAATCATCTAATATTTTGTAAACCATTCGGCATTGGTTATTTACCTTGTCTATTGGGGAACACGATGATTTGCTACTAGATGGGTAAAGGTGCAACCGAATATTTGTATATATGTTTGTGCAAGGGGGGAGCAGCTACGATAATGATACGAGATTCTTGGGACGATACGAAACAATTTTCTTTATTAGCTTTTGCGGAAAATCCGAAGTTACAAAGAGAGAAGTCTCGCTGCGGCAGTTATAGACTATCTGCCGAGCTGAGAAACTAATACGAAACAGAAGTGCAAAATCACGAGAAAGAGAGTCGCGGCGGGAATCTCGGGCTAGGGCGAGTTCGGGCGCGGCGCGATTCTCAGTCTAGTCGATAATAACCTCTGGACCGATCCCTGTTCCAAACAGTGGTTTAATGTATTTATAGTGGCACGGAAACCTAGAAGCTCTTTGTGTCTCCTTGGCGAATGACGATTTTGCCCCTGCGAAGATGCTGGGCCTGTTTTTGGTAAAAGGCTTCATTAATTGACACATCTTGTTTTATAGGCCTTCTAACTTGGGAGGGGCAAGGCCCATATCCAACAATAGTCCCCCCCCTTTAGTCCGATTTGCGAGAATCCTTTTGAGCTTGACGGGCTGGTTCCGGGCGTAGGCTAGTTGGTCGTAAAACAAGATGGGCAAGTTTGCGGAGATTCTGAATTGCCTTGCTGCATACTTAGAGCTTCAAATCTTCTTGCGATGTCTTGGCGCGATTCTTGAGAAGAGCGGATCATTCTCGGGATGAATAGTGACTTGGCACGTTCTCCGAGAAGAGCGGATCATTTTCGGGATGAATAGTGACATGGCACGTTTTCCGAGAGGAGCGAATCATTCTCGGGATGAGTCGGGACTTGGCACGCTTCACGAGGCACGGGAGCTAGGTGTATGGTGAAATTTAGGTCATGTGTTTTTACCTCGGTAAACGCGCTGGGTCCCCCACTATATATATGTCCCCTTGCTATTTTTTTTTTACTCTTTGGCTTCTTCCTCTTGGTAAAAAGGTAAAGTTCTTCTCTTTTCCTCTTTTTCTTCTTCTCTCTCTCTCTCTCCTTTGCTCGTTTTGGTTTTATCGTGACTTTGTGGCTAGTAAACATACAACACTTCAAGCTTCTTCTTCTTGCTCGTGTTACGCCGTTCGAATCCGCCGGAGCGTTCTTGCCACGCCACTTGGACCTCGCCGGAGAGCTCTTGTCTCGCCGTTCGGATCTCGCCGGAAAATCCTCGCCGGGAGATTCTCGCCGGATCTGCGGAGGACCTTCTGTTTTGAGCCGAAGGCATGGTGAAGTTCGAGGTTTTGACGCCGTCCCGGAGTTGGCAAGCTTCTTCTTCATTTCGCGAGGAGATCGCCGCCGGCGAGGCGCGTGAAGGGAGCGGCCCCGCCGTGAGCTACGAGCTTTGAGGTCGGAAGCCGTGGTGGTTTTTGGCTGGGACAAAGTGCTCACGGGACGTGTTAGTGCCGACGGAGTGCGGTTTTGGGGGCGTTGATAACAGGCCGTGGCGAGGCAACATTGTGGCTAATCATGAAGGCGCCGTGGCAGAGCTTCGACTGAGATGAGGTGGCGTTAGGGCGAGCTACGGCCAATACGAGGTGGCGTCGGGGCGAAATGAGGTTCTCGGCTGTCAATGCTCAGCTGTGACGAGGCCGTGACGAGGTCTTGACGAGGCAAGAATTTATGGTGCCGCGGGGGAAGGATGAATGGTGCCGAGCTAAGCGGTCGCGGCGTGGTTTCGTCAAGGTGTTGCCGAGGTGAAATGGTGACGAGATGCGACGCCGAGAGCCCTTGTGCCGTGGCGAGACTTCAACATGACGGGGCGGAGCCGGAGAGCCGACATTGCTGCCGTGGCGAAGCGTCGTGGTGACTTCTGGCCGCGGCGGAGCTGGGAAAAGGTTGGTGGCGTGGTGAATCTTTACTGCCGAGGTGGTGCTCCAGGTTTTGGCGAAGCCAAGTCATGCCGCGGCTGGAGGTTTTGCCAAGCTGGAGCTCTCTTGTCGTGGCCGTGTCGAGCTTGAGGTCGTGTCGCGCCGAAAATTATGCCACACTATCAAACCAGACCGCATCGTGTTGTTACGAGTGCTCCGGCCGTGGCGGAGCTTTGACCGAAAGGTGCCAACACGAGGTCGCGACGAAGCGGAATGCATGATCAGGCCGTGGCTTAGCTTTGGGGCCGTGGTGAAGTCTTGGTCGCGGCAATGCTTGGCGTGGCGAGATGGCGTCAAAGCGACCGCGACGGGGTCGTGTTTCCGGACTCGTCTCGTCTTATCTCTCGCTGTGCCCGAACCTTACCGTGGGAACATTTGCGTCGTTGTATCGCGTTGAGTTTGAGTTGCTATGTCAGTCTCGTCCCGCCTCTCGTAACGTTTGATTGTTTGTTGGTTTTGTGGAAAGTCGGCTTGCGACGGGAATTCGAAATCATAAATTTGGCGGGATACGACAGTTTTGAGACACTTCTCGACTTCTAGATTTTGATACGGCCCTTGATTACTTTTGCAAGGTATTGATGTCTCAGTTCGCGGGAAATCATGTCGGTGGAGACGATCCGTTTGACGGCGTTCCGGACGAGCTACAAAGAGACGACTATCGCCAACTTGAACGTGGGTTTGTGGATGATTACGGTGGGACTCACGCTGCCTGGCGTGGCTTCAGTGGTTCCGAAGAGACTCTCGGAGACTTGACGGAAGAGGACGTGCGCAATCTTGATGGATTGCTTCCGTCGTGCAGCAATGGGGGTACGCTAGTTCCCAGGGAGCCAAGTACTCGCTGTGGAAAGGTGCTCGAAGATGTTGTCGGTTCGAGTGCGAGAAATCCTCATCGGTCTATAGTTTCGGGTTTGAGGGCTTCTAGTGCGGTCCCCGAAGATGGGAGAGTTGAGCCTACGTTGGGTGATGGGATGGCTAATGTTCTCGATCGTCGAGATAAGGGAAAAACTCTTAGCACAGAAAAATCCGTGTTTGACATGTTTGAGGCGTGCGGAATAGAGCCGGGGATTGAGATTCTGATCCCAAAATTGCGTCGTCGCCCATGGGATGCTCCGGAAGGGTATATTTGCCTTTACGAAGATTTCTTTTCGGATTGCGGTCTTTGGTTTCCACTTCCGCAGTTTCTCGCGAGTTACTGTGCTCGTCGGGAGATAGCGTTTTCTCAACTCACCGTGGCTTCTATTCGGAACGCGGTGGGTCTTGCAATTCTTGCTGCCGCTACCGGTGTCGTCATGGACTTGGATCTTTTCGAAGAGCTTACCAAATACCTATTTGGAAGGGAGAATCCGGGCATGTGTTGTGCTAGTTCGAGAGCTAGTTTTAAAATTGTTGATGGTGCCAAGACCAAAGTTCGTGCGTGGCGCAAGTACTACTTTTTTGTGAAAGTTACCGAGCTCTCTGTCGAGGACCTCAGCTTGTCGTATGCTAGAACATGGAACCTAGACCGCGGTAGTTCTTAGTTGGTCCGGAATCGTGTGATCGAATCTTCTTTCGTTTCCCTAACTGATGTTCTTATGTTGATTTTGCAGGAAAGTTTGGGCCGACGGCAGAGGATACCGAAGACTTTCGAGCGAGAGTTGCAGCGGTAAAGGCGAGAGGAACTTTGTGGTGGCCGGACATACTCAACCATTTCAACTCTTGTGAGTTTCTAATTTTTGTTTTGTTTCCTTGTATTTCGACTCTCGTTTTGTTTCTTACAACGTAACATGTTGCAGGTTCTCGGTCTTGTCTTAGGATGGGTGATTGCGAGATTTCCGATTATGCCGATCAATTCGATGGAGATGGCACGCAGGTCGACGAGCCGCTGATCGAGCTTGGCCCTATGATGTTACCCAACGCTTCATTTCAGTGCGGTTTTGGGAATGATGCTCCTGTTGGTGATGTGGACGTGGCGGTGGAGACCACGGATGCCGCCGCGCCTGCTGATGATCGTGACGCCGTGCGCCGGGCTAGATCCGAGGAAGTGAAAGCTGCACGCGACGGGAAGAAGGTTTCGAGATCCGCAAGTGGTTGTGCTCCGCCATCGTCTGGTCGAGGAGATACGTCTCGGAAGAGGAGCTCGCGCGGAAGTCCTGTCGGAGGTTCGAGTGTTCGCCGGGATGCTAGGCGCGAGGAGCCCATTCGTGAGATCGCCGAAGTAGTTGACCATTCATTCTCCTTCAACTATGGCCGGAGGGATCGAATGTTTTTCACTCATGGAGGTGCGTGTGCTGATCTTGCCAGCAAGGTTCGTGGGGACTTTGCAGAGTTTCCCGCTGTTGACTCTCTCCGCGGAAGGGAGCTTTACGAGGATTGGGCTTCTCGCTCTTTTCAGGTTTGCGTCTTGCTTTGTTTCTAACTTACTTGCTTTCATCAGGTGTAGTTTATGAGACTTCGTTTCTGCAGGCGATGAGTCAGACCAACCGTTTGGTTGGTTTCTACGAGGAACAGTATCGTGCCGCGGCGAGAGATTCTGACTTGGCGAAGGCTGCTGCTGAGGCTTCGGATCGTTCTGCACAGAGCCACTTGAGGAACTACAATTCGGAGAAGAGCAGGTGCGCTGATCTTTCGAGGCAGCTCAAGGATAAGAAGAAGCAGTATCTTTCCGAGACCGATAGGCTGAGGAGGGCCCGTGATGAGAGTGCCGCGGCCGAGCGTCATAGGGTTGCCGGAGAGATTCACGAGTACCGTACACGTATCGATAGGATGGGGAAACACATCGTGGGACTTCGTGAGAAGAAGAAGCCTCTATTGATGCTTAGTCAGGTTTCGGGCATGGAGAAGTGCCTTAAGAAGATGGTGATAAATGGTACGCACATTCCTTTGCGGAACTTGGCTCAGGTTGAACAGGACCACGTTCAGTGGCGGGCGACGGTTGACGGGATAGTGGTTCCGGACATTCTTGAGAGCGACCTTGCTCCCTTTCCAGAGTTTATGGCTGGTCCTTCGAACGTGGCAGCGGGAGATGGAGCGTATGATGCAGGGGGTGCGGAAGTTGCTGAAGACGCGGAAGGTCCCCAGGATTGAGGCTGCTGTTATTTTGTTGTAGTTGCTATTTCGGCGTTATGTTTTATATCCGGCCTTTTAGCCGTTTGTGGCTTGTCGGATCGGCGTTTGTATTTGTGATCCTCTGTTGGATCTTACGGACCTTGACTCGTGATGTTGTTTCCTTAGTTGAATTTTGATGACGTTAGATTTGCTTCGATGAATGTTGGATTTTCGGAATTTCCATTGTCTATTCTTGTCGTAGAATTGCTTGTGCCGCAACAGGTTATGCAGGGATATCAGGGTGAGAAGACCCTTGGAAGTTTTCGCTTGGTTCCGGGACGTATTTTGCGGGGCGAGACGTCTCTCGGCTTATCCTGTTACGTGCTCCTCGGAACGCTAAGCTGAAGGAGTAGACGAGGCGGACTCGTCGTACTGTTTAGGTGCGGTGCGTGCGACCGGCTTATCCTGTGGGTGCTTTGAGGTCGACAAGAGCGTGCGAGCCGGAGCTCGGCTTATTGGCCCTGCCGCCTGCTAGCTATAGTGCGAGACTGGACTCGGCTTTATCTTTACCGAAGTTAAAGACGTGGATTATTTCACCACTGCATCCATGTGGAACGCGTTTTGTGATCGAACTCCTGGCCAGGGAGACGATGTTTGAGCTTGTCAATCAGTTGAGGCGGACTCACCCGAAAGAGCTCTTTGTTTTTTTTGAGATATAGCTGTGCTTTGTTAAAAGCTGCCTACGTACCCTTGCGAAGGGATCAAGCCATTCGTAGTTCATATTGTGAGCTCGGTTGCGCGGCCGTGGCGCTTAATAGTAGTAGCGTTTGAGATTGCCGGAGTTCCATGACCGGGGAACGGGCATGCCATCCATCGTTAGGAGTTCGTAAACTCCAGGTCGGACGACTTTGGAGACAAGGTAAGGGCCTTCCCAGTGCGCGCCGAGTTTGCCGGCGTTGAGTTCGGCAGTGTTCTCGAACACCTTCCGGAGGACCAAGTCGCCTTCGTCAAAGTGGCGAGCCTTGACCTTTTTGTTGTAGAATTTTGCCGTGGCCTGTTGATAGTTTTGTATGCGGAGGAGTGCCTTGTCCCTTTCTTCCTCGAGGCAGTCAAGACTGTCTCGTATCATTGAATTGTTTAGCGCGGGATCGTGTACAAGCATAGAGCGACGGAGCGTCGGTATCCCTACTTCGGCCGGGGCGAGTGCTTCCATGCCATAAGCAAGTGAGAATGGCGTTCTTCCCGTAGACCGTCGAGGTGAGGTTCGGTGGGACCATAGGACGCCGTCGAGCTCGTCAGCCCAAACGCCTTTCTTCTCTTCCAAGCGTTTTTTTATGCCGTCGATGATCGTTTTGTTTGTGGCTTCGGCCTGGCCGTTACCTTGGGGGTACCTTGGCGTGGACTTACTTAATTGGATTCGCCAACTCGCGCAGAATCCTTCGAATTGTAGCGAGGTGAACTGGGTTCCATTATCCGTGACGATTTCGTACGGAAGTCCATGGCGGCATATGATGTTTTTCCATACGAAGTTCTGCACCTCCTTTGCTTGAATTCTAGCGTAAGATTCGGCTTCAACCCATTTTGTGAAGTAGTCGGTCATGATGAGGATGTATTTTTTCTGACGTGAGGCGGGTAACGGACCAACGATGTCCATTGCCCAACGCATGAATGGGTAAGGCTGGGAGGCCGTGCGAAGGAGCTCGGTCGGAGCGTGGATGAGAGGCGCATGCCTTTGGCATTTTTCGCACTTTGCCACGAATTTGTCACAGTCCGCATTCATTGTTAGCCAAAAATGACCAGTTTTGCGGATTCGTAAGGCAAGAGCTCGCCCACCGGAGTGATTTCCACCTGCGCCTTCGTGGACTTCTCGCATAATGTCATTGACCTGGTCGGAACCTACGCATGTGAGGATAGCAGTCGGAGTGATACGGAAGAGGTCTCCCTTCAACACGGTGTATTGGGCGCTTCGCGTACGCAGACGCCGTGCCTCCCACTTATCCGATGGTATTATGCCATCTATGATGTAGTTAATTATCTCGGAGCGCCAATCGTTTCGGACTTTGGGATGACCGCTTATGGGGTTGCCGATGTTGGCTTCTGCGCTGGGGGATGGATCATTCGATGAAGCGGGCGGGCTGTGCGTTGTTAGATCGTTGTCGTTAAGTGGCGCGGAGACCACGAGAATTTGTCCGGGTGGTAGCGATGCAGCATTAACTTCTACATTGATATTGTTCTGAGTTGCTTTAGCGATTGGTTGCGAGGAGCTCGAACCGTTATTCGGAATGGCAGCTGCGGAGCCAGTCGACGCGGACGCGCCAGGAGAGCAAGCCAAAGTCGAATCGACAACCAATGCAACAGTTTTTGCAGAGGTCGGATCTACAACCAAGGCGGCAGGCTTTTCGTTTGTGGGCGCGGTACCGTCCGAAATTGGTTCGGCGACTAGAGTCGTGATCGGTTGGGCTAGTGAACTCAGATCGATGCTCGGATGGTCGATGCTCTCAACGGGTATGACTCGGCGGAGATCCGGATTGGACGTGGACGCGAGCGTTGCGAGTGCGTCGGCCGGCGCGTTGTCACTCCGGGGGATCTTGGTCAAGTCGAACTGCTCGAATAACTTTGAGAGATCTCGGACGACTTTGAGATATGCGTCCATACGATCATTCTTAGCCTCGTAATCGCCGCTAAATTGGTTTGCAACGAGTTGGGAGTCACAGTATGCCTGAATACGTTTGACTCCGATGCCGTGTGCCAGTCGGAGCCCTGCAATCAATGCTTCGTACTCTGATTCATTGTTCGAGGCGGTAAAGGCGAGTCGGAACGATTGTTCCAATATTTCACCCGTCGGCGACTGCAAGTGCACTCCAATCCCCGATCCGTGTTTAGAGGCTGCTCCATCTACGTACAACGTCCATTTCTCGTTTGGCGGGACTCCTTGTTCGAGATCTGGCGAGAGCTCAACAAGGAAATAGGCGAGGACTTGTGACTTGGCACATGTTCGATACTTGTATTGGATATCGTACTCCCCGAGTTCGATGGCCCATTTTGCAAGTCTGCCGGACTGGCTCGGACTGTGGAGAATTATTCGGAGTGGTTGATTGGTGAGAACTTCGACAGAGTGAGACTGAAAATACGGCCTGAGCTTCCGCGCTGAGATGACAACCGCATATGCAAGTTTCTCCAACGTGGGATAGCGAAGCTCCGCGCCATCAAGAGTTTTACTGACATAGAAGATTGGATGCTGCTCGCCGCGATCCTCTTTAACAAGGACACCGCTGACCGCCGAAGTTGATACGGCAATGTAGAGGTACAAAGTCTCTCCTTGGTCAGGTTTTGCGAGCACCGGAGGAGACGAGAGATAGTCTTTGAGCTGTTTGAAAGCTTCCTCGCATTTGTTGTCCCACTCGAATCGTTTGTTGCTACGTAGCAGTTGGTAAAACGGGAGGCACTTGTCGGTAGATCGCGATATGAATCGATTTAATGCCGCAATGCGTCCGGTAAGGCGTTGTACTTCGCGAGTGTTTCTTGGGGAGGGAAGGCTGATGATCGCAGAAATCTGCTTGGGATTTGCCTCGATGCCTCTTTGGGTGACAAGGTATCCCAGGAACTCTCCCGACTTCACTCCGAAAGTGCACTTAGCAGGATTCAGCTTCATGCTATACTTGTTCAGGACTTCGAAACATTGCTGCAAGTGCGACACGTGTTCGGATGATTTGGTGGATTTGACGAGCATGTCGTCGATATACACCTCCATCGTTTTGCCGAGTTGACTTGCAAACATTCGATTCACTAAGCGTTGATATGTGGCTCCGGCGTTCTTCAAACCAAATGGCATTACCTTATAACAATATGTTCCTTGTTCAGTGATAAATGCGGTTTTCTCGCGATCGTTCTTGTGCATCAGAATTTGGTTATAACCAGAGAAAGCGTCCATAAACGAGAGGAGTTCGTTCCCGGCAGTTGCTTCGACGAGCTGGTCAATGCGCGGGAGAGGAAAACTATCTTTCGGACAGGCTTTGTTGAGATCGGTGAAATCCACACAAACTCTCCATTTGCCGTTTTTCTTCTTAACAACCACGGGGTTGCTTAACCACTCTGGATATCGTACTTCCATTATAGAATCGGCGTCGAGTAGCTTTCGGACTTCTTCGTTTACTGCGGCGGCGCGATCGTGACCTAACTTCCTTCGTTTTTGTTTGATAGGCTTGAAGGTTGGATCGACGTTCAGTTCACGACACGTAACTTCGGGGTTGATGCCGGGCATGTCGGCGATCGTCCATGCGAAGGTGGCAGAGTTATGTTGTAGGAACTTCACGAGTTCTTCTTTCAATGGGAGTGGAAGATCAGCACCTACTCCTACGCAACGTGCAGGATCAGTTGTGTCAATGTTGACTTGGTCGATTAGCTCCGTGTGTGGTGCTTGTCGTGTATCCACCTTCGGGGTTGATTCAGAGATGACAAACATCCTTTGGGCATTGGCGCGAGCGTTGCGCAGCTGTCTCTCGACGATAAAACATGTGCGCGCAACCAATGGATCGCCTCGCAGTGTATAGATTCCTCGTTGAGTAGGGAACTTTACGCATTGATGATACGTCGAAGGGATAGCTTTCATTCTATGCAGCCACGGTGTGCCTAAGATGACGTTGTATACGATTGGTTTGTCAACAATAGCAAAGTTAAAGCATTGCATCGTTCCCCCGACGTAGATAGGGAGCATTATCGTGCCTGCCGTCATGACCGTGTCCCCGTCAAAGCCAGTAAGAGGCTGCGTGTTATGCTCGGCAAGGCGCAGATCGACTCCCATCCGGATTAATACGTCTTTGAAGATTACGTTGACAGAGCTTCCCGTGTCGATTAGGATCTTTGTGACCACGCTTTCCCCGATTGCCAATTCGACGACCAGCGGGTCGTTGTTAGGTCCTGTTTGCAGGGCGTCCGCTTCAGTAAAGGTGATTGGCTCGTAGTTTTCGACGTCCGGGCTGCTCCTCGTGAGCCAGCTGCGGCTATTTTCACCTTGTCGGTGGTATGCCCGTATTGAACGAACCGAATCGTTGCATGTCGTTAGACCGCCCATTATCATATCTACGCGCTGTCGGCCTGCGTACGCGTCGTCGATTGGAGGGTGATCTTGCTTTCGCTTAGGGGGAGGCGGCGGCCGGGCTTCTTCTCGGAGAGCGCGGGGCTCCTCCTCGATCTGTTTGCCGTCGCGTTGGTGCTGTTGTGAATCGTATCCAACATAGGAGTTGTCCCTGTGCGAGAGTGCTTGGCGCCGCTCCCTTTCGATATCGAAATCTCCGTTTTTGAACTTTTCGAGGAGTAGCGCTTGAAGTTGTCGGCACTCCTCCGTAGTGTGTCCAGCAAACTTATGAAACTCGCAATATCCTCGTTTTGAGGTTGTGCCGGAGTCGCGGTACCACTTGTTCCACGGCTTGTTGCCGTTTGGTTTTTGCTCTTGGCCGTTGACGGCAAAAGTGGTAGGTTTCCGCGTTTTATCGTTTCGGGCGTACTCTCGATCGTAGTGTTGGCGCGGTTCGACATATTCTTCTGGTACTTTGATCTCCGATGCTTTAGACTTTGGGTTTGATGGCTTTGGGAGTCGCTCCGCCCGTGCCGCCTTTTCTTCTTCGACTTCGATGTATCGACTTGCTTTTCGTATGGCGTCGTCGAGCGTGGCGGGCTGCAAGATTATGAGGTCTTCGCGAAACTTTGAGCCGAAAAGCAATGCGTTTCGGAGAGCCGCGATGGCCGCGTCGTCGGCTATCGCGATTGTGCTGACAACTTTTTTGAATTTTTCCATAAAATCTCGAAGGGGCTCGTTCTCCTTCTGAGACATGGTCCAGAGGTCGGCGTTTGTTGCGCCTTGCTTCATGAAGACCATGTGGTGCTGCAGGAATACTTTCTTAAGGTCGTAATAACTATCGATCGAGTTGCAATCGAGACGGGAAAACCAATTCAGAGCTTCTCCGGTGAGGTGCTCGACGAGCAATTGGCAACTCCCGGTGTCGCTCTGTTCAGGTGTGAAGTATGCGCGGTCAATGGCTAATTGGATGGATCTTACGAACTCCTTCGGGTCGGTGAAACCGTTGTAAGGAACGATCTTCATCTTAGTGACATGATGTACGTGAATGTCCGTGATCTTGGATGTAAAAGGTGACCGCTGCATTTCTTCGAGCACCTTCTCTAGATCGGGTGCCGTGCTGGCTTGTCGCATTTTTGAAGACAAGTCTTTGATCTGTGCCTGCAGTTGCGCCAGCTCTTGGTTTCGGGCCTGGCTCTCCTCGCTCGCGGGTCGGCTGACTAGGTGTCGTACGTTTGTCGGATGTTGGTCGCGGCGGTGGAGATGGTCGTTCGTTCTGTTTCGACTGACAGGCCGGTTCTCGTGTTGGAGCTCATCGATGGATCCCACAATAATCGACGCCGGCTGGCGTCTTTGGTCCCTGGTGCGTTCGTCTAACGGAGTAGGCGGGGGCGATGTTTCTTCCAGCCGGGAATGGTGAGGTCGCGAGCTGTGTCGATGGCGCCTGAGCCGGTCAATCCTAGTTCGGGTGTCTGCGTTCGCCTCTCCAAGTGCGTTGATCCTCTCGGAGGTTCGAACGTCTTGGTCGTCGAGACGGTCGAGGATGGTTTGCATCAGGCCGTCAAGGTGAGTTCCACCATGGGCAGTAGCCGCGGTGGCCGTAGCGATGCGTACTGGCCTGGTGTTTCCCGGGGCGGCGTGCACATGATCGGTTTGGCGGGCCGGGGGTCTCTGTCTTGGATTAGCAGCTTCCACCTCGACAGTCTCCGGCTCGGCACGGCGGTGCGGCAGTCTTTGGCCCGGCGCGGCGTTCTCCGTTTCAGCAGTTTCCGGCTCGGCACGTTCTGGATCGACATTCGTGGGCGCGGCGCCTGCTGTCGTTGCTCCAGGAAGGTATGGTAACGGATTCGTTCGGGCTCTTCTGCGTCCCCATAGGTGCCGCTCCGGAGATAGAACGGGCGCGTCGGGATCTGGGCGTCGGGAGGTGTTCGTTCCCCTGTCGCTGGATGAGCTTGCGTCGGACATGTTGCTTTGGATTCTCCGGGAGACTTCGGAATCTTCAAGGTTGCCAAGAAAGAAGTGTTTCGTATGCCCCACGGTGGGCGCCAATTGTTTGTGCAAGGGGGGAGCAGCTACGATAATGATACGAGATTCTTGGGACGATACGAAACAATTTTCTTTATTAGCTTTTGCGGAAAATCCGAAGTTACAAAGAGAGAAGTCTCGCTGCGGCAGTTATAGACTATCTGCCGAGCTGAGAAACTAATACGAAACAGAAGTGCAAAATCACGAGAAAGAGAGTCGCGGCGGGAATCTCGGGCTAGGGCGAGTTCGGGCGCGGCGCGATTCTCAGTCTAGTGGATAATAACCTCTGGACCGATCCCTGTTCCAAACAGTGGTTTAATGTATTTATAGTGGCACGGAAACCTAGAAGCTCTTTGTGTCTCCTTGGCGAATGACGATTTTGCCCCTGCGAAGATGCTGGGCCTGTTTTTGGTAAAAGGCTTCATTAATTGACACATCTTGTTTTATAGGCCTTCTAACTTGGGAGGGGCAAGGCCCATATCCAACAATATACAAATTAGAGAAGTTAATTACAATACTTATAATAATTGGCCTGTAACCTTCGTAGGTAGGCTCAGAACCAAATTTTGGCAAGTTAAATAATGTAAATCACCAATTCCCATGATATGCAGCTTCACTAGCTAGCATTAGAATAACAATCTGATTCAGATATGATTATAACCGGTTGAGTCAATTGCATATGCATCTAGTTACATTTCATTTTTTATTTTTTTTTGTGAAGTCTTGGTGTCAGTTCTCATGGTACAGAGCACTCATTTAATGTGAGAAACCACGGATGGACCAAAAATGTATATTATCTTCTCCTTAACTAATGGGGAATCAAATTTAGGATTATAAGATTACATAGTAAATTTAAAAATGTAAATTTATAAGATTTGTTTATTCTAAATGATCTGTAAAAAAAATTGAAAGTAATTAATGAAAACTTTTAGATAGGAAGTATACATAGTAAATACTAAAATCTACATAACAATAATTGACAATATGAGAAAATATTTTCTTGGATAATATATATCTATTATAAGAGTACATAGTAAATTTATTAATGTAAATTTATAAGATTTGTTTATTCTAAATGATCTGTAAAAAACAAACTTAAGTAATTTATGAAAACTTTTAGATAGGAAGTATACATAGTAAATACTAAAATCTACATAACTATAATTAACAATATGAGAAAAAAATTTCTTGGATAATATATGTTGTAGCAATTGAACCCGACTAATAATATCTATATGTATGTATTAGAATATAATAACACATTAGGGATTAGCAATAAAACATAGCTTATATCCAAGTAAATAGATAATTAAACAAAATAAAATATTTATTAAAAAAATTAATCAAAAGAAACCAGAATTCATGAAATTAAACAAAGACACCAAGTCAATCACACACGGGAGGATAACAATTTAAGAAATGGATAACTAAAAGTTATTTTTCAAAAGCCCACTCGTTCTCCTTGCGGATTTGTTCTTCTTCTTCAGGTGTGAAATCGTTTTCGATGTTAAAGATTTCTCGAACCTCTTCTACGGTCTTATCTTTGATGTAATCTGCAACGGTCTGGGAAGTGAGAGCTAGAAGGCGTTTAGATAGTTAGCAGCGATAATAAGTAAAAAGGTTGTTTCTAAATCACAACGTTTCATGAACTCTGCGTCCCAATTATTCATGACCTCCTCCTCCTTGGCTTCTTTGTTTTCTTCTGATTCTTCATTTGGATCAGAAGAAACATTTTCATTTGTTTCTTTACTTGAATCTTTAACAACAGTTGGATCAAGAGAAACGTTCTCGTTTGTTTCTTTAGTTGAATCAGACAAAGAAACATTTTCGTTTGCTTCTTTAGGTGAATTTGTATCATCAGAAGAAACAATTTCGTCTGTTTCTTCACTCGGATCTTTATCATTAACGTGTATCTTGCAATACTCAATGACCAAAGCAAGGATCTTTCCAGTGACGTTTGCAAGTGGGATTGCTTTACCAGCGCAGTCATCATCGATCATGTGTGCTATGATCTGAAGCTTACGAGCCACGGCTTCGTCAATCTCGAAAGATTCACCATCTGAGCTAGTTAGAACAATCTTGTTCGAAGTCGACATATTGTTTGTTTTTGTGGTTAAGCAAAAGATTGATTTTTAGGAGATTTTATTGAAGAAGTTGAATGTAACGTCGCTATTTATATATAATGATTGAGAGTATGTAGTCAATTGTAAAACTGAGAAAAAATTGAACAAAATAAATAAACAGAATCCTAGTTTAATTAGTTTAAGCTCTTATCTTTTATTTTTTTATATATAACTATTTACCCCATACACACACATGTTAATGATTAGATTAATTTTCTAGATGTTATACTATTTTAGTATTTTGTAATTTAATATATTTTAAAAATATTAAATATATAAAAATATATTAAAATATATGATTAGATTTAAAGTAAAGTATATAAATCTTTTATTTATTGGTATCACATATAAAATTCAATGTATATTTCAATTAAGTGAGATTTTTTTTACTTCTGATTTTTTAGAAGTATTTATATTTACTTATGAAATTCAGTTTTTCTAATATTTTTATTTTTTCAACACTTAGAAACAACATTTAATTTACAAATAATTATAAGAGTTTTATAGATACTATACCTTTTTTTTATTACAGTTGTCGCATAGAGCAGGCAGCTCCATGTTCTATACACGGTCAAGAGTATCTTATAATTTATAAATAAATTTATGATTAAATTTTAAAAGATAACTTTTTTTGAACCACTCATCAAACTATAAGTAAAGAGTTTAAGATAGAATCGGTTTTTATTTAAGAAATTCTCTCACTTTTTATTATTTTCTATCATTTATTTAGAGGTATTTAGTTTACAATGAGGATGCTCGTATAACTACTGAGGTCTTTTACTAAACTATCTTGGAAAGGAGTCCGAGTCTTAGATATGATATCTTACACTAGTGGCTACAGTTGGGGTTCGTTGGGTTAGGAAACATATATGCATGATATGGCTCGATCATTGCTGGTCCAGTCCAGTAACAAATTAAGAAATGGTAATCAAAGTAAATATCATTAACTTGAAATATGTTTGTAGCCTCATGAGATGATCAGTGTTGGAAAGTTCTTGTACAATAAAACTGTAGAAATCGATTATTTCGGTTATATAGTGTTGGTTAATGATTTGGGATTTGGTATCGCTACTAACATATACAAGAGGTTAGATAATTTTTCAATATTTTTTCTTTTGTTAAATGGTTTGCTTTTTGCTATAATAAAAAAGGAGAAAGAAAGAAATTAAATAAAAGAATGGTTTAGCTCAATTTTCAACGAAACCGAAACCATAATTGGAACATAATCTTAATCGGCCCATTATAAAGTAATCAGTTATAGAGAATGGCCCATTAGACGGGAGGGGAATCAAATCACCTCGATGAGACATGAATACACACATGAGCGTTTAGTAGGGTTTTTGTTTGTTTGATTTGGGTATGACTCATATCATATTAATGTTAATGAGCGTGTTAGGGGTTCCCCTGATGAAATAGAGGATTATAATCAAGTAGCAAAGTATTATTATACGTAAAACGTGGCTTAAATATCATAATAGTAATTATCGTTAATTATATATTTTAATAAATTAATAAGGGATGATTTCAAAGATACGGAGAAACCCTAATGATGGCGGCGATGTTTTGTTATACTTTAGTGCCGGCGAAGATGCAAAACAGCCGAAAGATTTTGGTCGACGTTTAATAATTAGGTATTTTCTTACGGTGGTTGAGGAAAAAAATTGGTTATACATAATATCCAAGAAAAGAAATAAAACAACGAAACTGAAATCAACATGATAAATCCAAAACACCAAATCAAATATGGAGAAAAAAGAAACCCTAAAACCCGACAATTAGAAACGAAACAAGAAAAAGTTAGGGTTTTGGAACAGCTTGTGCAGCATCCTCAAAAGCCCAAGCGTTCTCCGCTCGAATCGATTTCTCTTCTTCCTCAGTGAAATCGTTCTGGATGCCAAAGATTTCTCGAACTTGCTCAACAGACATGTCTTTGATGTGATCAGCAACGTTCTGGCAAGTGAGATCAAGAAGGCCTTTCACGTTGAGATAGTTAGCAGCGAGAATGATTTGGAAGATGGTTTCCAAATCTAAATCCTGCAAGAAGCCTTTGTCAAAAGCCTCGACCTCGAGCTTCTTGTCGGTATCATCTCCAGAGGCTGAAGCAGCATCAGCTTTCTTCTTCTTCTTGTCTTCCTCGCTCTCTTCTTTATCATCAGCAGCAGCATCATCTACATCGTTGACGTGTGTTTTGCAATACTCGACAACCATGGCGAGGATCTTTCCAGTAACGTTTTGAAGCGGGATCGGTTTATGGGCACAGTCGTCGTCGATCATGTGTCCTACGATCTGAAGTTTTCTCGCCACCGCTTCTTCAACTTCGAAAGTCTCGCCATCAGAGCTCACCAACACGATTTTTTGGGAAGACATATTGGTTTCGTCGATCGTTTTGTGGTGTTTTTTTGGGTGATGAAAAAAAAGAATTGATTTATGAATTATGCAAAGATGTGTGAATGAGAGGAGTCGAAGAAGGTCTCTCTATTTATAATGTTTAGGAGTCGGTTAATCTCTTAATTGTGTTTTCCTATTCACAATCGAAAAACATGTATATCTTCCTTTTTCTCTTAAGTTCCAAACAAAATAAGGAAAAAGAAAATCCTAATTTAACTAGGGTTTACTTTTTTTTGTAACTGTTAGGCTTCACCGTTACAAATTTTGGGCTTATCAGTAGATTCTATAAACTTCTTTAACATATTCCTTTTGTTTCTCAATTCTATATATTAAAAATAAATGAAAATAAAAATCATAAAACTAAACATGGATATCTTCTAGTTCTATTGTATTTTCTATGCAAAATTAGTATGGCATTTTTTATTTTTGTCCATCGTAGTTAATATTATTTTGTCGTGGGATAAGAATATACAAAGGTTTTGTCAAATATAATTCACTTTATCAGTTGCCTTCCTTCAGTTCAATAGGTTTTGGCATTACAAAGTACTAAGAGCCAGTGGAAATGGAAAAAGAATTAAAACAAAGAGACAAGAGATTTGGAAGTCACATAGTGTGAGTTCATGTTAACCAGACTTGCATTATATTATGTTGCGTTTACGTCTTGCCATGATCACATTCCGAACTTTTCTGTCGATTAACTTGAAGATGGTGGTATAGCTGTCAGCTGAGGTCAAGACTTGGTTGTGCACAACATTATTCCTTTGTTTTTTTCTTTTCTCTTTGAATAGATGCAACAAAAAAACCGTTGTCGATCTACAATATATGCATTTTGCTAGAATGTCTTAAGAAGATTTAGATTATTAAGAAACTTGAGAAAATTTAAATTTTAGTGAGATTCACTAAATGCTTGCCACATTACTAGAGAGTAGAGCCAAACCATATTTGCAGGCTTGCAGCCCATTATTGAACTTGGAACTCTCTAGTACACTGCTAACTATCTCAACTTGTGGCAAGAAGTTTACTACACGTATAAAGAGGATCTCCTTAGGCTACGTTCTCACAATTTTCCTTATGTGCAGTCATAAAGTGTGGCATTCAATCTAAAAGATTGAAACAAAAGAAAAGATACAAAAACTTATGTACTATGAGTTTGTTGGTTTATAATTGAGTTTGGTCTGATTATTTTTATCTAATTAGATTAATTAATATGTCTTTAGCTACTTGAAGAGGTGTGTACGAAAGAGTGTGCATTAACGGGTGTATATGATAGAGAGTTGTGTTGTTTCAAGTAGAAACGGTTTCGACCGTACGGAAGACATGTATATATAAGTGTATGTGTGTTGTTGTAACAACTTAACAAGTTACAGATTAACAAGTTTCAGTTTCATTTCTTATCTTCTTCACAAGAGAAGAGACAAAAGGTCTCTTGCTCTGTTTTCATTCTTCCTCTCAATATTCCAACAGAGTTGGCCTAAATTACAGAATCTCAAGGAAATTATAAGAATTTATGTTTTATGTTTAACTTGGCCTAGTCAATTATATGATCTAAGTACAGAATTAACAACGAAATTACGACAAAACAAAAGTTGATCACACACTTGAAAAAGTAGAGAAACATATAAGTCATTCACCATATCCTGTATGGAAAAGAAACGAAACTAAAAGCTACTCTTCAACAGCCCAAGCGTGTGCTCCTTGCGAATCGCTTCTTCTTCGGTCTTTGGGAGTGTAATCGTTCTTGAGGTTGAAGACTTCTCGAATTTTCAACTGTCTTGTCTTTGATGTAATTTGCAACTGTCTTGCAAGTGAGATCATAACACTGTTAATGAGGTTGTAGATCGTATCAAGATTGAGATTCTTCATGAATTCCTCGTCCCAATGATCCTTGAGCTTCTTCTTCACCTCCTCCGATGCATCTACATGATCATTATGATCATCAACGTGTGTTTTGCAATACTCAATAACCATGGCAACTATATTTTCTGTAACGTTTAAAAGCTGGATTGCATTATCGACTCAGTCTTCATCGAAAGACTTGCCATCAGAGCTCATCAAAACAATATTTTTGGTAGACTTATGGTTTGTTCGACCGATTTGAGATTTTTTTGGGTGATGAAATAATTGATTTATGAACAACGCAAAGATATTGAATGAGAGGAGTCCAAGAAGGCCTCTCCAATTATAAATTACAAGAGATATGATTGTATCCAGACATATATCAGATGATTCACTAGAGGGATAGGATTATATAACTATCCGGTATATAAGCTTAGAATGGAGATGAAACATAAGCCATTAAAGTTGATCACATACTTGAGAAACATAAACATAAGCCATTCATCAAATCTTTTATTCGAAAAGAAAAAGAAAAGAAACAAATCTAAGAGCGACGGTTTCGGTTTAGAGTTTCAAAAGCCCAAGCCTGTTCCTTGCGAATCGCTTCTTCTTCTTCGGGAGTGTAATCGTTCACAATATTGAAGAGTTTTCGCATTTCCTCAACACTCTTGTCTTTCATGGAATCTGCAATGGACTTGCAAGTGAGATCAAGAAGACTACCACCGTTGACGTTGAGATCGCTAGCAGCTTCCATGAGTTGCAAGATCGTATCAACATCAAGACTCTTCATGAACTCCTTGTCCCAATCCTCGAGCATCTTCTCCGCCTTCTCAGCTGCTACACGACGACCAGGGCGAGGCTCATCAGCATGTCTTTTGCAATACACGATGACCAGGCCGAGGATCTTCACTGTAACGTTTTCAAGGGTGATTGCTTTGTCGGGGCAGTCCTTGTCGATCATTTGCTCTACAATCTTCAATTTTCTCGCCACCACTTCCTCGACTTCGAAAGACTCGCCATCAGAGCATGTCAACACAATCTTGTTCGAAGACATTGTTTGTTTTGTGGTTAAACTGTAGGAAGAAGATTTTTAGGAGATTTTATCTGAGATACTGAATGAGAGGTGTTGAATGGAGTAAACCAATTAATGTAACGTCTCTATTTATAACAAGTGTGACTGTGTGAGTATGTAAAGTTAGCCTATAGATGTATTTCCCCAAGGAAGGTAAATAAAATAAATAAAGAACAAAATCCTAATTTTATTAAATAGGCTCTAACCTTTTTAGAATGGTTGACTTGACCCTATACATAGATACTAATATAATAATATATATTTCTTAAAATTTTAGATATCATACCATTTTCGTATTCTGTAATTCAAAAATATTAACTACTCTTATATTAAAAAGAGTAACTACTGTTATATTAAAATACAGGATTGGATTTAAATTACAATATGCAACTTTTAGTTTATGGTATTACCTATAAAATCAATTTAAATTGAGATTTTATTTTTTCTAATTTTTAAATAATCAATTTTATAATATTATACCTTTAAAAGAAATGCAACTAAATGTTTCTGAGTCATCATTACTTAATTCTCTAATATATTAAAATACAGGATATGATTTAAATTACAATATGCAGCTTTTAGTTTTTGGTATTACCTATAAAATCATTTTAAATTGAGATTTTATTTTTTCTGATTTTTAAATAATCAATTTTATAATATTATACATTTAAAAGTAATACAACTAAAGGTTTCTGAGTCATCGTTACTTAATTCTCTAATATTTTGGATTTTCAACACTTTGAAAACAGTATTTAACAACATAACATGAGTTTCTTTAATTTAATTTACAAATAACTCTTAAATTTTTTTGTAGATATTGTACTAGACTCTTCTTTTATTATAACTTTCGCCTATAACTTCTGAGGTCTTACTAACCTACCTTAGAAACGAGCCATAAATATACAGTATATTTCACTGTGGCTACTCTTGGGCTTCGTTGGGTTAGAAAACGTCGCCTTATTTAGGAAAAGAAGAATTTCATGTGTAACAAGCTATGGTTTCATGTTTATGTTTAACTTGACCTAGTCAATCTCATCTATAGTAATGAATTAACAACGAAACTAAAGAGACCTAAAACTTGATCACACACTTGAGAAAACAGAAACATAAAAGTCATGCATTCAACAAATCATGTTATGGGGAAAACCTTAAAAAAAACAAAAGAAACATACAGTATAACAAAAGTAGAAATCTAGCATATGAAGACTCTTCATGGTGAACCGAATCTGAACCGGTGTCCCTTAACTTTGGGTATTTCCTGAGAATCAAACGTGTTAATTTAAAAACATGGAAATCTTTTCAAAATATAGAAACAGCATGTGAAGAACCTATTAGAATACTTGGTACTTGGTTTAAACCTAGTTATTCAATAACCGGTTTAAACCAACTACCAAGTATTCTAATAGAACCAAGGAGTTGTTCTAAAACAGTTAAAGTACATGTTGATATCGGATTGAGAGAGTATGGTAGACCGAACTCCTCCATCTTCACTTGTCTGTTGAGATTAATGGTCATGCACCTTCTCTTTTAATGGCTCCACAATCGTAAACCATATATTTTGTTTAGTATTTTCTATGCAAATTTAGTATGGCATTTATCCATTTTAATTAATATTGTTTAGTCATGGAATATAAGATTATGTATAATAGGTTTTGTTAAATATATTTAAGATTATCAGTTGCTTTCCTCAGTTCAATATATAGGTTTTGTTAAACTGATTAGATTTGGGAGTAAATTATGATCTCTTTGAATGGAGATGAAGCATAAGCCTAAAAGTTGATCACACGCTTGAGAAACAGAAACATAAACCATTAATTCATAAAATCTTTTATGGAAAATTAAAGAAAGAAACGAAAGCAATTGTTAGGGTTTAAAAAACATCTAAGGTCTTGGGTCTTCAAAAGCTCAAGCGTGTTCCGGGGAATCGCCTCTTCTTCTTCGTTCTCCAGACCGAAGCTTTCTCGAATTTCCTCTACACTCTTGTCTTTGATGGAATCTTCAACGGACTGGCAAGTGAGACCAAGAAGACCGTTGAGATAGTTAGAAGCTTGCATGAGTTTGACGAACGTCTCAAGATCAGGACTCTTCATGAACTCCTCGTCCCAATCCTTGAGCTTCTTCTTCGCCTCCTCAAATGCTACATGATCATCATCGACATGTCTTTTGCAATACTCGATAATGAGGGCGAGGATCTTTCCTGTAACGTTTTGAAGCGTGATTGATTTTTCGGGGCAGTCGTTTTCGATCATTGTCCCTACGATCTTCAATTTTCTCGCAACCGATTCCTCGACTTCGAAAGACTCGCCATCAGAGCTTGTCAACACAATCTTGTCTGAAGACATATTGTTTGTTTTGTGGTTAAACCGTAGATTGAAGATTTTTAGCTAAGAAACTGAATGAGAGATTGTTGATTAGAGTTAACAAATTGAAAAAGCTAGTAATGCCTCTATTTATAACGAGTGCGAGTATGTAAATTTCATTTCCTTTTCACCGGAAAAGAAAAGTAAATAAAGAACAAAATCCTAAATTAATTAAATAGGCTCTAACCTTTTAATAATACTTGATCCCTGCATCTACAGATACTAATAAAAATATTCATCAAACTTTGTAGTTGTTATACTATTTTAGTATTTTGTAATTTAAAAGAAATTATTTATATATTAAAAAGAGTAATTATTTTTATATTAAAAATATTGGATTGGAGTTAATGTACAATACAACTTTTATTTTTTGGTATCATCTATAAAATCAATGTAAACTTTAACTATAGTCAGATTTTTTATTTATGGTTTATAAATAATCAGTGATATAGCATTTATTTTTATTTTTTTTCATTCTTTTTTTTAATAACTAAAGGTTCTGAGTCAGGACCAAAACATCTATGGCATATACTTAGTTCTCCAATATTTGGAATTTTCAACACTTTGAAAACAGTGTTTCACAACATACCATATTACTCTGAGTCTTCTTTAACTTAAATTTACAAATAGTTCTTAAAATTTTGCAGATATTGTACTAGACACTTTTTTATTAGAATTTTGGCTCATAACTTCTGAGGTCTCAATAAGTACTAACCTATATATCTAAGAAGGGAGCCATATATATAGGATCTTTTACTTGTGGACTTGTGGCTACTCTTGGGGTTCATATATTAGGTTAATTAGTAAACGTGCATATGATATGGCTGGTTAAGAGGTCTCGCTAATGAGCCTCATTATGATCATTTCTCGTCCGGTAACAACCTAATATGAATGGAAATTTAAGTAAGTATCACTAACTTGAAATTTGGTTGTCGCCTCATGAGCTTCAGTGTTACATTGTTGGAAGTTACAGGGAACGATTTTTCAATTAGGCGGTTAATGTTTTTCTAATGTAGTAACTAGTAAGTGTTGATTGCGGCCTTGGAATATATGAGTTTGGTTGAGTTTTTAACCCAAAAAATTCGGAAATGGTTTGCTATTTAATCAAAACATGAGAAAGAAAGATACAAGAATGTTAGTTATGGCTAAATATTTTCAACGAAATTAAGCCAAAACATATTGGAACCTAACCGGTGAAGCCAGAAACTCTTTTTAGCCTCTCTATATCCCTCAATCTTCTCTAGACTCCTGGAGACGACTCATCGGTTCCTCAAGGATGTGCAGTCTGTGTCACAACATTCTATGACTTTTTACATAGCTGTTATAAGATAAGCTTAGAATGGAGATGAAAATATGAAACATGCTTCGCTCACGCTCTTCCTTAGATGCTTGTTTTGTCTTTTTGGCATCCGTTTTGAGAGGCATTGTTTCTATTGCACTTGATCTGTTGCTTTCTTTATATATATTTTCTCCGACCAGAAAGGCAACCCTCGTCTTACTACTAATTAATTTTCTTTTGTCAAAAAGGTTCGACTTACTAGGAAAAGAAGAATATCTTGTTACAAGCTCTGGTTTCATCTTTATGTTTACCTTGACCTAGTCAATATTCTAAGTAAAGAATTAACAACGAAATTAAAGAGACCCAAAAGTTGATCACACACTTGAGAAACAAAAACATATAAGTCATTCACCAAATCATGCTATGGGATTCCTCAAGCTACATTCACCTGAGTGATATAGCTATCGGATAAGCTTAGAATGGAGATGAAACATAAGGCAAAAGTTGATCACACACTTGAGAAACAGAATCATAAGTCATTCATCAAATCTTTTATTGGAAAAGAAAAATAAAAGAAACAAAACTAAGAGCTAGGGTTTCGATCCCAAGCCTGTTCCTCGAATTTCCTCTACATTCTTGTCTTAAATGGAATCTGCAACGAATTGGCTAGTGAGATCAAGAAGACTACCACCGTTGACATTGAGATAGCTAGCAGCTTCAAAAAGTTTGAAGATCGTTGCAAGATCAAGATGAACTCCTCGTCCCAATCCTTGAGCTTCTTCTTCACCTCCTCAGATGCATCTACATGATCATCATCGGCATGTATTTTGCAATACACGATAACCAGGGCGAGGATCTTCACTGTAACGTTTTGAAGGGTGATTGCTTTGTTGGGGCAGTCCTTTTCGATCATTTTCTCTACGATCTGCAATTTTCTCGCCAACACTTCCTCAACTTCGAAAGACTCGCCATCAGAGCATGTCAACACAATCTTGTTCGAGGACATATTGTTTGTTTTGTGGTTAAACTGTAGGAAAAAGATTTGTAGGCCAAATGAATTCGTTGTTGCTCCTATGCTAAGCTTTTTGTAGTTAACAATTTGATAAAAGCTATGTAATGTCTCTATATATTTATAATAACAAGTATGAATATGTAAATTTAGCTTATAGATGCATTTCCTCAAAGAAAGGTAATTAAAATAAATAAAGAACAAAATCCTAATTTTAATTAAATAGGCTCTAACCTTTTAAGAATGGTTGACCCCATACATATATAGATACTAATATATTAATGGGGTAATTTCAAAAATACCTCTTTTCCAATACCACTTTTTATAAATACCCCTCTTTCTAATTTTATCAAAAAGTCACTATAAAATATGAAATTTTTCAAAAACATATGTGTAAGCTTATATTTATAGACACAAATTATCTTTATATGTGTGTAAATTTATATATATATATATATATATATATTTAAATACCGTATAAATACCTTTTAAAAATCATTTAAAAACCTTATAAAAACTGTGTAAACCTTTTAAAAACCTTATAAAAACCTTATAAATGACGTTTAGAACCCCTTAAAACCTTATAAATATTTGGATTTAATCTCATAGTAGTAATGATGATCTTGATTTACCTTATCAACCATATAAAAGTTTATAATTTTTCACATTTGAAAAAGGGTATTTTTGAAAATGGATAAAAAAGAGGGGTATTTTTAAAAAGGGATACACCAAAAGGGGTATTTCTCAAAAAATCTCTTTATTTTTTGGTATTACATATAAAATCAATGTAAATTTTATAGTGAGTTTTTATATTTTTATCATTTTTTAAATAATCAACTTTGTAATATTATAACTTTTCCGTTTTAAAAAAAAATAAAAATAACTAAAGGTTCTGAGTCATCATTACTTAATTCTCTAATATTTTGGATTTTCAACACTTGTGAAAACAGTATTTAACAACATACCCCATGAGTCTTCTCTAGTTTAATTTACAAATAATTCTCAAAATTTTGTAAATATTGTACTAGACTCTTCTTTTATAACTTCTGAGATCTTACTAACATATCTAAAAGAAATGAGCCATAAATATACAGTATATTTCATTTTGGCTACTCTTGAGGTTGGTTGGGTTAGAAAACGTGCATCATAGGGCTGGTTAATTAAGAGGTCTTGCAATTGAACCTCGTTAATTATGGTTTGATCATCGCTGGTCCGTTAACAGCCTAATGAATGGAAACAAAAGTAAATATCATTAACTTGAAATTTGGTCGTCGCCTATGAGCTTCAGTGATACGGTGTTGGAAAATTACAGAGAACGATTTTTTTTCATTTGGCGGTTAATGTTTTTTTAATGTAGTAACTAGTGAAAGTGTTGATTGGGGCCTTGGATATATAAGAGAGGTTGGATCAGATTTTAACCAAAATGTTTTGAAGATGGTTTTGCTATTTATTAATAAAAACATGAGAAAAGAATACAAGAATGTTATTACTTATTATGGCTCAGTTTTTTCAACGAAAGCCAAAACACATTGAAACCTAACTGGTGGCGAAGAGAAAAACCTCTTTTGTTGGCCTCTCTATATCCCTCAATCTTCTCTGGACTCTATGAAAAGGGTTACTTATGCTAAATTGTTGATGAAAGCGTTTGTGCTGTCCGTGTCAATTAGCATCACGTTGTTCACCGGAGGGATATGACTTCTTACATACCTGCTATAAGATAAGCTTAGCTAGAAATGGAGATGAAAGTATGAAACATTTGCTTAGCTCATGCTCTTTCTCCGATGCTTATTTTCTCTTTTTGGCATCCATTTTGAGTGGCATTGTTTCCATTGCACTTAATCTGTTACTTTACTTTTTATATATACTAGGTAATATGCGCGGGTTGTCGTATATTTATTTAATTATTTTAATTTATTTATTACTTATAAAAAATAGATTAAATAAATTTTAATGTTTATGACATTTTTACATTTTATTTATTTAAATCATACAATAAAAGCATACATCCATATCTTTTGAATTTATTCGTTGATTAATTGTTCAATTTTGATAGTAATTTTCTTTAGTGCTTTTAAGTATTTTTTGATAAAACAATAATATTGTTAATGATAAAAATAGGAATGATATTGGGAGAATTTAAAAAATACACTTTTAAAAATACCACTTTTTAAATTTACCCTCTTTTCAAACTTTATCAAAACAACCACTAAAAATGTTAAAATTTATCCATATATGTGTGTGAACTTATAAATATACACACAAATTACCTTTATTTGTGTATAAAATTTTATTTATTTCAATGTCTTACAAATTGGTTTGAATATAACCAAAAATTATTTTGTTAAAATAATTACATACTTTGAAAATAAAATAATATACATGAATTTGTGAGAAAGAAAAAAACATATAAAGTAAAACAATGAAAATGGTTTATTTAGCTTGATTTTCTTATGGTGCGATGGTCATAAATCAATATTTTTGAATCCCATCGTTAAAGTAATTTCCTTATAGCCATAAAATATTATTATACATATGTATTATATATTTAATAGTATAAAAAACAATGAAAAAATGAAGAAGTACATAAAATAAAGAAGAAATATAATTGAAAACAAAAGTTTTAACCAAATATATAATCAAGCTCTTATAATGATATCTTAATTGAGCTTTCAACCCATGCAAGAACATTAAAAATTAAACAAAGAAAATATTGAGAATATCATATATGGTGGAGGAGGATGTAAAAATGAGTATTTATAGGATAAAATATGATGTAAGTTATAATTCTAAAATAATTAAATTAGAGGAGTTATAATTATATTTTATAGTGTGTTAATTGAAATTGAATGGAGGAAACAAATAGTCAATTGAAAGGTTATATAGTTTATGTTACAATTTAATAGTAAAGCATGGATTTCAAGTATGAATTAAAGTATATGACTAAATGTGTTAAATATTTGGTTTAATTAAAAATAAATATTATAATTAAAAAATAAATGCTAAATGGACCAATAAGGAGAAACCTTAAAAAACTCCCAAAGAATAATTTTATTTTTTAATTTGATTTTATATTCCTCTTAATTTAAGCTATATCTCTAGGTTTAATTATATTTTTCATCATTGTAGTATATATAATAGATAGAAAATTGAATATCAAATTGTTTTTTATATAGGAAATCAAGTATAAAATTCAAAGTTAACAAAAATTATAATGTTGTTTATATTATTACATGTTGAATCACAAACTAAATATAAATATAAGGATCATTATTCTTAAAAGAATGTCTTACAAATTGGTTTGATAATTATATAACAAAAAGTTTATTTTGTTAAAAAATTACATACTTTTGAAATTAAAATAAATATACATGAATATGTGAGAAAGAAACAAACATCCAATGTAAAATAATGAAGCTGGTTTCTTTAGCTTGATTTTCTTATAACCATAAAATATTATTATACATATGTATTACATTTAAAAATATAAAAAACAATGAAGACATAAAGAAATACATAAAAACAAAAAATAAATAAAATTGGAAAAAAGTTTAAACTAAATAATTAATCAAACTCTTAAAATGATATTTTAAATGAGTTTTCACCCCATGCAAGAACTTTAAAAAAAAATAAAGAGAATAATGAAGATATGAGATATAATAGAGAAGGATGTGAGAATGACTATTTATATGATAAGAAGTGATGTAAGTTACATTTTTAAAATAATTAAATTAGAGGAGTTATAATTATAATTTATAGTGTGTTTAATTGGAATTCAATAAAGAAAACCAATAGTCTTTGGAAATTTATATAATTTTCAGTTTCATTTTAGTAGTAAAGTGTGAAACGTAATGTATATGATTAAATATGTTTTTTTGGTTTAATTAAAAATAAATATTATACTTTAAAAAATAAATACAAAATGGAACAATAAAGAGAGTGAAACGTTACTTTTATATATATGATTTTAAATAATTTTCCACCAATAAGCCTTATAAAATTTTTTGTATGATATATGATTAAATTCTTTCATTTTCTTTGCCATTTGATTATAACTTATAGTGTAATTAAATTTTGAATTGAATGATTGTCATAAACATTTATTTATTTATTTATTTAGTTGAATGATGTATGATTAAGTCCTTTCATTTTCTTTGTCATTTGATTATAAGTGTCCTTTCATTTTCTTTGCTATTTGATTATAACTTATAGTGTGCTTAAATTTTGTATTGAATGATTGTCATAAACATTTATTTATTTATTTATTTTGTTGAATGATATCTGATTAAGTCCTTTCATTTTCTTTAAATTTTGTATTGAATGATTGTCATAAACATTTATTTATTTATTTATTTTGTTGAATGATATATGATTAAGTCCTTTCATTTTCTTTGCCATTTGATTATAAATGTCCTTTCATTTTCTTTGCCATTTGATTATAACTTATAGTGTGCTTAAATTTTGTATTGAATGATTGTCATAAACATTTATTTATTTATTTATTTTGTTGAATGATATCTGATTAAGTCATTTCATTTTCTTTGTCATTTGATTATAAGTTATAGTGTAATTAAAATTTGTATTGAATGATTGTCATAACATTTATTTATTTATTTTTAAAAAAAAATTAAAGCCTTAAATATTTTTCCACCAATAAGGAGAGAGTGAAACCTTACTTTTATATATATGATTTTCTCCGACCAGAAAGACAACCCTCGTCTTACTACTAATTAATGTTAATCTTTTGTCAAAAAGGTTCGACTTATTAGTAAAAGAAGAATATATTGTGTTACAAGCTATGGTTTCATGTTTATGTTTAACTTGGCCTAGTCAATCATCTAAGTAAAGAATTAATGCAGAAATTAGAGAAGGATTTGGGGGAAAACTTTTTACGATGGTGTGTGTTTGAGAATTGATACAATATATAAAAACTAAATTATGCTTAACCTTCCCACCGTGGAAGTTGTCACCAATTGATCTGCAGGTCAGTTGTTAAAGGGTGAGGACCTGGGTTCGAGGAACGCCAGGCGCACCAATAACCTACCTAGTGGGCCAGGAGGCTGCGAGCAGTGGGCTGCGCAGTTTGGGCCCATAGGAGAGAGGTTAGGGTCGATGCGCTGCAGCGCTTGTAGCTGTCATATGGCGGGGTGTGCCATGTGGTAGGGGTTCCCACCGGGATGGGTTGTTACAATTAAAAGTCGCCCGTGTTCTGGAAATTAATAGGAGAGTTGAATGTGTATAAGAATTAGGGTGGAGTCGGTTTAATTCCGGTGGATTTCCTAAACTGGTCGATTTGTCAATTGAATCAAAGGAGGTTTAATTAATATCGGTTTAGGTAAATCATGGTTTAATCAGATTAAACCAAAAACCCTAACTTTTATAATGAGCGCTTCATTCTCTCTTTTGTTTTGTGGCTGTTGTCTCTGAGAGTTGAGTTGAGAAAAGGAGAAGGAGAATTTCACTTGTGAGAAGGAGAGGGTTAGCTTTGCTTTGGTGTTTAAGGCAAGAGAAGCAGTTTCGTCACATCTTGGTAGAATAGAGATCCGACGTATCAAATCTTATCGAAAGCTAGCGAAATTTGGTAGGTTTGGTCGTAAGGCGTGTACGTTGATTCTCCTTTTTACAGAAGTGAATTCGGATTAATATTCAGTGAGTTATATGCAGTTTGGTGAGACGCCTTTTCTCTGTTGCGAACTGGGATCAGCGGAGTTTGTAAGTGCGATCGTGGCTTCATCGTTTCTCCGATCGGCATCAAATATTTTGGGAAGCTTGGTGACGTCTGGGTCTTGCTTTCCACCGAAGGGATTAAGGAGTTAACGGTTGGTTTATGTTTTAGGGTTTCGTTTCTGCGGCTGTAGTTTTTCTGCTGTTTCTGTCCTTTTGGTTCTTAGAGATTTTTGTTTGTGTGGTTTGTTGTAGGGCGTTGTTTGGCCGTTGCAGTCGCGAGGAGAGTCTTTCCTGGTTGTTTTTGTAGTTCAAATCACCTTGTTAAGGTGAGTGCGTGACCATGAGATTATCTAAGCGATTGGGATTGAGTGACTTGTTGTGTGATGATTTGTAGGTGAATTGGAAGTGTTATTGGATGTTTAGCTTGCTGAATGGTTTGTTTATTTTATATATGTGGGTGTTATCTCATAGCTTGTGTGTATAGCTCGTAGATGGGAGGATCGCTCTCACTGAGTATTTATGATAATACTCACGCATCTCATTGTGTTTGTGGTGCAGGTATAGTGTGATCCGTGGAATCATGGCGAGGAGAGGAGGATGATCTAGGGTCTCGGTTGTTATATTTATGAATATGTTAATTGTTGTTGGAACCTGGTTTAGAGGCATGATAGGTTGCTGGTGTAAATTGTGGTTATTGAATGATTGGTTAATTAATATTATGATGAATTGATGTTGGTTTAATATGTTTCCGCTGTGCATGATGATTTATTGTTGGGTTAATTCGGTTAGGTTAATTAGTAGGTATGGGACTTTTAATTAATGAATTAAAAAAACGGGTCGGGTCTTTTCAATTTGGTATCAGAGCCCTTACGGTTCTAGGGCGGGAGTAAAATGGTTATTTTTAATGTGATGTGTGAATTTCATTGATGGAAAATGATGATGTGGATTGCATGCTGATTGATTTGTGTGTTTAATCAATTGCGTGAGCATGGAGACCTAGATCATCCTCTCGAGCCTTCAATGAGATTCCACGGTAAGTTGTGATGTTTTGTCTTTTCTATAGTCGTCTGTTTTCCTAGTTTCTGCTTGTGGCAGTGTGGGAGGCTAGAGGTTGCGAGCGTGGTGCTCGAAGTAGTTCTGTGGTTGTGGTGGTTGTAGTCCGGAGCGCGGGTCTTCGGTGGTGTTTTGTTAGAAATGGATTTCCGAGAAGTTAAGTTGGAGACTATTATGTAATACTATGAGTGACGGGATTGTTTGGGAGTTGACTTCAAGAATGGTCATGGTAGAGATGATATTCCAGGTGGGAATATTGTTTGGTAGGTATGACATTGTGATGTTGTACTTGGACTAAGATGAGTATTTCTTGGATTTGACTTGTTGTGTCATGTCTAAGAGAAATATGTGCGAGTTTCTAAAAATAGAAAGTGTCGGGTTTGACCGTTGAGATAGTTAGAAGCTTGCATGAGTTTGACGAACGTCTCAAGATCAGGACTCTTCATGAACTCCTCGTCCCAATCCTTGAGCTTCTTCTTCGCCTCCTCAGATGCATCTACTTGATCATCATCGACATGCTTTTTGCAATATTCGATAACCAGGGCGAGGATCTTCCCTGTAACGTTTTGAAGGATGATTGCTTTGTCGGGGCAGTCGTTTTCGATCATTGGCCCTACGATCTTTAATTTTCTCGCAACCACTTCCTCAACTTCGTGAGACTCGCCATCAGAGCTTGTCAACACAATCTTGTTCGAAGACATATTGCTTGTTTTGTGGTTAATTAAACCGTAGAAGAAGATGTTTAGGAGATTTTATCTAAGAAACTGAATGAGAGATTGTTGAATGGAGTTAACAAATTGATAAAAGCTATGTAATGCCTCCATTTATAACGAGTGCGAGTATGTAAATTTCATTTCCTTTTCACCGGAAAAGAAAGGGAAATAAAATAAATAAAGAACAAAATCCTAAATTATTTAAATTGGCTCTATCCTTTTAATTATGTCTTGACACCCCATACATAGATACTAATAAAAATATATATTAAACTTTTATAGATGTTACACTATAATACTATTTTAGTAGTTTGTAATTTTAAAAGAAACTATTGCTATATTAAAAAGAGCAACTAGCTATGTTTATATTAACATAGAGGATTGGATTTAAACTACAATACATTTTTTTTTGGTATTACCTATAAAATCAATATACTATAACTTTGGTGAGATTTTTTATTTATGATTTTTAAATAATCAGTTTTATAACATTTACTGTCTTTTTTATTTTATTTTAAATAACTAAAGGTTCTGAGTCAGGATCAAAACATCTATGGCATATACTTAGTTTTCTAATATTTTAAATTATCAACACTTTGGAAACAGTATTTAACAACATACATGCAGTACCATGTTAATTAATTAGTCTGAGTCTTCTTTAATTTAATTTACAAATAATTCTCAAATTCTGTAGATCATATTGTACACTAATAGACTCTTTTTTTATTAGAATTTTGGCTTGTAACTTCTGAGGTCTTTAGTAACCTATCTAATAAAGGAGCAATGTACATATTTAGGATCTTTCACTTGTGGCTACTCTTGGGGTTCGTTGGGTTAGAAAACGTGCATGATATGGCTGGGTCTTGCTAGTCCCGTAATAACAACCTAATATGAATGGAAATCAAAATAAATATCATTAGCTTTAAATTAGCTTGTCGCCTCATGAGCTTCAGTGATATGTTGTTGGAAAGTTACAGGGAAAGGATTTTTTTTCATCAGGCTGTTTTCTAATGTAGTAACTAGTAAGTGTTGATTTGGGCCTTGGAATATAAGAGGTTGGATGAGATTTCAACCAAAATGTTTTGAAAATGGTTTTGCTATTTAATAAAATCATGAGAAATAAAAATACAAGAATGTTATTATATATGGCTCAGTGTATTTTCAACGAAAGCCAAAACATATTGGAACCTAACAGGCGGCGAAGCCATAAACTCTTTTTGGCCTCTCTATATCCCTCAATTTTCTCTGGACTCCTGGAGACGACTCATAGTAATCTACAACTTAGATATATCTTCTTTACCATTCTTTCTCCACAGTCTCCACTTGCTGTAAGAAGTTTACTGCACGACATGAAGACATTACACATATAATTTCTCCGATCATAAAGGCAACCCTCGTCTTACTACTAATTAATGTTCTTTTGTCAAAAAGGTTTGGTCTGTGTTAGGAAAAGAAGAATATCTTGTGTTACAAGCAATGGTTTCATGTTTATGTTTACCTTGATGTAGTCAATTATCTAAGTAAAGAATTAACAACGAAATTAAAGAGACCCAAAAGTTGATCACACACTTGATAAACAAAAACTTATAACTCATTCACCAAATCATGTTATGGGATTCCTCAAGCTACATTCACCGGAGGGTCAGGGATTATATAGCTATCGGATATAAGCTTAGAATGGAGATGAAACATAAGCCATAAAGTTGATCACATACTTGAGAAACAGATATTTTATTGGAAAAGAAATGGAAAAGAAAAAGAAAAGAAACAAAACAAAAAGCTAGGCTTTGGAATAATTCTAGGGTTTTAATCTTCAATGAGGTTAAAGATCGTATCAAGAACGAGATTCTTCATGAACTCCTCGTCGCAATCCTTGAGCTTCTTCTTCGTCTCCTCAGATGCATCTACATGATCATCATCATCATTAAAGGAAGATATACATGTTTTTCGATTGTGAATAGGAAATCACAATTAAGAGATTAACCGACTCCTAAACATTATAAATAGAGACCTTCTTCGACTCCTTTCATTCACACATCTTTGCATAATTCATAGATCAATTCTTTTTTTTCATCACCCAAAAAAACACCACAAAACGATCGACGAAACCAATATGTCTTCCCAAAAGATCGTGTTGGTGAGCTCTGATGGCGAGACTTTCGAAGTTGAGGAAGCGGTGGCGAGAAAACTTCAGATCGTAGGACACATGATCGACGACGACTGTGCCCATAAACCGATCCCGCTTCAAAACGTTACAGGAAAGATCCTCGCCATGGTTGTCGAGTATTGCAAAACACACGTCAACGATGTAGATGATGCTGCTGCTGATGATAAAGAAGAGAGCGAGGAAGACAAGAAGAAGAAGAAAGCTGATGCTGCTTCAGCCTCTGGAGATGATACCGACAAGAAGCTTGAGGTCGAGGCTTTTGACAAAGGCTTCTTGCAGGATTTAGATTTGGAAACCATCTTCCAAATCATTCTCGCTGCTAACTATCTCAACGTGAAAGGCCTTCTTGATCTCACTTGCCAGAACGTTGCTGATCACATCAAAGACATGTCTGTAGAGCAAGTTCGAGAAATCTTTGGCATCCAGAACGATTTCACTGAGGAAGAAGAGAAATCGATTCGAGCGGAGAACGCATGGGCTTTTGAAGATGCTGCACAAGCTGATCCAAAACCCTAACTTTTTTCTTGTTTCGTTTCTAATTGTCGGTTTTTAGGGTTTCTTTTTTCTCCATATTTGATTTGGTGTTTTGGATTTGTGATTTTGATTTCAGTTTCGTTGTTTATTTCTTTTCTTGGATATTATATATAACCTACTAAACATTCCATATGGGTTTAGGAATTCCATATGGTATGAGTTACCCAAAACCCTACTAAACGCTCATGTGAAGTCATATCTCATCGAGGTTATTTGATTCACCTCCCATCTAATGGG
This sequence comes from Capsella rubella, assembly GCF_000375325.1. Lineage (NCBI taxonomy): Eukaryota > Viridiplantae > Streptophyta > Magnoliopsida > Brassicales > Brassicaceae > Capsella > Capsella rubella. Next base: position 795,511 of record NW_006238919.1, on the reverse strand, counting down.
CCATTTTCTATAGCTAATTACCTTATAATGGGCCGATTAAGATTAGGTTCCTATTATGGTTTCGTTGAAAATTTTGCGCTAAACCATTCTTTTATTTTGTTTCTTTCTTTCTCCTTTTTTATTATAGCAAAAAGCAAACCATTTAACAAAAGAAAAAATGTAGAAAAATTATCTAACCTCTTATATATGTTAGTAGCGATACCAAATCCCAAATCATTAACCGAAATAATCGATTTCTACAGTTTTATTGTACAAGAACTTTCCAACACTGATCATCTCATGAGGCTATATGTTCAAGTTAATGATATTTACTTTGATTTCCATTTCTTAGTTTGTTACTGGACTGGACCAGCAATGATCGAGCCATAACGAGCCATATCATGCATACATGTTTCCTAACTCAACGAACCCCAACTGTAGCCACAAGTGTAAGATATCATATCTAAAAGACTCGGATTGCTTTCCAAGATAGTTTAGTAAAACTATAACTTCTTAAATAAATAACTCTAAATAAATAATAGAAAATAATAAAAAGTGAGAGAATTTCTTAAATAAAAACCGATACTATCTTAAACTCCTTACTTGTAGTTTGATGAGTAAATATAAATAGTTCTAAAAAATCAGAAGTTAAAAAATCTCACTTAATTGAAATATACATTGAATTTTAGATGTGATACCAATAAATAAAAGATAAATATACTTTACTTTAAATCTAATCCTATATTTTAATATATTTATATATAGTTAATATTTTTAAAATATATTAAATTACAAAATACTAAAATAGTATAACATCTAGAGAATTAATCTAATCATTAACATGTGTGTATGGGGTAAATAGTTATATATATAAAAAAAAAGATAAGAGCTTCAATTAATTAAACTAGGATTTTTTTTTGTTTTTTTGGTTCAATTTTTTCTCAGTTTTACAATTGACTACATACTCTCAATCATTATATATAAATAGCAACGTTACATTCAACTTCTTCAATAAAATCTCCTAAAATTCTTTCTTCTTTATTTTGCTAAACCACAAAAACAGACAATATGTCGACTTCGAACAAGATTGTGCTAACTAGCTCAGATGGTGAATCTTTCGAGATTGACGAAGCCGTGGCTCGTAAGCTTCAGATCATAGCGCACATGATCGATGATGACTGCGCGGGTAAAGCAATCCCACTTGCAAACGTCACTGGAAAGATCCTTGCTTTGGTCATTGAGTATTGCAAGATACACGTTAATGATAAAGATCCGAGTGAAGAAACAGACGAAATTGTTTCTTCTGATGATAAAGAATCACCTAAAGAAGCAAACGAAAATGTTTCTTTGTCTGATTCAACTAAAGAAACAAACGAGAATGTTTCTCCTGATCCAGCTGATGTTAAAGATTCAAGTAAAGAAACAAACGAAAATGTTTCTTCTTATCCAAATGAAGAATCAGAAGAAAACAAAGAAGCCAAGGAGGAGGAGCTCATGACTAATTGGGACGCAGAGTTCATGAAACGTTGTGATTTAGAAACAACCTTTTTACTCATTCTCGCTGCTAACTATCTCAACGTCAAAGGCCTTCTAGCTCTCACTTCCCAGACCGTTGCAGATTACATCAAAGATAAGAACGTAGAAGAGGTTCGAGAAATCTTTAACATCGAAAACGATTTCACACCCGAAGAAGAAGAACAGATTCGCAAGGAGAACCTGTGGGCTTTTGAAACATAACTTTTTAGTTATCCATTTCTTAAATTGTTATCCTCCCGTGTGTGATTGACTTGGTGTCTTTGATTAATTTCATGAATTCTAGTTTTTGATTTTTTTTTTAATAATTTTTTTTTTGTTTAATTATCTATTTACTTGGGTATAAGCTATGTTTTATGGGGGAATTTCAAAAATACACCTTTTCCAATACCAATTTTTAAAAATACCTCTCTTTCTAATTTTATCAAAAAGTCACTATAAAATTTGAAATTTATCAAAAACATATGTGTAAGCTTATACTTATAGACACAAATTATCTTTATATGTATGTAAATATATATATATATATTTCATAAATACCATATAAAAACCTTTTAAAATCATTTCAAAACCTTATAAAAACTTTGTAAACCTTTTAAAAACTTTTTAATAACCTTTTAAAAACCTTTTAAAAACCTTATAAATACCACTCAGAACCTTTTAAGACCTTATAAATATTTGGATTTAGTCTCCCAGTAATAATGATGATCTTGATGTACCTTATCAACCATATAAAAGTTTATAATTTTTCATATTTGAAAAGGGGTATTTTTGAAAATAGATAGAAAAGAAGAGTTTTAAAAAAAAGGGTATACCAAAAGGTGTATTTCTCAAAAATTCTCATGTTTTATTGCTAATCTTTTGCTAATCACTAATGTTTTATTATATTCTAATACTTACATAAACATTTTTTTGTTTTTGGTAGGGTACATACATAGACATATTATTAGTAGGTTTCAATTGCTAAAACATATATTATCCAAAAAAATATTTTCTCATAATATTAATTATAGTTATGTAGATTTTAGTATTTTTTTTTTGGTGTGAATGTAGATTTTCAAAAATACACCTTTTCCAATACCACTTTTTAAAAATACCTCTCTTTCTAATTTTATCAAAAAGTCTACATTTTGGAAACAGTATTTAACAACATACAGTAGTACCATATTAATTAGTCTGAGTCTTCTTTAATTTAATTTACAAATAATTCCCAAATTTTGTAGATACATGTATACACTACTAGACTCTTTTTTTATTAGAATTTAATTTGGCTTGTAACTTCTGAGGTCTTTACTAACCTATCTAATAAAGGAGCAATGTACATATCTAGGATCTTTCACTTGTGGCTACTCTTGGGGTTCGTTGAGTTAGAAAACGTGCATGATATGGCTGGGTCTTGCTAGTCCCGTAATAACAACCTAATATGAATGGAAATCAAAATAAATATCATTAGCTTTAAATTAGGTTGTCGCCTCATGAGCTTCAGTGATACGGTGTTGGAAAGTTACAGAGAAAGGATTTTTTTCCATCAGGCTGTTTTCTAATGTAGTAACTAGTAAGTGTTGATTTGGGCCTTGGAATATAAGAGGTTGGATGAGATTTCAACCAAAATGTTTTTGCTATTTAATAAAATCATGAGAAATAAAAATACAAGAATGTTATTATATATGGCTCAGTGTATTTTCAACGAAAGCCAAAACATATTTGAACCTAACAGGCGGCGAAGCCATAAACTCTTTACCATTCTTTCTCCACAATCTCAACTTTCTGTAAGAAGTTTACTGCACGACATGACGAGTTGACGACAATACACATATAGAGAGGATTCCTTAGGCTAGGTTCTCGCATTTTTCCTTGTGCAGTCATATGACATTGTCGTTATTCTATTCTAAAGTGTTGTTGAAAGAGTTTGTGTTGTCCGTGTCGTTATTTACCATCACGTTGTTCACCGGAGGGATAGGACTTTGTACATAGCTTCTCTAAGATAAGCTTAGAATGGAGATGAAAGTATGAAACATGCTTGTTTTGTCTTTTTGGCATCCGTTTTGAGTGGCATTCTTTCCATTGTACTTAATCTGTTACTCACCTTATATATATTTTCTCCGACCAAGAAGGCAATTATCGTCTCACTACTAATTAATGTTCTTTTGTCAAAAAGGTTCGACTTATTAGGAAAAGAAGAATATATTGTCTTACAAGCTATGGTTTCATGTTTATGTTTACCTTGACCTAGTAAATTATCTAAAGTAAAGAATTAACAACGAAATTGTAAAGAGACCTAAAATTTGATCACACACTTGAGAAACAAAAACTTATAAGTCATTAATTCACCAAATCATGTTATGCGATTCCTCAAGCTTCATTCACCGGAGGGATATGGATTATATATAGCTATCGAATAAGCTTAGAATGGAGATAAAACATAAGCCATAAAGTTGATCACACACTTGAGAAACATAAATATAAGCCATTTATCAAATCTTTTATTGGAAAAGAAAACGAAAAGAAACAAAACCAAAAGCTAGGCTTTAAAAAAACAAAACTAGGGTTTTGGATCTTCAAAAGCCCAAGCGTTTTCGTTACGAAGCGCTTCTTCTTCTTCGGCTGTGTAACCACTCTCCAGACCGAAGCTTTCTCGGATTTCCTCTACATTCTTCTCGTTGATGAAATCTGCAATGGACTGGCTAGTGAGTTCAAGAAGACTACCACCGTTGACACTGAGATAGCTAGCAGCTTGAATGAGTTTCAACATCGTATCAAGATCAAGTTTCTTCATGAACTCTTCGTCCCAATCCTTGAGGTTTTTCTTCTCCTCCCTAGCAGCTACATGATCATCATCGACATGTCTTTTGCAATACTCGATGACGAGGGCGAGGATCTTTCCTGTAACGTTTTGAAGCGTGATTGCTTTGTCGGGGCAGTTTTCAATCATTTGCCCTACGATCTGCAATTTTCTCGCCACCACTTCTTCAACTTCCAAAGACTCGCCATCAGAGCTTGTCAACACAATCTTGTTCGAAGACATATTGTTTGTTTGGTTTGTGATTAAACCGTAGAAGAAGACGTTTAGGAGATTTTACGTAAGAAACTGAATGAGAGATTGTTGAATGGAGTTAACAAATTGAAAATAAAAGCTATGTAAGGCCTCTATTTATAACGAATGCGATATGTAAATTACATATTTTTTTCCCAAAAGAAAGTTAAATAAATAAATAAAGAACACAATCCTAATTTAATTAAATTGGCTCTAACCTATTAATAATATTTTGACCCCAAACAGAGATTCTATTAAAAATATTTATTAAACTTTTATAGATGTTATATTATTTTAGTATTGTAATTTAAAATGAAATTATTTTTATATTAAAAAGAGTAACTATTGTTATATTGAAATCTAGGATTAGATTTAAAACTACAATACAACTTTTATTTTTATTTTTTTCAATGTAAATTTTAAATTACAGTGAGATTTTATATTTATATTGCTTAAATATATATATCAATTTAATAACATCTTACTTCTTTTCTAATCTTTTTTTTTTTTGAAACTAAAGGTTCTGAGTCATCTATGGCATTTACTTATTAGTTCTCTAATACTTTGGATTTTCAACACTTTGAAAACATTATTTATTAACAACATTCCACTTTAGTCTGAGTCTTCTTTAATGTAGTTTACAAATAACTCTCAAAAATTTGTAGATACTGTACGCTAGACTCATTTTTTATTAGAATTTTCCTTTATGACTTCTGAGGTCTCTTTCACTTGTGGTTACTCTTTGGGTTCGTTGGGTACGGTTAGAAAACGTGCATGATCTGGCTGGTTAAGGGATCATTGCTGGTCCGGTGAACAACCTAATGAATGGATCATTAACTTGGAATGTGGTTGTCGATTTTTTCCATTAGGCGCTTAATGTTTTTTAAAGTTAGAGAGAACTAGTAAGTGTTATGAGGTTGGATGAGTTTTTAACCAAAAGTTTTTGAAAATGGTTTGCTATTTAATTTATAAAAGAAGACATGAGCAAGAAAAAATACAAGAATGTTAGTTATGGCTCAGTATTTTCAACGAGAGCCAAAACATAGTGGAACCTAACCGGCGAAGCCAAACACACTTTTTGAACTCTCTATATCAATGGCTCAATCTTCTCTGGATTCCTGGAGACGACTCATCGTCTCGGTTCCTCAAGAAGTTTATCAGTGGTCTCGCTGCTGCCCATGGTACATTGTCACCTACTCCCTATGCGCATCACTCTTGTTCTTCATGTATCCTTTTAGTGTTAAACTCCTTTAAGCACGTGTAAGTGAACGTACCATGGGAAATTTTAATTCTTTTCAGTAACTAAAACCAACCAATAAGCATGACTAAGTGGTGTGACTGCTCTAATGTTAGTTTCCAAGATTGAATTTTGTGCATTCACCAACAAAATTGATGGAGTTCTTCTAATCATGTTTTCATGAAGCAGCAAGGTTGTCTCCTTTTGGTGACCCTCATGATGCTGGTGGTGGTGTCAATCTACAAGTTGAAAAGAACGATACGAGACATGCAAGTTGACACATACTTATATTATTGTGTGAGAGTAGAATAGTTAATATTTATATATAAACCTTGGTTTGGATTAGTCTATTGTAAGACTTCATATGTTTTAATGGATCTTCTATGACATAAAAAAAATATTTTATATATATTTTTTGACGAAATTAAATTTTTGTAAAATCTATTAAATATAGAATGCAAAAACGTGTCAAATTTCATTGATATAAAATAGCTAATAAATATAATATAGCTAGAAAATTGACCTGCAATACATAAAATTATAATGCAAATATAGAGCTACTAAACAATATATCATGGCAATTTAAAAGATCTACAAAACATATTAGAATAGCGTAAAATTGTGCTACAACAATACAAATTAAAATTGTGCTACAACAATGATGAAGCTTCAAAACGCTATCGTATATGATCACCCTAAGATAGCTCCGGCATACACAGCGTTTATGAAATCGCTATGTTATCGATATTATAGCGTTTTCCGTGTGCTAAGAGCGCCCATATTTCTTGTAGTGAGTCATATCACACTGTAGTTCTTCTATTATAAGGTGTTATTGCTGAAAGAGTTTGTGTTGTCCGTGTTATTATTTACCAACACGTTGTTCACCTGTACAGAGTTACATAGCTGCTATCAAGCTTAGAATGGAGATGAAACATCCTTTGCTCACACACTTCCTCTGATGGTTGTTTTGTCGTTTTGGCATCCGTTTTGAGCTTTATATAAGGCCAAGACAATCAGGAAGTAGCATTGTTTCCATTGCAGTACTATATAATTTCTCCGACCAAGAAGGCAACTATCATCTTACAACTAATTAATGTTCTTTTGTCAATGAGGTTCGACTTATTTAGGAAAAGAAGAATATCTTGTGTTACGAAGCTATGGTTTTATGTTTATGTTTAACTTGACCTAGTCAATCTCATCTAAGTAAAGAATTAACAAACGAAATTAAAGAGATCACAAGTTTGATCACACACTTGAGAAACAGAAACATATAAGTCATTCACCAAATCATGTATGGAAAACAAAACAGCTAAGGTATTTTGTTTTTAGATCTTCAATTATAAGCCCACTCGTTTTCCTTGCGAATCGTTTCTTCTTCTTCGGGCGTGAAGTCGTTCTTGACGTTGAAGATTTCTCGAACTTCCTCTACTTTCTTGTCTTTGATATAATCTGCAACGACCTGGCAAGTAAGATCAAGAAGACCGGTGACATTGAGATAGTTAGCGGCGAGAATGAGGTTAAAGATCGTATCAAGAGCGAGATCCTTCATGAACTCCTGGTCCCAATCCTTGAGCTTCTTCTTCGCCTCCTCAGCTGCTACATGATCATCTTCGACATGTCTTTTGCAATACTCGATAACCAGGGCGAGGATCTTCCCTGTAAGGTTTTGAAGGATGATTGCTTTGTCGGGGCAGTCGTTTTCGATCATTGGCCCTACGATCTTCAATTTTCTCGCCACCACTTCCTCAACTTCGAAAGACTCGCCATCAGAGCTTGTCAACACAATCTTGTTCGAAGACATATTGTTTGTTTTGTGGTTAAACTGTAGGAAGAAGATTTTTAGGAGATTTTATCTAAGAAACTGAATGAGAGGTGTTGAATGGAGTTAACCAATTGATGTGATGTCTCTATTTATAACAATAGTGACTGTGTGAGTATGTAAAGTTAGCCTATAGATGTATTTCCCCAAAGGAAGGTAAATAAAATAAATAAAGAACATAATCCTATTTTAATTAAATAGGTTCTAACCTTTTAAGAATGGTTGACCCCATACATGGATACTAATATAATAATATATATTTCTTAAATTTTTAGATATTATACTATTTTAGTATTCTGTAATTCATAAATATTAACTATTCTTATATTAAAAAGAGTAACTACATTAAAATACAGGATTAGATTCAAACTACAATGCAACTTTTATTTTTTGGTATTACCTATAAAATTAATGTAAATTTTATAGTAAGTTTTTATATTTTTTATCATTTTTAAATAATCAACTTTATAATATTATACCTTTTTCGTTTAAAAAAACATAATAACTTAAGGTTCTGACTTCTGAGTCATCATTACTTAATTCTCTAATATTTTGGATTTTCAACACTTGTGAAAACAGTATTTAACAACATACCCCATGAGTCTTCTCTAATTTAATTTACAAATAATTCTCAAAATTTTGTAGATATTGTACTAGACTCTTCTTTTATTATAACTTACGTTTATAACTTCTGAGGTCTTACTAACCTAATTAACGAGCCATAAATATACAGTATATTTCACTGTGGCTACTCTTGGGGTTTGGTTGGGTTAGAAAACGTACATCATAAGGCTGGTTAATTAAGAGATCTTGCAATTGAGCCTCATTAATTATGGTTTGATCATTGCTGGTCCGTTACAACCTAATGAATAGAAACCAAAGTAAATATCATTAACTTGAAATTTGGTCGTCGCCTATGAGCTTCAGTGATACGATGTTGGAAAATTACAGAGAGAACGATTGTAAGTCTCCTTATATATAATTTCTCCGACCAGAAAGGCAACCATCGTCTTATGTTGGTTTATAATTAAGTTTGGTCTTATTATTTTATCTAATTAGATAAATTAATGTGTCTATACTTACATGAAGAGGTGTGTATGAATAGGTGTATATTAACGGATGTATACGGAAGATAGTTGTGTTGTTTCAATTGTTTGTGTGAGCAGTCGTGACTGTAACACATGTATATAAGCGTATGTGTTTTGTAACACAAGACAACAAGTTCCAGTTCAATACAAATTTCAGTTTCATTCTTTTCCTCACAATAGAAGAGACAAAAGGTCTCTTACTCTGTCTTTATTCTTCCTCTCAATATTCCAACACTTACTACTAATTAATGTTCTCTTGTGAAAGAGATTAGACTTATTTAGGAAACGAAGAATATCTTGTGTCACAAGGTATGGTTTCATGTTTATGTTTAACTTGACCTAGTCGATATCATCTACGTAAAGAATTAATAAACAGAATTAAAGAGACCTAAAAGTTTCATCACACACTTGAGAAACAGAAACATATAAGTCATTCACCAACTCATGTATGGAAAACAAAACAGCTAGGGTATTTTGTTTTTAGATCTTCAATTATAAGCCCACTCGTTTTCCTTGCGAATCGTTTCTTCTTCTTCGGGCGTGAAGTCGTTCTTGACGTTGAAGATTTCTCGAACTTCCTCTACTTTCTTGTCTTTGATATAATCTGCAACGACCTGGCAAGTAAGATCAAGAAGAACCGTGACGTTGAGATAGTTAGCGGCGAGAATGAGGTTAAAGATCGTATCAAGATCGAGATTCTTCATGAACTCCTCGTCCCAATCCTTGAGCTTCTTCTTCACCTCTTCAGATGCATCTACATGATCATCATTAACGTGTGTTTTGCAATACTCAACAACCATGGCGAGGATCTTTCCAGTAACGTTTTGAAGCGGGATTGGTTTATGGGCACAGTCGTCTTCGATCATGTGTCCTACGATCTGAAGTTTTCTCGCCACCGCTTCCTCAACTTCGAAAGTCTCTCCATCAGAACTCACCAACACAATCTTTTGGGAAGACATATTGTTTTACTTTGATTGAGAGACAGAGATGGTTTTCTTATGCAAAGATATTGAATGAGAGACAGATTGTTGAATGTGTTCATATTTATAAGTCTTAAGAGTCGGTCAGTTAGGTCACATGTGTTTCCTTTTCTCATAAACATATAAGGAAAAGAAACGCAAATCCCTAATTTAACTAAAGTCTATTGAAATATATATTCCAAAAACCAATACTCCTTTTTGTATAATACTCTCTAGATTTTCCATATTTGTTAGAATTAAAACAAATAAATTATAGTTTTTTGCTCTGAGTTGTAAAGTTGTAAAGTTGCCTGTGTCTCCAATATTATTATTATTAATGAAAACAATTTAAATGTGTTTGGTGGATTCAGAAACAAACTAATTAGGGAAAAACATTTATCAGGAAGTGACAGAGACACAAGATGAGAACATTATTAGTATTTTGTTTCTTCTATAGAGACAACCTAACAAGTTTGTTGTATAAAATTCGATCATCTCTTCCAGTGTTGCTCTCTAACAAAGCGCTTTGCACAAGTTCCTGCAACATACGTAAATCACACATTCTTTTTTATTTGATTTCACACTTTTATGATGATTCTATATAGAGTGATGACAAAAGAGACATCTATGTTTTACCTTGACATCACGGTGAGATAGAAACTTTCCCAAGCTGTGAATGGTCATTCTCATATCTTCAACCTTAAAGAAAACAATCACAAAACATTACTTCAGATTCTTTCTTAGAGATTTTGAGATGACTTTTGTGTACAAAACAGATCTTCCTTCTTACCCTAACATAGCCTGCCTGGTTACGGTCAAAGAATCTGAAAGCCTGAGGCAGAGAAGCAAGTGAACAGAGCTTTTAGAACCAAAACCGCAAAAAAAAAAAAAAACAACAACATTTCTCATGTTTGGTAGGGATTATTTAACCTGTAACAGCTCTTTATCAACTGCTTCCTCTCGTTTTGGTGCATCAGAGGCTCCTCCATCTTGCTTCCCGTGCTTATCAGTTTCAGACTTCGTCTTGATTTCAGTTTTTTCATCGATCCGGCCTCTTTCTTCTTTTTTATCAGTTGCAACTTCAGTTATAGAATCGGCAACAGTGCCAATAGTATTCTCAAGATTTCCTTCTTTCTTCTTCGGCTGAATAAGAGACATGAAACAAGGTGAGAAGATTTATGAAGAACACAACTTCTTGGATTCAATGTGAAAGAGTGCAAGTCAAATGAGTTCATACCTCTTCAGCAGGGTCTTCTTGCTCAGAATTTTCAACGTCCATTTCCTCGCATTCTTCTGGATCTTCTTCAGGGTCTTCTTCAGGATCCTCCTCGGGATCTTCCTCTGGGTCCTCCTCATCTTCCTCATCCTGGTTATCCACTTCCCTATTAGAAGTTTCATTCCCCGTAACTTCTTTACTGCCCAAAGTTTCTTCAGTGTTAGCTACAGCTTCCTTATCTGAATTTTCCTGACTATCTACGATCTCCTTTCCTGAGTTTTCTTTATCATCTTTCCCAGGAGCGGATTTGGTTATAACAGAGGTGTTGTTGTCTTTGTGTTCAATTGTCTTCTGACGCTTATTTTGAGATTTTGCTTCGTTTGGCTTGACAGACAACTCCTCCTGGTGCCTCTTCCGTTGATTTCTTTGTCTCACAAAATTTACACGTAGTTTCTTGAAGGAAACCAAAAGAAGAAAAAAAACAAAGTATAAGAAAACAGTTCATGCGAGTCAAAAATAATAACATCAAAGGTAATTAATTATATACCAACCTTGAGAAATTCAAATATACGGGAACCCATTTGATACTGCAGCATCTCAAACAGTGATTCCGCAAACAACGAAAGCTGCAAGAACATCGACAAAAGTTTGATGAAAACTTAGTAGTTCAGATGTAAAAAAATAATGTGATACACTGAGTTCCAGTAGAAATCAAACGAAAACATGATTAGCAAAACAAACCTCGAATGATGACTCATCAATGTCCTTGTCAGTGTAATCCAAGAGCGAATCCAAAGAGACCGAAAGTGAACGCAACTGCAAAAAAAGAAAAAAGAAGGTCACGACGATAATATAGCCATTACCAAATGTAACGAAACCTTTAATTTACTGTCCACCTACTTTGGAGTCTTTGTTCCGTTTCGTCTGCAAAATAAATCCAGGCCGAGGAGGTTCCTCAGACTTTTTCCTCTCCTTCATTTGTATCCTGGACTCATCTTTTCCACCTCTCTCTTTAATCTCTTTCTCAGTAACCTTTTCTTTTACCTTTTTCTCGTCAGAACTATTCCTCTCAATATTCTTCCCCTCAGATTGAGCCTCTGAGTTGTTTTTCTTTTCACCCTTCTTGTCTTCAACTGGCTTAGTGTATTTCTTACTAGAACTAGAGGAACCCTCCTTTTTCTCAGTATCCGGAGATCCTGTATTCTGTCTTATTTCCACAGCAGTGGAGGCGTTCTTTTCTTTTACTTCTTCTAAAGATTCAGCCGTCAGTTTCATCTCCATACTATCTGAATCAGGGGTTTTCTTGCCCGCATCCACTACCTTCTTCTCATCACTATCACCCTCTTTCTTCGAGTCACTGCCCATACTATCTTCAACTTCAGCAACCTTCCTTTTAGCCACCCTTTTAATAATTTTTTTCTTTACAATTGTCTTTGAAGGAGTCTGCTCATTAGCCTTAGCACTGGGATCTGAAGTATCTCCAGTTTCAGCTCCCGTCACAATTTCTGAGCCCTTCTCTTGACCTTGTGTGGGTCTCACTACTACCTTTTTCACTATTTTCTTGTTAGAAGATGTACCAGTGGATTCTTCTTTTGGGACTGTGGTCTCCGATATGGCAACATTTTCAGGAACATCCTTCTCATCCGACTTCTCACCTTTTTTTCCAGTTGCTTTTCCATCATTAACAGGCCTTTTAACAACTCTTTTAATGATCTTCTTTACGGTCTTCTTAGTTCCGGTTGTCTGAGCGCCGGAAGCATCTCCTGGAGACTTTTTCTCTGCATCCTTGGTTACTTCAACATTATTATTGCTGCCCTTTCCCGCGATGGCATTTTTCTTACCCTCCTGAGAGAGTAGTAGATCTCTCTCAGCGAGAGCTTTCCTGTGTGCCAACCATTGGGTTCTCCAAGCATCAAATGAAGGAAGACATTCTGATAAATCAGGGACAAATAGTACAGTGATCTCTTTGTGGCTAAAAACTCCATCTGACCCAACTCTGTCATAATGTATCTGTAAATCCCAAAAAAGAAAGCCATCTCAAATCTACAAACTGGTAAACAATATCGCTTTGTTTGCTTGTAGTTATCCTAGAGCTACCATATTAATCACAAAGAAAATGCAGCAAGACTGGACACAAATTAATAATACTTGTAAAGTATTTATAGAGCAAATCTCTGGATAAACCAATAGCAATGATTGATACTCCACATATTGTATACCATCAGAAACAAATCTATAAATCAGGCAGTCGCACCACTACTAAGCTTTATATCATCTTCAACGACCACTACATGTTAGAATAAGAGAGATTGTATGGTACATATACTATCTTAGCTACAATACTCCAGTCATGTCCCCACATGTCCAACATCTCAATGCAGTCTTAAACCAAGAGAATCAAAACCGACCTCGAGAAATGGATTCCAGTGACGGCAGTTGCTCAGATCAAGATTAAGTTTATCCTTTGTGTGTCTGCAAAGGCAAAGGCTTTTTCGTCTTAGACTATGGAGAAAAGGCAGCAAAGAAGACAACAAGAAAAAGTGCAGAGACAAACCTTAGCATTGTCTTAGTTAAGGAAGACTGATCAACTGATGGGTCCATACCATCAGTGGGATCCCAGGAACCACCAATCGCCATGAATGAATGATCTTTTTTAAGAACAGCGAACTTTAATATGTTGCACACATGAGGTATACGGTCCTCGAATATTTTTTCTGAAGAAAGATCTTCCAGGGCAGTTCTGCTCAGCCCGCTCATCAAAACCATCTGAACAATAGAGAATACCCATAACACTAAGCAATTCTTTCAATATACTCAGAAACAATAGCAGCAACGATACATTGTGCAAACATGACTATATAAGAAGATAACAATGAGCAATGACATAATTAAAGAGGCAATCTTTATCAATGAGAAAGAAAAAAAAAAAAGAGCCAACCTTGGCATTCCAAACAGTTTTTCCTCCAGTTTTCAAAGCTAAAGGCTTCGTGGAAGTACTTTTCACATCAGCTCCACCATCTTCAGTGAAATCATGCTCAAAACTGCCATCCTCAACAAACGATGGTTAGGTTGGCAAACACATTTAACAAGAAATAGTGGAACAAAAATGAGTCCACAAAATTTGAGAAAAGTGTGTAACTCTAATATACGGACTGGTCAAGGGAAACAAAAACTCCAGAACAGATCTGTTTTTCGTGAGAAGGATTATAATCCTAGGAGGCTAGGACTGACAGAAATGTAAAGAAGAAGATGAATATTTCACCTCACAGCAGTATGCATAGAAAGTGTAAGCTTGTGTTTCGGCCAGTTCACTACAACCTGAAACATATATATTTGAGGTTAACAATCATTTAGACTTCCACTAAGGATTAGATAATAACTCGGAGAAATAATTGGGAGATAGAAAAACATAGACCTTGGAAAACTCAGAAGGCACAAAAAGCCTGGGATATCTTTTATCTAATGTCATGTAATCTCTCTCCATGTCAACCAATCGCGAGGATAAAACCTGCAAACAAGTCACATAATTATCAATAAAGAATAATGCACACTGCGCCTAAGCACTGGATCACACATACAGAGGGCAGGTAACTCTGGTTGTCTACATTTAAAGCAATACAAAGTCTAATAAGACAAAAACTAGCAATCAGCCAAATTAACTGGAGACAACAAAAACCAGAAGCCATATATCAGGTTGCAATTGCCCTCCAATAAACTATCAAACTCACGGAAACATAGATGGAGCAGCCGGATATATGTCATACTAATTTTAGAAGCAGGCAAAATATTACCCAGAGGTGGCAAGAGGTCAGATGCTTGGCCAAATAACACCCACAACGAGAGAAGGCCAAGTAAACTGACAACTAAAAGAAAGAGGAAGTATAACATCCGCAAGTACAGGAAGATAACTGATGGAGAGAAAAGGAATGAGAAAGCTGAACTTGACAGAATTTACATGGAAAAGAGGCAATGGTCGGGAAGCAGGGTTGTCATGATTTTTTTTTTGTCAAGGATTTTCTTGATAGATGGCAAGGCTGATATAGTAGTTAAGGAGGGACCAAGAGATACCCAAGTCAATTAATAAGAAAACAAGTAGAATGCAGGAACTGATAGGAAGATGAGATAACCCTGAGTAGGTAAAAACATCACTGAATGACGAATCTCTTGGAACACTTATTACCTTGCAGACATAATCTCTCCTTATTGGCTTAATAGGTGAAGTTCGCCTTCAGGTATAACAGAAATAAGGTTAGTGTCTGGTGCAGCAACAGAAAATTCCCTGTATTCCAGATGAAGAGCGTGACAGAGATCAAAAATAAAACCTAATTGATGCTTCACGAAGTTGTGCATCCCGTCGCAAAGAGGAACTACGTGCATCCCTAGAAATAGATTTAGGCACTGGAGTCCTCTCCTTGGTGTCCTTGGACGTAGCTCTTGCTGTTGGAGTCCGATCTCGTTTTATTTCGAGAGCACGTTTTCGCTCACGTTCTCTTTCCGCTTCTCTATCCTTCTCCCGTCGCTCCCTTTCCCGGTCCCT
Source organism: Capsella rubella (assembly GCF_000375325.1). NCBI lineage: Eukaryota > Viridiplantae > Streptophyta > Magnoliopsida > Brassicales > Brassicaceae > Capsella > Capsella rubella. The sequence continues at coordinate 780,109 of NW_006238919.1, read as the reverse complement.
AGCTCTTTGCCTTTCTCGTTCCCTCTGGCGCTCTCGTTCTCTTTCACGTTCGCGTTCCCTCTCTCGTTCTCGCTCCTTATCTCTGGAGCGCAGATTCTCGCGACGACGCTCTTCTTCCCTTAGTTCAAACTCCCTGAGATAACTCGCGCGGTCATCTTTCCGGAGATCATCAACACGAGGACCACCACCACCACGAGCCAGTATGCCACCAGGGTAGTCCAAGTCGAGAGACGCTGCACTATGGATACCTTTCCCAGTACCATAATCCCTGCCTGGAGGTAAGCTAACGCCATAACCAGGATTTGAAGAACTCTCCGGATAATTATAGTCATCTAAGTTTCTCCGAGGAACAGCTCCTAATAACGATGGGGTATGTTGGCTGGCATAAGAAGATGTGCTGCGTACTGATAAACCGTGAGGATCAGACTCAAGCCTTCCTCCATAATGCATAGCTTCTTGTTCAGAATGGCGTACAGTAGAACTTCGTTCTGTAAGATAATCGGGTTGTCTGCCAGAAATGTATGCTACTCAGTGCAATAAGATATAAATTTTCTTCAAACGTTATTGCAAGTTTCGACAAGAAGGTACAGTTGCTTTATATAACACAGGTCTTGGGAGAACCGAAAACAGACATACCAAAAATACAACTATGTGAACAAAAAATATATGCTAGAAAGAAATCTACCGCTAATCATCGAAAAATACCTGACACCTCCATCAACAGAAGAGGTATGGAGCGACTGAATTTTTAATAATTGTTCTCCTCGGAGGAGCGATGCTTGATCAATGCGATCATACAAGTCAGTCTGCCAAAATCATATAATAACAAGTATCAAGCCAATTGTAACACGACTGAACAGAAATTTGACCACATTTATAAGATTTTCTAATAAATGAAAACGTAGGCGTACCTGACGACCAAAACTAGATGAATCAGGATATCGACTAGTTGGTTCATTTTGCAACTCCCTACCGATATAAGCGCTAGACCGTTCACCATACGACCTTCTGTCAACCGGAATGTAACCAGACAGCTTATCAGAATACAAATCGTCCGCCTTTTGACCGTAAACATGACTGGAAGGAGACAAATAGCTTCCAGATGCAAATTTTGGTGAATCTGGTAAAGTAGGAACATATCCAGAGCGGCTGTCCAAGACAGAAGAACCTAATCCATTGGTGCTTAAAGGCTGAGAGCTGCTAAGGGAAGTTGATCCATAGGTAGAGCCATACTGCGTCCCATAATGACCAGCAGCTGTAGATAAATGAGATCTGTATCCACCAATGTCAGTCTCTTGAGGAGCACCTGTAATCGAAGGATGGCGAGAACTACTCAAAGAAATCTGAGAGCCTCCTTCTGCACCACTGACTGAATTTCCAGGATAACCAGATCCAAGCTACATAATAACAACATAACAATCAGCTGTAAATTCGACCCACCTAAGCATAATGGACAACAATGATCAACACCCTCAAATCAAATATGAGATTCCAGTATATTGTATCAAAGCAAACATCAAAAAAGGGGCTTTTTGATTTCATGAGACTGATGATCTTACATTCTGAGCATAACCAGACTGCGAGCCGTATTGCTGCTGTCCGTAGCCACTTCCTCTTGAAGAATACATATCTCTATGCATCTGATTCAAATTGTAACGTAGTTAGTAAACCCTTGAGAGATAGGTAAAACAAATAACGAACAATAACAAAGACATATCAAAAATCGAGAAAGAATCACCGGAAATGTCACGACCCTAAACTTAATAAAACCGATGGAAAAAGTAATCTATAAGAATCCACATACATGATTCACTCAAGCAAGTCTAATCAGAAAAGGGTCTTACCTACAAGAAGAATGAAAAAAATCGTTCTTTTTTGCGTGTAACGTGTTGGCAGATAAGGAAGAGTCTAAGCAATTGAGAGATTAAGGAAGAAAAAGAAGAAAACAAAACCCTAAAAATCACAGATTGAGGAAGACGAACTTTAAGACTGGTTTGAGGATTAGTTTGTTGTGAAGAAGAAGGAGAAAGATGTGTGAGACAAGGGTTTTCTTTTTTCTTCTTCTTCAGAGTTAGGAACAGAACACGCATGCATTGTCTTTTAACGGGCTTATAGATTTTAACAATTCGTTATAGGCCCATTCTTTTTCCTTATACATTGGTCTAGGGCCTAGGGGACATAAGTCCTTTTAATAATAAATTGACAGAGTCGGAATATGTTACAAGAGGCTAGAGGATTCATTTTACTCCCTTTATTTTGGCTTCAAAACGATACAACCAGGATAAGTATGTAATACCTCCTCTAGAGTCTTTAGCCAATGATCTATTGAAACTAAAAAAAATTCTCAGGTGTTAGTTTTACAAAGAATCTTACCTCTCTTTGGTTGTTCTTTTCGAAGATAAAATGCTTTTGCTTATGTGAGAAATTGTATTTTGTCCATAGGAAACAGGAACCCATGGGAACAAATTGTATTTTGCTCTCAAGAGCCATTTTAGAGTCCCAGAAGATGAAAGAGGAGTATGTGCTGCCCGGATCATCTGCATTATGTTAGGACTATAACTTAAGCCCAAGGGAAGAACTGTCTTCTTTTTATTTATGTCGAGTCTGTTCTTCGGTCTGAAAAGACGAGACAAGCATGTGTCAATAGATTTCTGAACGCCTTCAAAAGCTTCTTCTCCATGGTAGCAATTTCTTGAGAGTTCAACCGGGATTGTTTCTTCCTTCAAGTTACCTTTTGGTTAAAAAGATTGCTCTTCTGCGTGTCGCAGGTTTCTGACAACATTTTCGCAACTCTTTTCTGCAGCTTGTTGACCAACCAGTTTTATTGGAGATGTCACTTCTTTGTGATTTAGCTCTAGATGTAGGCTTGCTTCCTCAACCAACTTCTTTTGATGCTTTTGAAGCAAACGAATTATATGAACTTAGCGCTCTTGGATCCGTTGAAGTAAACGACTAACTGCCTCAATCACATTATCATTTCTCCTAAGCTGTACTGCGGCTTTTCGGAACAGCTTTGCTTGGAATGGACTCCTCAATTAAAAAAAAATGTTACTACCAGCGACTATGTTCATCAACTTAAAAGATAATTTAGACATTCCCAAGGAAAATCATGGTTTTCAAACCATTATGCTTTCGGATCACTCTAGTAAGTGTCATTAAGTGATAGTTGACATGGCTTTCTTCCTTCAATCTTAGACCATCTGCATTTGTTTGACAAGCACGTTCACTTCTAACAAGATTCTGCATCAATTAAAGTGTCTTAGATACCAAGTGACGCATTAATCCAAAGATAATAAAGTGACTTACGAGAGTAGCTATGAAAGATTACACAGACTACTCTGGATAGTCTGAATATCAAAAGCAGAGAACATGAGAAATTATAGAATGAGGTACACTTTACTGTCTAATGGCTAAAACCAATATCTATGCAACTATCTTCTCCATGTTTTAAAAATTAAGGATTTTGATTATTTGTTCAATCATGCAGCAAGCATATCACATGAACATAGATCATACCAGCCGGATAATTATGATGTGCCTTCGAAGTTTTGTCGTTCAAAGCAGTTTCACCTACTTGCCTTAAGCCGTAAAAGCAAATGGAAAATCACATACATGAATGGAAAAGATGATTACCATATGTCTCATGTAAGAGACAATGAGTTATGTCATCAACACAGTTCAGGCTTTGTCAAACGTATGCATCTAGAATACTATCACCATCAAATGCATAAAAAGTATCTTAACAATACCTTCACAAATGTCAATTATATGCTGTAAATGGTGCCTGGTTTCTACCACTTCCTCCACCAGATTTTCCACAATGGTTCCTTTCATTGCAAATGTCTTGCCACTGCTGGTCTGACCATAAGCCAAATTACTTGCTACAATGAAGATAGACAGCAAATTACATAAATACGAGCATAAATAGGTAAAGCTTAATGAAAAAACAGGTATCCTTCAATGATGGGATATTATATCTGTTTATTTACCGTTGGTTTCTGCTAATGGATAGTATGATGTCCCTAGAACCTCCTTCGTAGATCTCTGAGTTGAACAGATTGGCTCAAACACTTTATCTATAAGTCTGACCATAACGAAGACAAAGAGGCACCGGGCAATATAAAAAACGAAAGGAAAGAAGACAAAGGGGCGCTGAGATTCTAAACAAAAACCAAATTGAATAATATTTCATAATGCGATCTTTTTTGGCTCCACGTTTACCCATAGTGCAAGTCTTGTGATTTCTGTATTCAACTTCATTTACATCTTTTTTCAACTCCAACATCTTCTTTGATTTAGTTCACTCTGTCAGGAACCCGTAGCAGACCTGCAACCTGAAATGATAGAAGTATATACCAAAAGAGTTGCTCTAAACACCTATAATGAAGTTACAAGTTCAAGTTCTGGACAATGGACTATGGTCACAATAGGTCAACAAAGTTAGTATTAATTAGCGTGCATTTCCAACTTCCCGACTCTGATTGTTAGAAAACTAGACCCCATCTCATTTACGCAGCTTCAGGTCGTATTATTGCTTCTTTACCAATTCTTTTTTCCCTACCCACTCAATGGTAAAGACGCATAATCAACATGATCCTGAAATGAAAACTAAACCTCTTTTTGTAAGATCTGAAGCAACTTTAGTTTTCATCTCTGCCTCAGCAGCTTTAAGATACCCAAAAGATCATATACAACTTTTCTATATTATGTATACACTATTATGATACTTAACCAAAAGCATATATTCTACTAGGTACAGAAGATGTACACAAGGGGTTTTATGCATCCTACTTACAAGCATGCAGATCCGAAGCTCTTCTTCTGTCCTCATTGTTTATACTTTCACCTTCTCCTTTTTATCCTTTTGCTCACAGTGAAACAAGTTTCGCTCTGCAACTCACAGAGAGGGCATGAGCACAACATGCCGTTTCTTATTATTTCCCTTCTTCTTAATTATATTTCTGCATCTTGGTTCCTGGAGAATATCTCGGATAAAGAATGAATGCCAACGCCAAAGAGACCATAAGACCAACCACTCCGCTAAAAGGCTGTAAAGGGCGGCTCCCTGCAATCCAAGCCGGGGAATTTGGGTTGTAGGTGAGGAATCCACCAGACTGTAGTATAAAGCTCGTTGCTATGATTCCTGCCCGCAACCCGATTGGAACAATCAGATTTCCATTGCTTCTTTCACGAGCCCCAGCGAGCGCCAATGACAGAAGCCATAACCCTGGAATTGATCTCAAGGATCTGGAGAGTTCGAGAAGAACAAAAACAATTAGGAGTTAATTTCAAAAGAGTTAAGCATCACGCTATGTATTGTCCATGAAGAATAGTTGTGTGTAACTGAAGTATGACATACACATATACCCAGTTGTTAACAATAACATACTTAACAAAGATATATACCTCTGGAACAAGGCAAATATGAGTCCTGTAATGATAATGCTTTGATGGTAGCCCAGATCTATAGCAATCTCGTCAGGCATCCATGATCTGAAGAGCAACTCTTCCACAAGCACAACAAATGTCGCAGCTGTTAATCCCCTAATTATCAGCAGAAGCAATTGCCCACATCCCTTAAGCCACTTAATGGAATCAAAAGGATGTTGAAAATATGGCGGCCGAGAAAAAACCGCAGCTCCTGATATTGCATTTATGAACTGTATTAGTAGTACGACTGTGATGCCCCCTGCAAAGGCCTTTAAAAACTCTTGAATCTGCAAGGATTGAATTTACCATATCATCTTTACTGTTTTATTAGTATGAATGTATGGGAGTGAAGAGAATGAGAACATGTGAAGATAAGAGAAAAGGAAAATCACAACTACGTCATATCTTGTTGCTGTTTAAAAAATGTCCACCAAGATCTTAGTTGTAGCAAATTGACATTTGTATTATTTCCTTGTTTTCTTATTTATGAAGGAAACTAATGCTAATGCACTGCGGGGCCACGGTTATAAGGTTAGTCTGGTGGCTAATGAAGCATTAATAGTCAAGAATTTTTCTTCAGCAGTGCAAGGAAAACCAAACTATTATAATATTCTAGTCTCAGTATTACGTTTAAGGTTTTACCTTTTCTTTGTTTGATGACTTAAAATCAAGTCCATATTGCTTGAATGGGTTTTCATACTTCCGTACTCTCTTTCCCCACAGCATAACAAGAATGAATACAGCGACATAGAGACCAACTACACTAGCTAGTTCCGCCACTCTAGAAGGATTACTTGTTGACCAATTCTGGAGAAGTGTTGGAAGCAATGGAATCACAACCGGTGACCATAAAACGAGCACCATGCCAATAAAACCCACAGCCCTAATAAACAGTAAAAAATTATCATACATATGAAAATCATTAGGACTAGCTAGTATGGAGATGAATCAAATGACCCATTTCTGGTACTAAAATCACAAGAGTATGGAATCTTTAACATGATTGTTATCAGAAGAGAATCTAACAAAAGGGATTTACTGCAAACATGTACTGAAAAATGTAGAAGATTAAGAATGGGGAATTTATTCGTAAACCTGTAGCAAAGAGAATAGAACATTAGTTCTCTTGTTTGTTTTTAATTTCAAGGAAATGGTTTACGCGCACCCATACATTCATTTCATTTAAGAGCCAAGTAAAACACATAAATTAGTTTAGTGAAAAACACTCTGCCAATAGTAGTAATAAAATTAACAGTAATACAAATATGAGCATCAATGCAATATGCTGATGAGACTACTTCAAAACCAATCACTTGAGTTCCACGATAGTGGAAAGAATCAACAAAGATGCTTAGAGAGAAACCAGCTTACCTCTTGAGTAAAGGCCACTCATCCATGCGCAAGAATTGGATTAGCCTATCAGTTAAACTCATAGCACCACGAAGGCCACCCCAAAGAAGAGCAAGTTTTCCAACTAACCTCAATATGCCACCCCTCTGACCCAAATCTGCCAACATCGCCACAATCCTGTTCACATGAAAACCAAGGGATTTCAGGTCAAGAAGAATCTTAAGGCACTGATATAGAGGAATGGACTTATCTACTTTAGATACCTATCCTGATCCACTTCACCAGTTTCCTTTGTTGGAACAGCAGGACCAGCTATGGACATGGCTTTCTCAGCAAAACTTGCCACTATACTGTTTTGGTCAATTTTTCCAGATTCTTTATGTTGACTATCTTTCTCCGATGATTTTGACATGATGCCACCACTTTGTGGATCCTGCGCAGGAAGCACTGATTAGAAAGAGCGAACATATTTGTATACTCTTTTGATTATTTTTCCATATGAACGCTAATGTTAAACAATACCTCGTTTTGAACCAGCATTGCAGATGCTCCCAAAGCTGCTGTTACAGCTCCAACCATGACACCCTCATTGTTAATATTTTGCAGGCCAGATTCTACCATTTCTCCAATGCTCGAGTTGTTTCGTTTGGTCTCCTTGCTCACTTTGTCTGGCACAACACTCGCTGTTACACCATTGTTCTCATACTTCTGTGTTCTACCCGGGAGAATATCTCTCTTAGCATTGTTGGTTGTTGTAGATACATCGAAATATTTTCTCAAAGCAGCTAAAACAGAGCCAACAACAACACCAATAGGCAGTACTTGTCTGAGAAAATGCGCCTCCTGGACAGCAGATGCAATTGCCCTGATGATAGCGTCCCCATGAAGTTTACCTACCTTTCCAGCAGGGCCATTGGAACTTTTGCTATTCCTTATGAAAGTCCAAGTAGGCTCCGCATATACAACAGCATATGAAAATTTCTTTGCCACCATTTTTATATCATGACTGAGTTGAGACTCAATTTGCCTCATACCAGCTGAATCCATTCGGCGCTGAACTTCTACATTCAAAGAGTCTGATACAATAACTTGAATGAGGTGCTCCAATTCCTCATATCCTTTGTCTAATTTGTGAGGACCATCATTTTGATTGTCCGCTGCATCATGCGTTTCGGAAAGCTCCAACTCTTTTTCATGGTCCAATATCACATATGAAGGCTCAATGATGTTCTCTTCGTTACCTACATTGAGGGAATGAGCCTGAACATTTTCGTGCGTATCTCTGCTGGCTGCTACGTTGTCAGCAAGGTTACCCAAGTATTCTGGTTGTTTATCTAGTAGCTTCCATTTACCTTCCTCAGGATAATAGTCATCAACCAAGTGTTCTGGTTGTTGATCTAGTAGCTTCCATTTACCTTCCTCAGGATAATAGTCAAGCATGAGAGCAGTGGTTGTATCTATGTCTAACTGTTTCGCGATCTTTTCTTTTGAAAGTTCCTCCCCGAGGTATCCGTCATGAGAAGAATTTTTGACAGAATCTGTATTTCTTTCAGGCAGAATCTTCGGTGAATGCTTGCCAATCACAGATTCATCTCCGCGCAAAAGTTTTTCAATCACTACCCCTGTTACCTTATCATTGTCAGAAGTTTTTTCAGTTTCATTCACACTGCCAACAGAATCATGTGATTTTTCAGAGGGTATAGGCCTGTCAGTTTCTTTCTTGTAGGAAATTTTTTCTTCAGATAAAGACGTTACCTCATTCGTGACATTCTTCTCATCCTTGAGATTCTTCTCATCACTTGCCTCATTTCCTTCTTTATTTTCTTCATCCAGCTGAGAAATCATGTTTTCGAGCACACCAAAAACACTATTGACAGCTACCTGAGTTGAATCATCCATTCCCGTCAATGCTTCAAATGCTTGGGAAACATTAAATTTGGGCTGATTTGGTTCCTGAATTGCTGGCTTAGTTTGGTCTGATACAGGCTGCATAACTTTGGTTTCTTTGTTCTGGTCATCACTTTCGTCTTTCTCAACAGGCTGTGAAACAGAAGATTTTCCAGCATCTCCCTCATTGCTGGTAGATGTCACTACCTTGTTTTGATCTGAGGCAGGCTGTTTTGCATTCTCATCATTTTTATTAGTTTCCTCCTTTCTTTGTTGTTGAGCTAGTACATCACCTTGGTCCACTTTGTCCCCATCACTAGGTATATCGTCTGCACCAACTGGATGTGGGTTATCATTCTTTCCATCTGAAGCCTTCTCAACATCAACTACACTGGAATTTTCATTGGCATTTGGTTCTCCTTTCTCATTGTTTTTATCAGTTTCTACCTGTCTTTGAAGCGTAGCTACTCCAGAACCTTGGTCCACTTTTTCATCATTACTCGTAACATCCTCTTTGCCAATTGACCCCTGGTTGGCACTATCACTCTTTGCTTCGGAAGCCATCTCAGAACCACCAGCTGCACTGGTCTTTTCATTGGTATAGGACTCGTGATTTTCAAGACTACCATCTTGATCACTGTTGACAGGTTGGGACTTTCCGGAATCACCGTATTTCTGGGAAACCTCAGTAGGGAAATGCTCTAGTTCTTTTCCACCTGGAGAATTGTCTGAGCCACTAATACTTTCGTCTGAGCCACTCACTGAACCATCGCTCGTATCTATCCGGACAGGAGAATCAGAATCCTTTTGACCTATGGCACTTGATGGTTCTTTACTTGCCTCCTCCGCTTTTTTCGATCCTGGTGATATACTAGGAAGCTTAAGCTTTTCAAGATTTAATTTAGTGCCACCTGACTGCAAGATCCCAGATACAGCTGTTGTAAGCTTCTCACGAACGTCTTCTGGCACGGCATCTTGCAATGCTTGTAGAACTGTCTCTCCTCGACCAACAGCATCCATAACCTAAACATTTACTGAATAATTGTCAAGCAATTGTTAATGCAGCTATCTCAGTAAAACTAGTAAAAATGATTTTTACTATAGATATGTGGAGTGTTACCTTTTTCTTGTCTTCAGCTTTTAGGGTGCCAGGCATGGTTACATCCAGCATGTTCATAACCACTTCTGCAGTCTGCAACACCTGACCTCTTTCAATTTCTTCTACGTTGGACTCATTATCTTCTGTATCAACTTCAACACGACTGCTTGTTGAAACTCTACTATTTTCTGTTTCATACTCGTTTTTTACGTTCTTGTCTAAATCTGTTCCAGACGACAAGTTCGAGTTCGGGGTGATGTCACCGTATTCAAGTGTTTCCCTGAACGGATCTACGTGATAACCATTCTTCTTTTCGTCGGCTGCCTGCACAAGCTTCTTGGCACCGATACTTTTTTCAGGTGCTCTGGCTTCCGGAAAAACTAAGCCCTTTGAAGGGTTAACAGTAACATCCACATCTTTCAAAAGTGGATGACGACCTTTCAAAAGCCCAAGTTCTACAGCAGTCAACCACTGCATGGCCAACATAGGAAAATCAATCTCTTAGACATAGAAAAGAACGTAACAGGAAAATCAACCAAGACTTAAAGAAAAAAAATAAAATAAAATCATGTATGAAAGAAAGACTAACATATTAGTTTAGCCAGTAATACAAGATGGTGTATCTGTAGGAGAAGCAGTATGTAGTAACCATGATTCTTAAATTATGACGAGAACCTAAGTTCCCCCCAAGATGGATTGAATAATAATCACTGATTCCAATAGATAGTTTTCCACGTATATTTCATAACATTTGTGAGTAGTGTGAATATGCGTGTGTGAAAAAAGAGAAATATAGGGAGAGAAGTTGCCTCAATCGCAAGGTCCTGGCACCAAGACACGGCCACTGCACGTCCATGGATCAGACTTGGTGAAGCAGAGCACAGAAGCAGGCTTGTAAATGGGTTTTCAGCTATTGAACTTCGTGGTATTGTATAAGGTGGCACTACATCGTCATTCTGACAAACAAGCAACTTTGAGAGTCGAAATATGTACAACACTGTTCACAAAAAGTCATTAGAGAGACCAGTATAAGACTATCTAAAAATTTACATGTAAATGAACTCTGATTTAAGTTTAGAACTGTAACTAATGAGTGATATGTCAAAGGAGATATGCGCATATTGTTCCCTTTTAAGGAAACTTTTAAGCATGTTTATCCGAGGAATCAAGATCCTAATATCCTATCTTGTATCAAGGCAAACATCACCCTAAAATAATGTCATTATAGCAACTAGTAACCTATTCAACATTATTCTCCGTTAAATTCATGATCTGTGCAGCATAAGAACCCTTTTTGAGTCATAAAATATCCAATAGTTCTATCATTGAATCTTTGTATGTCCGACTATGTCCTAAACAAAAGAATCTTCTTGCAATGAATTCCTTAAGTAAAATATACCTCTAAATATGAAATCTTAACTAAAATAATACCAGAGAATATAGCACTTCTGAGGTATCAATCAGGTCATAGAGAGAGGTATAACCTTAAAGATAACTGAATAGCCAGAATATTACCTGTATAAAGAGGACAGGAACTTTTACTTCCCCAATCACATCTCTGGTGGCACAAATGGAATAGAAATCTTCTATACTCTCGCAACCATATGTCACCATGGACAAGGCTTTATCAAATTCGCGAACTGATTTTGAAGACAAAGCCTTTCCAACATCAAAGGATTTTGCTCTGCCTTGGAAAAGCTCCTAGAAAGTGCATCCATACGCATAGCCCAGTTAATATAAGAAGAGCTCACTGTAAATGAGTTCATATATCATTATATAGCGTTGTTATAAGCAATACCCAACCTTGTTTGCCAGCAGTATCTCAACTAATCCACCTGTAAGTTGTTGATCCAAACTAGTAGAATAAGGAGATGTCCGTGACCGTGTGGTCTCCTCAAGATCAAAAGGATTATCAATGCATACAGCAGCTGTAAGAGGTGATCTTTCCCCGGCTTCTGCCAGGTATTTTGTCAACATATTTGCACCATACCCGCGGCCAACAGCAGTAAGTGTCGTCCATGGCCTTGTCTTGGTTAAGAATCGCAAAGCTGTGGATACATCATCACTGTCACCAGCTGTAAATAACCTACAATCACGAAATTGCATGAGATCAAGATATACTCAAAGCACACAAGAGATAAGGAACCCATAAGAGTATCTAGTGTTAGCTCACCGAGGTGTAGTGAGAGGCGAACCAGCACAACCTCTAGGGTTCATGACCACAGGAAACATTCCCCGTCTCAGAGCTTCGCATACAAATGATCGGACGCCTTCATCCATACTGCCTTGCGGCGTTCCAGGTACGAAAATCACCGTCGTATCCATCCCACGCTCCTCCCTGATGTCTAAATTAGCCGGCCAATCAAGCGAAACAACGCCGCCGTCCTCAGTAGTGATACAAACTCTCTGATACTCCAACGGATTCTTCTCATCCGCAGCCGATACAATAATCTTCCCGGTATCCAAAGTAACGAAATGCCTCTCCTCTGTGAGGAGTCTATCGCTTAAACTGTCAGAATCATCATCAAAGGAGAGCAAAGAGCAACGAAGAAGAACAAATCTGTTAAACGGCGTAGGAGTGGTGAGAAAAATCCATTCCCCAACAACATCATCAACGATTCTAGTTCTATCACTAATCTCTAAAGACTTTCCAAACAACCTCGACGATAAATAAACGGCGAAGCCGGAAGCGAATCCGGCGACAGATGGAGCAAAGGAATCGAGAGGAACGCTGCCATCGAAAGGCGGAGGAAGAATTGACGATTTCACAAGGAACAAACTCCGACTCTGTCGTTTGAAACGAGCTCGTTTCCTGTGAAACACACCGAAGCCGTAAGAGCTGCGACGGAGCATAAACGGAGACGCGTTGGGTATGGGTACGGTGGTTGTTGTTCGGTGAAATTGAAGATAATTGCAAGACGAGTACATCTTGAAGAAGAAGAAGAATTTGGTTTTGTGAGGATAAAGTTTGTTTGTGAAGAAGAAGAAGAATAAGAAACTCTCAGAAGATTTGAGATTTTTTAAAATTTCTATTTGTTCTTCATTTTTGCCTTCTTCTCATCGTTCATGTCTTTATTGTGGTCTATATAATTCTCATTTCTTCTTAACACTACTAGATTTAACTACAAGTACGATAATACATAAATGGGGTATTTTTGTATCACTAAACAAGATTATGCATATTAACAAAAGTTTAAAGTTTTATAATCCCATCAAACGCTGCAGTAATAAGCCAAGAAGAACCCAATTATCTTTTAATGGGCTTTGATTTTATGCTATTATAAAAAAGTTCGTTATAGATAGGCCCACCATTATTGAAAGATATAGGAAGCAAATCTCAAACATAATCCACATATCCTAAGTTCAAGCATTAAGATAGTAGTAGAAGGAGATGAAAATTAAACCACTATGACAATGATAGTGAGTGTAACATTGTTTCTTAAGACCCATGATTCTTGTGATGGCAAAGTCTCAACACAAGTTGGTTGTGGTGTGGAGCCAAAGCTAATATTACAAATGAACAAAGTAAGAACGCCGAGTGAAGATCATTAGAGCAATGGGAATAACAAAGTTCCCAAATTTTACGATTTTTATTATTACCAAGACGTGGAACAACTTGTGATACATATTAAACTAGCAGCAAACATTATTAGCAATGACATATCCTAATTGACGTACGGTACCATCAGCTCATCATAGATGAAACAAAAGATACACACCAGACTTGGAAACTCACACCAAGACAGCTGTGGCACCAAGTGCTTTGAGCTTCTCCACGATCTCCTCTCCTTCTGCTTTTGATACTCGTGCTTTCACAACCCAAGGAGCCTTCTCCACCAAATTCTTCGCTTCCATGAGAGTCACACCTGTGAAACTCCTCACCTCCTTGATCGTCTTGATTTTCGAACATGCTTCAAATGACTCCAATCTAACATTGAACACAGTCTTCTCAGCTTTGATCACCACTCTCATTTTTGTTTAATTTCTCAGGTTTCCCTTTTTTATTTCTTGAAGAATTCTATACATTTCTATTGACTCCTTACATATACATATGTACTTCACACACGACTTGCTCTCCAAGCAATAATTGTACTAGAAGATGTCAGAAACAAAGCAATAATTGTACCTTACCATCTTTGCTTTCTTAACTCGAAATTGCTCTCCAAGCAAAAACATTGGGATTTTACATTTATTAGCCACAAGTTACACTGTTCACATCTTTCTATGTCGGTCTTCTCCATTAGGTTAAAAGCTCGTATCTCGAATACCATTAGAGATGATTTAAGGAACACAAAAACACATAAGGAACAGTCGAAGGGAACATATTATCTTAAAAGGTCAAAATGAAATCTCTTGTAACTTAATAGTAGTAACTTACACAAGTCTTTGACAAAAGAAAGTTTGAAAATCTAATAAACCAAAAAAGGTGGGTTAGAAGGGGCTGATTGATCATTTGGAAACAAGATTCTTTTTCCATGTATTAAAAACACATTTATGTGTATATATTTCTCCTATGCCCTTCTTTCTCGATTTTTCCTCATTCATCATGAGCTTTGTTAACCTCTTCACTAGTCTTCGATCCATCAGTCTTTGCTTCCTCAGTCTTTGATTCATCAAAGGCCATCAACTGCAAAACAATAACAAAAAAAAAAACAAGAAGAAACAAACCATAAGCTCAATAATCCTCTACAACAACCATAAACATGTTAAGCAAACACAAAGTAACAGGAAGGTCCTTCTGCTCTCCAATGACATTAATAAAAAAACTGAAAATGTTTAGACATATGTACATGTAAATGAAAATGTAAATAACAAAATCTAAGAGGAGAATACAAACCGGTTTGATGTCACCATTCCAAATGCAGTGAGAAGCCAAGAACCCAATTACGGCTGGGACAATGTATAACAAAGCAGGCTGAAACAGAGGCAAAACACAAGCCAAAACCCATCAGAGAAAATCCCAAAAATTACGTTACAACAAAATGGATGACAACAATTAAGACAAAAAAAAAAAACTGACCTGTGCTGCTTGAAACCAGTTCATGACTACAATCGTGAGGATAACACCAACAGCGTATCCGATAAATGCACTTGTGAAGTATTGTGGTTGTCTACGTCTTGACACATCAAATCTTAGAGCTAGTGCAACAAAAATACCTAAAGGAAAACAAAACCTAATGTCTCATATTCATATAATATCCCAAAACATGATTCAAGAATGCATAACCATAAGCTGAAATTTAGTTATTTGGTTAAGCAATAGAGGACATACCAGGAATGACAATGTCACCAAGCCCAAGCATAGAATAGGGTCTTAGAGCATCTCCGGTAGGGAACAAAAGCTGAAACATATATGTAACAAATGAGACTACTACTGACAAAAGCTCAACGAAAATGAAACTATAATTGTTTGATGTGAGCTTAGGAGGCATGTTTACTAACCTTTATCGGTGCATCAAAGGATTTGGCAACACTAACCATAACTGGAGTAAAGAAAACCCAGAAAATATCATAGAAAAATAGTCCTGCCTGCAATTCAAATTAAACAAGCACCAACCAATTGAGACATCTTCAGAAACTTGAATTTTCTTATCGTTCAATAATTCAAAACAAGTTTTTAATAATAAAATTCAAAAATGCGGTTCTTACCAAAAGGATGGCACCAGTCTTGAATGATCCAAGAGAGAGCATCTCAATTCCCTGTATTGGCCACACCGTTTATTAAAGACATACCCAACAGTAACGACACTGATTCCACTTCAATTTATGTGTTTATGTGTTTATGTGTTTATGTGTTTATGTGTTTATGTATTTTCAGAAGGAAGCCACGTAGTTTATGTGTTTCCAAATCATATTCTTAAGACTGGATGGGAAGGAACCTGAATGCAGAACGAAAGGCCGAGAATATTGTTAGCCAGCCAATGTTTTTTCCACGCATACCAAGCACAGAAGAAGGTTCCGGGGATTCCTGCAACAACTTGGGACTTGGTGAACTCTACCTCCAAAGCTGTTTAAGAAAAAAGGCGTCAGTAATAAAGGAAACCATTATTCAGCATTACACAAGCAAATATCAACCAAAAGGATAAAAACAATCACTGAAGAGAGTAAGAAGAGTAAAACAGGTTTGCAAACGGGACCAACACATAGGAGCTATCAAAGAACAATTTATGGTAAATCTTAGTTTCATACATTTGAAGTAGGGAAAACGCCAGATGATAAGATTGTCATTCCAAGGTTTAGGCAAAAATCTACTGATGGCTGGTAACAATGTCGCTCTGCAAAACACATAATTATGTCATGACTTGACCACAGATACATGAAAAGAAAAAGAAAAAACAGAAGCAGAATTATGATAAGACATACGAAAGAGCGACAATCCCAAGAACAAAGAAGTAAGCTGTTAGAACAGCATTGACCAAGTCCTTGGAGAGAAACTTGAACAATAAGAAAAGTGAGAGAAGCATAGCACTCCCAACCAATGGGAAACGCATAGCATGTTCTTTAGACATCGTCTCCTACATCATTCAAACAAACAAAACAAACCTTTTAGATCGACTTGGAGAACTGAATCACTGAAAAATCTAATAAAAGACATTCTGATTGCGACTTCTTCTTACCGTTGGAGGAGAATCCTTCACGGAACGAAAGCAACCAACGTAAACAGTGATACATGCCGTAAGGATAACATTCAAATTTGGATTTACTCTAACAACGAGTGGTGCCAATGTCAAACCTGCAACACAATAAAAAACCTCAATTTTGAATCTTGACACCATAATCAAAAACATATGAATCACACCCACCAACCCTAAACCCTAGAGAAACCAAACTAATACGAAACAAAACCAAAACCAAACAAAAAAATTGCATATTTCCAACAAATTCTCAGAACAATCCTAAAACCAAGAAAGTTAACAACTTCATAACCAAAATCGCAAATCAAAAGAAACCCATCACATGATCGTATATATATAAAAAAAACCCGATCGAAATCAAAATTCACGAGACGAATTGAAACAAATCAAACGAGTGAAAGAGACAAAGAACCTGCGAGAGCGAGATTCGCAAATCTCTCACAATTCTTCATAATTGCTTCTCGTGTTTCGTATTACTTCTGTAAACTCTGATGAATGTGTATGTATATAGAGAGAGAAGAGAGAAGAGAGAGATCCAGTGATGTGGTGGGGTCAAAAAAGATAAAACTTCCACCAGATCTGTTAAAAAACTTAAAATAAAAAAGAAGATGAAGACGAAGAAGAAGAGAGAGTAAGGAAAGAAAATTATGATACTCGAAGACTACGAAAGTTACGGGACTGTGACTTAGTTATGTGACAGACGTATATTACTGGTAACATTCACGTGTTTATGACATTACGCTCGAATTATATTGGTTGATTAATTGAAACATTCATCACCACATCATAAATGTGTATTTTGTTTTCTTGTTTTGAGGTAAGTCAATTAAAAAAATAAAAAATGTAACCGATACTCTTCTACTTCAACTGAAAACAAAAGTGCTAAACAAAAAATCATCAATGTTAAAAAAATCTAAGACCAAAAATTAAATTTATGGAGATTTAATAATTAAAAATTAGTCTAACTTTTCTTTTTTGTATATATTTTTTTCCATATTTAGTCAATGTAAAAATATTCTCTTACATATACAGTTTTAGGAAAAATTCTTGGGTTCACCCCTAGGGGTGAACCTATCTCATTCACCCCTCTTAATTAACCAATCAAAATATAATAACGTGCCATGTCATTTTCTATTTAAAAAATAAATCAAAATTAAAATCATAAAATAAAACAAATTAAGGAAACAAATTCTGTAGGATTTTTATTTAGGAAATTTTATTTGGTTTGGGTTTATAAAATAATGGTTAGGGTTTAGATTTTATAAATAGATGAATTTATTTTTTTGTTTGGGTTTATAAATAGTGGTTAGGGTTTATATTTTCTAAATAAACAAAATTATATTTCGGTTTGGGTTGATAAAATAGTAGTTAGAGTTTAGATTTTGTAATTAAACGAAATTATATTTTGGTTTGGGTTGACAAAATAGTGGTTATGGTTTAGATTTTGTAATTAAACAAGATTATATTTTGGTTTGGGTTGATAAATTAGTACTTTAGGGTTTAGATTTTATAAATAAACTAAATTATATTTAAGTTTAGGTTAATAATATAGTGGTTAAAATTTAAAGTTTGTAATTAATAAGATAAATTATTTTAATTCATTTAATTAGATGACATGGCTAATTTTGATTGGTTAGCTTAGAGGGGGTGAATGAGATAGGTTCACCCTAGGGGTGAACCCAAGAATTGTTCCAGTTTTAGTATTTTTTTCTGTTTTAGTAAGTTTTACAAAAAGAAATCAATTAGATGACTAAACCAAAAATTTGACTTTAGGGATGATGGTAAACGGAAAGAAAAGATGGGAGCCGATCGTGTCTGACTCTTTCAGTTTCATCTAGTTTTGTTCTTTCTGGTTTTTAAAATACATGAAATTGTTACATTGATTATATTAAAATACATGAAATTCAACTATAGTATTATATATCATACCATTAGAACAATTGGCTGCAAGTTAAGAGACCCAAGTGGCCAAGTACGTAGAACATGAACATGATGTGCAGCAAAGACGTGTCTGAGTTCGAAACAATGCATTAAAACCCGTGGGAGTGAAAAGTTAAAACCTGTCGTTCTAAATCTTCCACGATTTTGTTTCAAGAACTTCCTGCGTTTATACATTCTCGAGACTCAAAAACAAGCCCAAAATCCTCTTTTTTCTTGGATTCCAAAAAACTCCCCAAGTATTTTATCCCGAAATCTAAGTGTTTCAAACATAGAACGATAACCTTTTAGATTCTTGGTGATCAATAAACTCGGTTTCTTCTTGGGAAGTTCAAGTTCAAGTTCTGCAACATTAGGAAAAAAAAAAAAAAAGACATTATCAAAGTGAATCTCTATGCAGTTTGCAAGTAAGTTTGGTGACCATAAACATAAGAATTTTATGAGAATCATACCACTTGACTACTATAGTCTTCATTTCCAGCAAATGCCATGGAGCCATGAGAATGGTTCTCGCTTTTTCTGTGCTTAGGCTTGCTCAAAGTCTCTGTAGTTTGAGAGATATAAGGAAAGAACGTTGGAAGTAAGACAAGACCACGATCCATGTCGAATACATTGGCTCTTAATCGCAACATCACTTGCGTAAGAGCTTTGATTGCTGCATCAAGACTTCCTGTTATCTAAAGCCCAAGAAGAAGAAAAACATGGTGTTAAGATAAGTCTCTCTAAAACACACAAAACTGAGAAGCATTAAGCGATAAAGGGTCAAGATTTTATAACCTGGACCATCTCCTCGTCCTCAACAGCAATTCTTGGTACATCTTCGCCTTGAAAAATGCGGATATTTGCTTTTGTGACACTCCTCATCTCAGATATAAGAGCTCCGCCTTTTCCAATGAGACACCCTACTTGTGAACTAGGAACAAGTATACGAGTGGAGATTGCAGAATCACTTGAATCTTTCCCCACATTCTCACTGCATCGTGTTTGTAAGCGTAAGGCTGCAATCACAGTTGGGGATTGATCTTCGAAGACCTGTTTGTATATAAATTCGGGTCAACATTTCACATATTGAAAATGAGATTCTCATTAAGAAGAGAAGGTCACCTCATTTGATGATATGTATATTATGCAATCATCATCTTCACCAGTTTTTGAGGTATCGACTTTGATGGTGGCACCAGATTCTTGCCTAATCTGATTGATGAAACAGCCGCCTTTTCCTATTACACCTCCAACATTTTCAGCTGGACATATGAAGGAGATAGAAAAAAGTCTCGCATCAGCGACATCCCTTGGCGCAGAATAATTTTTGTGAGAGCTTGTTAGTGCAGGACTCATTAGAATTCCACCGTGCTGATGCTGCGGGGTACTAGAGGAAGAGAAAAAGTAGTTCTGAAATCGCGACGGATTCTCATAAAGTAGAGAAGCAATTTGGTAAAGAGCTTCTCTAACAGCAGAGGGATCTCCAATTATCTGAAAGTCAACCAACAACATTCATAAGGTAGATATCAGAAATACAACCACAGTAACTCTTCAGCTGGAAAATTTTCTTAAAAGACAGTTTTGACAGTACCTGAAGAAGCTCATCATGACTCAAAGCCAAAGCACAAAGAGGCAGATTATCACTAATAACACGAATTTGAGCATTGGTTTCATTACGCAGATTTTGGATAACTTGTCCACCTTTCCCAATAAGGCAGCCAATTTGATCCGAAGGCACAAGCATCCTTGCAGTAACAACAGTCTGTTTCTCGCTATACTCATCATCGTCATCATCATCATCATCTTCAAGCTCCTGTCCCACAATCATATCATGAACCTTGAAAAGAGCATCAAAAGCAGGACAAACAAAGTCCTCATCATCTTCAATACGATTCGTCTCCTCACTTGTAGAATATATAGTAACAACACGCTCGTCACAACCGGGTAAAGCCTCGTTTATCCTCATGTTTGCTTTCGTCTCAGCCCTTATCTGCTTTGCAATCTCACCACCTTTACCAATAATGCTCCCTGCTTTTCTCACAGGACACAAGTAACGAAACACAGTATCTTCGAATCCAACACCATTATCATCTGTATCATCAGAAGGAAATTAAAAAAAAGAAAGATCTCATCTCTTACTTCCTCCGTTTCGAGTAACATCAAAATTTGAAATAAAAAACAACTAAATCAGATCTCGTACCATAATCACTCCTCGGATAAGCCATTCTAGTGAGACAAATACTCGAAATCACAACGCTGAAGAACACAAGTAACACAAAATTAGGGTTTATATTAGGTTACAAATAAGCAGCAGAAACAAACTTTCGTAACTTAGAAGACGACTTCGTTTCTCTATAGATAGATTTTAAGAAACCTAATCGACGACGATCGATACGCAAAATCAGATTCTCACGCAACCGACCGATAAAAACTTGATAGCACACTTGAACATTGCTATAAAACGGAAAAAACGTAAATAGGAAACTCTTACCGGAGAATGAAACAACCGATGATCGATTAACCCGTCTGTATAGCCGTCGTCTCGCCGGAAAACGCAACGGCCTCTCTCCCTCTTTTACTAGCTTTTGGAATTTGAAATTGAAGAAAAGATCAAAACTCAAAAGAGTAATGAATGAAGAAAGAAGAAGAGAGAGTCTTTGGGCTAATTGTGGTGGGCTTTTTTTCAATAATTCTTATATCGTGACAAGATGTGTAGCATTTATTTAAATGAGCCATATTTCAAAATTCTAATATCTCGGTCAAACCATGAAATACGTTAACCATCCAAAAAAAAATATTTGTCTACTACACAAAAGATCAACAATCAGTTTTAAAAAATGAACGTTGTAAAAAAAATAAAAAATTGAACATGATTAAATGAGGAAAAAAATGTATTGATACGAGTCAGATAAGTATATACACATGTTGTGGCTAATCCAAATTAACAGTACACTAAAATGATGTTTCATGTGTGTGTAATCTTGATAAATTATTTGAACCTTTAGACTTTAGTAATTTTCCTAAAATAAGTGATAAAAGAAAGTATTAATCAACTTTTTAATGTACTAATGATAACCCTTGATCATATATATCCAGTTTATTTTTAACATACAATAGTTTTTATTCAAACAAAAATATAATCATAACATAAATGGAAAAAGAGCATGTAGATTTCAATTATACACCATTAGATCTTTATTTAAATCCAAATTTATGCACCAAATAGGTACATGATAGTGTGTTTTCGAAATATCATTAAATTTAATAATTTTCATCATCGTACTAGGAAAATGGGATTATGAGAACATACATGATTGATGTATGCTTTGAACTATATAAACTATTTATCTTTTTCATTCTCCTCTTGTATAGTCCTTTATGTTTAAATATCCTTTCCAACATTAAAAATAGAAGAAGGTGAGAGATTCGGGAGGAAAGATTTTAGAGTTTAGTAAATGAGAGTGAAAGCGAGAAAATGTGGGAATTAAGACTAAGAATAAAAACCAAAAGAAAAAATTGGTTTGATTCTTAGCAATAGAAATTCCAACAATTTCTTAGCAATATACGAGTACCAATATATATTAGAACAATGGGATTTTGGGGACATTTTTGTATCCAAAAGTTATAAACAAGTTATCTCTTACACATACCAAATATTTCACATTTTAATTTTTTTCAAAAGGTTTATACTATTTCAGTAAACAGACCGATTTTGGGAATACCCAATATTTTTAATACAAAAAAAAAAATTCAGATATTTCGAGGGACAAATTCAAACTCACAAAGTTATTAAAAAAAAAAGAAACAATATTCTCTTTTCAAACACATGTGCCTCAAAAAACTCCCAAAATTAAAAATAAAAAAGTGTTTCCTTATGTCCGCTTTGTACAATATTATATTGATTACTGGTGATATGTTTTTAGGAAAATGAATTTTTTTTTACAGAAAAAATGAATTAAAAAAATATTTTGGCTGTGAGAAAAAAAAATCTAAAGCATATAAAACTGATTGGATCTATTTTATATATTTAGAAAATTATTTACTATTTTAGAAAATGCTTCGTAAAGTAAAGCATTTGCCAATCAAACCCTATATAAGTTATCAATTTCTAATATATCCAATTGGTTACTGGGCCGAGCCTCCTCTCGAATGACATTTTGTAGGAACGGAATTTTTCTTTTTGGCAAGTTTTGATGTTGTTTTATAAATTTTACTACAAAAACGCCTTGGCCAGTAATAAGGCTGAAAAGTCAATACATAAACAATATGAAAAAAAAAAAAAAAAACTGTTTCGATCATAAACTGATACAATCATAAAAATGTTTCATAATACATTTTGTTTACCTTATTTTTACTATATATATTTAGGCTTACGTTAAATCACACTCTTATATTATATTCTTGGAGACTAAAAAGTTCAGCTAGTCATGATACCAATCACCACATTTGCAACTTTTTATTCTTGTTGGAATTTATTATTTAATAAGATAAATCAATTTTCATAAATATGTATAGCGAAGCCTGCTAAATTTACTGTCGGCAGTGGGCTTACTCACGGTCACGGACCCATATTGCTGAAATTTTTATTAATTTTCAAATTAGTTGTTTTTCTCATAATATAATTTATTGTACCTTTTGTATAAAGTAACATTTTAATTTTACTTTAGGATTTCGAATATATTAGATGGAAAGTGTGTCTCAAATCTTTATAATCAGACAATTATATAAAGTGGAATTTGTATTAAACAAACAGAAGAATATTAATTAGAGATCACTCAGAAAATTATAGGCTATATGAAGGGATCACTTGTTTTTTACATTCATTAGAAAATTCTGTGAAAATATTGAGGTTAAATAAAACTATTTGAAGACTACTGTTGAGTTTTGCGAATCACACATTCATTAGAAGGAAGTATAAACATACATAATTAGTCGGAATGAATGATATATAAATTCTTGTATAGATAACTCGACTAACGATTTCTTAAAGCACAAAACATAATTAGTTGGAGACATAAGACTTTTATGAATTCAAGCTTTTTACACGACATACTTTGCTTTATCCATGTTATTGTAGGCATCTACTAGGAATAGGTGTCGGCTTATTTTAGTTTTTGCAATAACGTATGCATTGTTTGTGTTTTATTAATCGACATGCCATACCATAGTTAGTGACAATTCAATCACAAATTATCAGAAATGCATGCTTTGGCCATTTCGTTTGATCAGTTGTGACAATACTTCTTCTGTTTCACCTAAAATTCGTATTTATATTTTTATTTTCCTAATTGAATTTGAGTCGGTAGTAGAACTAAAAAAAAAAAGTTATAGCTAAATTTTGAAAGCATTTGAGATTTTTCATTAGATTTGTTGGTTACCACGTCACTTTCGGATTTAGTGGAATATGATTCGAATGTTAGAATCATTAAACGAGAAAATTAAGAATTGACAATCACCCTGTAATGAACAAGGAAGATATACATCTTATCAAAGAGAAAAATGGTAAAGCCTAATACAAAAAGATCAACTAAAATGTTGGGTTTTAATTTAAGATTAATCGTATCTTAAAGACGACCTTACAGCTAAGCTGCATGGAATCGGAAGCGGGTACGCAGAAGCGGAAACGTTAGTAAGCGCGAAAGCGATTTTTTTTGAAAATATTAGGAAGCGGGTACGCGTTGGAAGCGTCTATATAAACATATGAAATATATATATATATATATATATATATATATATAATATTAGTTGAATTAGTCTTCAAAACAAAATTAAACAACTTAAGTTTGTAAATTACTAATCAGAATCAAAATTACAAAACATATATTATAATTTTAGTGTCTTGAATTTTTTCTTAATTTGCAAGTGTATAATATTAATATGTAATTCAACCAAAGGTATTATTTTCAACAAGGATTGAACTGATAGAACCAAAACAATTAACCACGTTAAAATGAGAGGTGGAAAGGTTAAAGCTCCAGCAAAATTTAGATATTTTCTATTTATTTTAAAAATAAAATTAAATAG
This sequence comes from Capsella rubella, assembly GCF_000375325.1. Classification (NCBI taxonomy): domain Eukaryota; kingdom Viridiplantae; phylum Streptophyta; class Magnoliopsida; order Brassicales; family Brassicaceae; genus Capsella; species Capsella rubella. The sequence continues at coordinate 755,764 of NW_006238919.1, read as the reverse complement.
AATCTGTTTACAATGAAATAAAAACAAGTGGGTGAAGAATAATGAATTGGGCTTATAAAACGCACGTGAGAGAGAAGTAATTCATCTTCTTCTTCCTTCAGGTCTGGTTTTACAAAACCAAAAGAAAAAAACCCGATTACGATTCCATTTATTCACTTTCACGCTTCCAACACAGAATCGACGTTTCCAAAACGTTTCTAATTACCATTTTTTGAGAAACGCGTTTCCTTTGCGATTCCAAGCGCTTCCGGACGCTTCCGCTTCCGATTCCGGTTCCGAAGCGGGAATCGGTGCTTTACCCACGCTTCCGTGCAAGGTAGCCTTAGAGTCTCGTCGTATCTCTCGTGACACCTACCTTGTCCCTTATCTTTTTTCGTGACCATGGTGGACATACATTTTTTTTTTTTTTTGATAAACCTGATCTCCGCTCAGCTCTGGAAGGATCACACCGAAGTGCTACAATGTGGACTCGTCGCCAATACGTAGGTGTTGGGCTACCACATCGCCTGAATCCAGATTAACGTTTTCTGACTAATGTCCGGAAGTAATCAGGCCGCCTACATTTCTGATTATTAGGTAAACCAATTGGGTATAAGCCCACCTGACATACTTCCCACAAAGATGGTGTTAACAGCAAAGCGGAAAATCGAACTCAGGTTGTGGGAGTTGCACCCTTTCTCCAAGATCCCCTACCACTAGCCCACCACCTCTTGGGCATGGTAGACATACATATGCGCATATAGTAAGAAAGCAAAACAAACTAGACAAAATAAAAAATAAAAATTATTGAGGATCATATTCAAATCACTTAAATCTTCAAATTACTTTTACATGAAGCACAACAACAAAAACTAGATCAAAAATTCAAATTATAGTTTATGGATTAGAAAATGAACTTTAAAACAACATAAATATAGGTTGATAGTTTAAACATTGCACTTGTATTTTAAACGTACGTAGTAGTCTAAGAAAATAACATGTTCAGATTTGTAAACGTAATTATGAAATTACAATGGAAAATTGTGAATAATAAAATTTATAATTCTAAACTCAACTCGAAATTACCATATGATCAGTTGAAATAAAATAACGTGTTTTATGTTATTGTCATTGATTATCATCATATACAACCGTCGTTTGAATAAATTAGACTACTTTGTGTGTTTTGATTAATGAATGGTCTTTATAACTTGACCACTCCAGTTTCCACGAGGAATGAAACAAAAGTGATAGTCATGCATGTGCTTTAATCATGATTAGTACATAAACTTTTTCTCCAATTATTAAACATGATTCTTTAGGCTTAATAAAACACTCGAGGTAACTAATATAACTGTCGGTAGCTTCAAGTTACCCTAAACTTGATGTTAATTAAACCCATCATTACATCAAAAACTAAAGCTAGGCTGATGAACTCAAGAGCAATGGCAATTTGGCAAATGACACAGAACACATCTGGTGTGGTTTTATGCACTGTGCAGACAACGAATCATCTGTGCTCGTGCAACATGCGATGAATCGTAGCCGTTGAATTTATAATGTTTTATCAACGGTGAAGATAAAAGCTTTGAAAAAAGTGTTTAGACAATTACCTAAAAAGAAGAGGAGAATACCAAAAGGCTGCCTTTGGAAAAATCTTGAAATGTAGTTGAACGGTTGGTAGTCGTTAAACCTCTTTTTATTATCTTTTGTAATTACTTTATTATAATTATAAAAATTAGAGGTCAATTACCATATTATGAAAATATGAAAAGTGGTTTATTACAGAATCACCAGTCAAAGCACATAGCCGGACACCACAGTAAAAAAAAAACATAAATGTCAGAGAAAAACATGGGTTGTAATTAATATATTCACTTTTAAAGAGGAAAAAAAAACAAATTTGGGAATTGAAGACTCTGCAAAATACTGCAAGGGAAGAGCAAACGAACTTTCACAGCTTTTGAGGAAGTCATTTTTGAATAAATATTTTACGAATTTAGTATTATTGAAAAGAAGATGAAAAAATGTTTTGACCACATTGGAACTAGTGAGTGATTCTGGTTCTTGATTAGGGTTTAGTGATAAAAGAAAAATCCTAACTAGTATTAAAAAACAAGATTAATCTTCCAAAAATCACGGTGTTAATGACTAGGCTCACCAGACAGCAAATCATAGTAAGATATCGTTAACTGTGTGACGCAGCATTGGAAAAGATACGATTAGTATTTTTAAATACTAGTACTGTTTGCATGCTTTATGCCTTAATGTGTTGTCAATTATTCTAAAATTTATATACCCAACCTCGCTGGTTTAGAATTAATGACTGGTTTTTTTCCTAATCTTACATGTTTATATTGATTATAGTACATATATGCTGCTGAATTCATATATATGTATAAAAGTATTTCCAACCTATCTTTATATTATCTCTATATAGTAAAACTTCTATAAATTAATAATGTTGGAACCATGAAAATCTATTAATTTATAGAGATATTAATTTATCGATAAATTATTAATTTATAGAGAGATATTCCTAATTTAGAAAATATTTTCAAAACAATATTTAAAAATAAGATTTAATCATGATAATTAGTATTTTATATAATCAATTACAAATAAAATAATAATTATTATGTATTAAAAGAAAATGCTAACTATTTTCATATAGTAAAATATTAGAAATAAAATCTAACAAAAAATTAATGTGTCTATATATACATATATTTTGAAAATTTTACCTAATTATTAATTTATAATATTGATGGGACCATATATTACAAAGGATTTTCGAAAAATTATTATCTTATTAGTTTATCGAAATATATCTAAAATTACACTAGTCCCAACTTGGTACCGGAGAAATTTATTAATTTATAGAGATTATTAATTTATCGAGTATTAATTTATAGAAGTTTTACTGTATTTGTTTTTAAAATATAGTATAAAAGCAAATATGTTCTAACCCACGTCTATTTTTATTTGTAAAATAGAATTTTCTATTATTTTTTCTATATAGAAAAAATACAATTTCTCTATATAGAGAAATATATTGGAATAAAACTTACTTCTATTTTAGAAGGAAAAAAAACAAAATACATTAGAGATGGTATAGGAAGGAAATTCAGTATTCATATATATAATTAAACTCTTTGATGACAAAAAAAAAACTCTTTAATTTCTGCACGAGCATATATATATATATATATATATATATATATAAATATATAATCATGAGTATACATTTTTTTCATATTTCAAAGCTAGCCAAGCGTAGAGAGCATCTTCAGAAGTAAATAAACATACATCACATACAGTCTGATCTCACTTGGAACACTTGTGTGGTTGTGTCTTTTACGAACCTTCCAATGCTCAAACTAAAAAGCTTTGGAAATATAAGCCGAAACAATTACATGTTTTTATTTGTTCTTTGTTTTTTTTTTTGGTGTTTGTGTTCAAATCCTTCACTATGTAAGTAAGTAACCCTATTATGCATGTTCAAATCCCTCATGAGATGTATTGAGATATTTACAGGATCTATCCCAATCCCAACATGATTCAAATACCCAAACCAGTGGTTTATGAACAACTAAGTTGCCTCTCTATCTTTAATTTTATTTTGCAAAAACTAACATGTGTTGACACGGCTAGTTTTTTCTAAACACATATATAACCAAAGCCAGCATGCATGGTAATTAGATTGGTACATATCTTATGAACTACATTAAGAAATGCACATAATATATATACATCCTATATGCATGAGTATATCTAGAAGTGTCTCTCGACCGATGTTAATGCTACATAATGAAAAAAATTATTGTATTAACCCACACTAATATATACAAGTAATGCTATAAATATTGAATAGTGCATGCATGGCCCATATGGATTAGTAAAGGAAGAAAGGTGTTGCAGAAGAAAAAAGTCACACGCTTCCAAAGTTTCCAAACCATCGACGACCCTCCCATGTGCACTCTCTCTCTCTCCCTCCACTCTCACACATTACCATATTAGTTTTAAGTGATGCTCGTGATTGTTTTATTTCAAAAGTTTTCAGCTATCTACTTTTTTTTTATATTACAAACTTTATTTTAAAATTACCTCCTATGCAATAGAAATCATCACACGAAAGAAAAGAATCCAACTTTTTTTCTTATGTTGTTTTGGTGTAAAAAGAAAGAATCGAGCTTTCGTAAAGTTTAAGCATTGATAAATACCTCAAAGTTTTTGAATGTCTGAATTTTTTTTGAAAGTTTAAAAAAATTTAGTTGAAAGATCAAAGTTGATGACTCCTATAGGTGAAAAACAGTAAATGAGTATAAAAATAAATGTGAAGTTATTGTCAAACCTATTGAACAGGTGAACAAGCCAACAAATGTAACAAAACATTTAATGTTCTGTTTTTTTATAACCAGGTTTCAAAATATATGTATTTTTTTGCTGCAAAAATAATAACTTCACCATTGAAACCTTAAATAAAACCTTTTTTTTTTCTTGCAGAGAAAGTAGAACGAAGATAAAAATAAAATAAAAAGTAAAAAATAAAAATAAATTAAACCTAGGGAAGACAGTTAAAGCAAAGGGGTCAAAACATTCTATAAATTCAACTTCAACCATCAGCCTTCTTCTTCACTCCCATCAAAGCAAACCTATCTCTCTCCTTCACATTCTCTCACTCTCCAAAAAAGCTCTGCACTTTCTCAAAGAGAATGTTCATGTAACTCATCTCTCTCGCTCTCTTTCTTTCATTTACACTCTCTGTCTTGGTGCGTATTGTCAAGAGTTCTAACTTTGTTTGAATATTTTGTTCAATTGCAGGGGAAAGATGGGTCTTTTGGGAATCTTGGTGTTGTGTTTTGCTGCAATGGTGTGCTCTGTTCATGGCTATGACGCTGGATGGGTCAATGCTCATGCTACTTTCTATGGTGGAAGTGACGCTTCTGGAACAATGGGTATGTGTGTGCTCTGCTTATAGCTACGTTCTCTTGAAAATGCTTCTATGAAAACTAAACTTTTGAAAATTTACAATTTTGTTAATGTTGTTGTCTCTAGGTGGAGCTTGTGGGTATGGGAATCTCTACAGTCAAGGATACGGAACCAACACTGCAGCGTTAAGCACAGCTCTGTTCAACAACGGGCTTAGCTGCGGCGCGTGTTTCGAGATCAAGTGCCAGAGCGACGGCGCGTGGTGTTTACCTGGTGCTATTATAGTCACGGCCACCAACTTCTGTCCTCCCAACAACGCTCTTCCTAATAACGCTGGTGGTTGGTGTAACCCTCCGCTTCACCATTTTGACCTTTCACAGCCTATCTTCCAACGCATTGCTCATTACAAAGCTGGTGTCGTCCCTGTTTCTTACAGAAGGTAAATTATCATACATTTGATCTGTCATAAAGTCTTAATCGTTTCACCATATGTTATCTCGTTGCTCTGTTTCTTAAAGTAGTTCTCAGTTTTCTCTTGAAAGTTTCAATCTTTACTCAAATTTTCTGACTTGTGTAGGGTTCCGTGCAAGAGAAGAGGAGGTATAAGGTTCACAATCAACGGCCACTCTTACTTCAACCTCGTATTGGTGACCAATGTTGGAGGTGCTGGAGATGTACACTCGGTAGCGGTTAAAGGTTCAAGAACAAGGTGGCAACAAATGTCAAGAAACTGGGGACAGAACTGGCAAAGCAACAATCTTTTAAACGGTCAAGCATTGTCCTTTAAGGTTACTGCAAGCGATGGTCGAATCGTCGTCTCTAACAACATTGCTCCAGCTAGTTGGTCGTTCGGACAAACCTTCACAGGCCGTCAATTCCGTTGAACTTGTCTCATTTTGGTACAAGTCGGTTCGGTTCTTATATAGTTTTAGAGTTTGTGTAGTGGTGAGGAAAGAGAAGAGACAGAGATAAAGAGGGTTTAAGGCTTTTTAGGGTTTTAAGAGGAGAGCCTTGAAAACTTCTTCTCTGACTCTTGAGGGGTAAAAAATGGAGAGAAGAGCTTATATTAAAAGGGCTCTTTTAGTCATTTTAAGGATTAGGGTTTTAGTGAAGTTTGGTATTTGAGTAGTAGTAGTAGTAGTAGTAGTAGTAGAGTGGTGTGTGTTCGTTCTTAAAGGGACCTCTATGTTTCACCAATGGGTTCCTTTGTTTTTATCACTTTTCTTTTTTTGCCTTTTTTCTGTCTTGTGGTTTAAAAAAAGCAGAAGTGGGTAGGGGCAGAGGAGGAATTTCACCTCCCGCCTTGTTGTTTTTTTTTACTTTTACTTCTTGGGTCGTGTTTTTTGTTGTTTACGTTAATCAAGTTGTAATGTAAGGGTTTGGTTAAGATCCAACTTTACACCTATGGGGTTTCTTAAAGTGTTTTGTTTACCAGACTAAGAATTTTATATTTATTGTGTGATTTCAAGTTTATTATTGATTTCATTGTTCTGCACATTAATATCCTTGAACATAATGAACATTCAAAGACAAAAAGTAAATGAGAAAAATAATGGCTAGTTTGATTATGAATATTTCTAGGAAGGATCAATGAATAATAATTATAAAAACTTGAATTTGAAACTTTAGAAGCTTCTTTGGGTAATGAAAATGTGGCTGAGCATATATATACACCATTCTGACGAAGAGAACATATGTTAATCAATGCCCATGTGGATTATATACAAATTTCTAAGTAAGAATCAACAAATAATGAAACCGCAAAAACACTAATAAGTATCCCACATCGAAATAATTAAAAAGGTGACCTACGTGTTTATAGCTTTATATTATTATGATCAGAAAATTTTGGTTGTTAATAATGAAAAACTAAAAACCTAACATAATGATATAACTATCCTATTTTTATGGTATGCAATGGTCTAATAGGGAAAATATTTCCATAATGATATAATCAAGAATGTTAAAATTTCATTTGTTTGCAGGTGACTATCAATTATCATGATACATGAGTGTGTTTGTCATGCTTTGTATTGTAAGGGAATGGGCTTGTGGAGGATGTCGACTTGCAATAAAATCAAGAATTATTATATGCTAATATGGTTTATTTGATTTGGAATTTACTAGTCTAAATGGTAAGAAGAATATATTTATAAAATTCTGATAAATATGAAGAAAGGAAAAACCATAAAATCATGAATTAATATTTGCTGAAAAAACTAAAACACGTGTAAAAACGTAATAATAATATCATGTAGTCATGTACTGAGAAAATGAATTGTGTCTCGTTATAGATGAAAAGACGGTGAAGGAGGAAACAAGATGCAAAAGCTGTATTCCACACACCACAGTATTCAAATCTGTTATTAAAGAGACATTTCACAACTCTCTACTTTGTCTCCTTTACCTATCTGTCCGTCCGTTTCATTGCCGAAGCTGTCGTCTATTGCTATGGCTTGGTCTTTGTTGTTGTTGTTGCATTTACTTTGATGACAATAGTGTTATTGTACAGAGAGAGAGAGAGAGACAAGAGAATTTTGCACGTCCCACGCATTTGTCAGATTCTTTTCTTGTTTTTGAAGCCATTTGTCAGATTCTTCCCGGAGACTTTTTTACATGTTTAAGCATTTATAGTTTTTTTGGTCAATCTCATTCTTTAGCTTTACTTACCACTTGCTATAGCTAGTTTTGTAGTTTTAAGTAATCAGTATTGGGCTATCATCATTATATTATCATTTCGTAACTTGTACTTTCTTGAAGGGTTTGAAACTCAGTTACATCTCAACACTTAGGATACAACTATAGATTATTGGGTTCAGTTCTACTGAATTTTGTGCAAATTGGTATTTTACCAAAGTACTTTACCTTCGCTAAAACGTTTTTAAAGAAAGTTATGCTTTGTATGGATGCATATTTTTGTAGAGTTTTTTTTTTGCGCTTTTTTTATAACAAACTTTTGATAAAATTTATAGATTTATCATTTTTGAATTACAAAAATACAGTTAAACATGCATTTTTTTTTGTTATATTTAGGTTTAATATTTATTATAAAGCATGAGTTTTAGTAAAAAGAATTATAAATATTGACATTTTAGGTGTTTAAGGTCATCTTTGTAAAAATTGTTCTAAAAGATTGATATTTCGATCCCTTTATTCTTAGAGAAATTATGATGTATACAAGTTTTAAATCAGTTTAAACCCAAGTATGTAAAATATGAAAATATTAGTAGTTGACAAAAGATATTGTCAGAAAATTAAATAGCTATCGAGTCGCAGTTTTTGAGCTAAAGAGGGCTTCATAGACACGTCGCTGTCTCGAGTCCCGTGTACAACAGAAACGCGTCTACGTTTTGTCTTGTACCCATCAACGGCGTCGAGATGTCCACGTCTTTGGCATGTGTCGTATTCTCAACAAACTTGTCAGACCCAAATCGATTCTCGACCGTTCGATCTCTGCTTCACGTTTTAATACAGAACAGAAGTGACAAAGTATTGTGAAGTACAAAAAAAAACTTGAGACATTGGCGTGTTTGTGTATCAATGTATCTTTCTTTTCAAGTTTAGAATGGTCCAGACCCAGGCCCATATTGGTACTACAAAAGCATAGGCCTTATGCTGATTACAAGCCCAAATCATTGGAAAAAAAAAAGAGGATTATTGAGGAGGATTCTGGTGCCTTTGTTGTGCGTTTTGCATCATGTTATTAGGCTGTAGACTCTGCTGATTCGTCTGCATATTTCCATAGCCTCCTTGTTGTTGCTGCTGCTGCTGCTGCTGTTGTTGTGGTTGCTGCGTTTGTGTTTGCTGCGTTTGCATCATTCCGCTGCTGTTAAACACTGCAAAGACAGAACAAATGAAGTATTGGGTGCATTGGTTTTAATTTAAGAAAGTAGTGTTTTAGAAGACTTGTCTACTTACTCTGGTCACCCAACATTTGAGAAGAATGGCTTCTTTGGGGATTCGTACCAGAAACTCCAAATTGCTGAGAACAATGTAAATTCATAGAGATCAGATTAAGACGATCTTGTTTGGATTTCGAAAAACATAGTGACGAAGAGGTTTTTTTGAGCTAACCTGCATTCTAGGAACAAGTGTCTGAGATTGCATAGATGACATGTTTGGTATCTAGAGTTCAAGAAAAAAAGTCAAAACCAAATCAAGTAAGCACAACATATAATTAGTATTTAGTTTTAAATTCAGCGATTCAAGAGGTTTAAAGAGAGGTGACTGACCATTTGGCTACTTGGGGAGCCTTGTGCAGAAGTAAACAATGCACTATTCGCACCACCTGAAAACTGGTTTAAGTGACGGTTCATCGCTGGATTGAGCTGTCCTTGAGACATGCTATGCTGAATATGTCCACCTGAGAGCTGTCTAGCTTGAAATTGTTGGTGCGCAGCAGCCATTGGCTGGGAATATGACATTTGATGTTGCCCATGTAACTGAAATATAAGATAGAACTCAACTCAAACCACTTAACAAGACAAAAGCTTGTATCATTTGATTCTACTGTTTGAAACTATAAACTCTCAGAACCATATATAAAAGCTTCTGCAAAAGATCTAGTATAATTTTCAACAGTATTAATTATTTACTTGGCATATGTAAACTTGCATACATACGTCTTGTCCTCTTCAATTATGGCCATAACTACTACACAGCGATTTTAAACAATTGACAAAGGTTGGGTATGATTTTTTTTTGTATCACATAATGCAAACCTCATAGCCTTAATATGTTTAAGTTCCATCTCTATGAAGAATTTACCGTCTGAAACTTCTGCTGAGATTGTCCATGCAAATCGTGAAGTGCTGGTATCTGGCTCTACTCAGAGAATTAGCGTGTTGCCTGAGAAAGCAGTATGGCAGGAAAAAGAACTATCAACTGCTACGTAAGCAAATGTCCAAGCATACCTGACCCAATCCCTGCATAGAAGTTTGTCTGAGCTGTTGTTGTTGTGCAAGTAGTTGCTGCTGATGTTGAGGCATCTGCATTAACTTTGCCCTTTGCTGCTGTTGAAGCTGTTGTTGCTGGATTTGTTGCTGAGGTGAAGGTGCATTAACCATACCAGTAGCGCGAGGAGAATTGGAATATGGTAAGGGAGATGCTGTGTTATCAAAGTTAGGACCAGATGGAGATGCAGCTGATCTTCCCATAAATTGTGTTCCAGAAACCTAAAAACACTTAAAGACATAAACCTCCGAAGACAATGATAACAAAAGTAAAAACTATCACAACTAGAGAGAATAAACTAGCTGCATAACTTAACCTGCATCATTCCTTGATTGTTGAAGTTGTTTGATTGCCCAGGTAATGCAATCTTACCTAATGAAAGAGAATTTCAGACTCATTAATAGCGCGAGAATGACATTTGGTAATAATAATTAAGAAAATGAAGATTTACGCATTGGGTATAATTCAACCAGAAAGAATAACAGATCAATGAACCTGTTACCTGCTTCGTTGATAATTAGCACATCCGCCAGATGTGGTGGAAGAGCAGTGGTTATCTGTCTCTGGTCTGGAGGCAGTCTTGTTCCTTGAAACAGTAATTGTAAGAAAACATGAGTTAGAACTCAGCAAAACCAAAAAATGCAGCTTCTTACCAAATCCAATGACTTGAAAAATGTTACAGGGAAATTGAAGCCTCTTCTTACCAGCGCCGTCATTCACAGCTGCTCGTAGCATGTTCTCCTGCTCTTGAATCTTTGCAGCTTGACCTTTATCCATGGTTGGAAGCATAGATGGGCCTTGACGAGTGCCAAATCCGTAAGCTTTACGAGTATCAGCTAACACTTTCTCTGCATTTTCACAAGCTGCTGCAATCATATCCATCCTCGCCTGGGAAAAAGGAACCAAAACAGGGTTCTCTCAAAACCAGCCAAAAAGACTAACAATGGAGAGAAATCACAACAAAAATTCATACAACTCACCTTTAACCTTTCAATCTGCATTGGTATTGGCAAACTCTGAACACCTTGAAGCAACTGCTCTCTCTTGGCATTGTCATCAGTTTCCATCTCCGGAAGTAATTTGGAAGACAACATAACCGGTAAAACTGCAGATTCACTTAAAAGGCTAAGCTAAAGTAGTTCATGCTAAGCAACTCATCAACTAAAACAAAACAAAAGGACCATACTTCCAGCATTCACGGCATTGACGTTCTTGGGAAGCACAACAAACGCATTGGAAACTTTCTTCACCTCTTCCACAATGTTAAAAAGCTCGAGATTTACCATCGAATACTGCCCTAAAATATCCTGCCTGTAAAAAGAAAAATCATCAATCCCTGTTGCAAAAACTCATAAACAGAGAAAAAAAACCCCAAAAAAAAGTCGAAATTTGGAATTCAAAGATGAACCATTTAGGAGTAGTGTTGGTTCGACCATAAGCGTCGAAATCTTCAAGGATACGAGAAACAGCTTTGAATAAGCTAAGGGCTCGTGTCTTCAATGACTCCAAATTCAGTTCCTTCTCCAATTTCGGATTCAGCTTCTCAACCACCGGGGGAGGTGGTTGCTGCGGCTGCGTCGTCGTCGCTAACCCAACTCCACCCTCCATTGATACACAGAGCTCTTTAAACAAACCCTAATCCCAAAATTTACGAAATTTAGGGGTTTTATCATCACATTACAGCGATTGAACCAACAACTAGGTTCCGATTATAAAATCAAAAACTTACGAGGAATGCGAAAGCAAGATTGGTCTAAGCGCAAAGATTCAATAAGGCTTGATTTGGAGAAAGTTATTGGAGACTACGAGAGAGAGAGAGAGAGGATATATTTGATAATAAGAGAACCGGGAAAAAAACATACCAATCCGTAATATATATCTTTCTCTTTGAATATATCACAAGGTTGCTATATTGGTTATGGAGACATTGGATAGAGCAAAACAGTCTTAGACGCAAATTGATCAAATTCTCTCAAGGTCTTTACATAAGGCAAGGACAAATTTGCCAGTGCTGGACTCTAATATGCAAGCTTTGAGGCAATATAGATGGATGAGAAATGGGAATCTCAACCCAATTAGTAAGGATACATCATTACTTCTCAAAGTCCCTAAGACTTTTCAGGAAGCTATTAAGCAAATGTGAAAGATACTGACTGGTGGCTTTGTTGATGCTTCCATTGCATATTACCAACAAGGAGATGGATTCCTGGAAGAATCATTCAATGTAGTAGTCTACCCTACATAAACTCTTGTGTAATAACACTTCAGTGTACTTTGAAGACAAAAAGAAAACAAAATCTTTTTAATAAACACTGTTTTGTTTGTTTTACAATTGAATGAATGAAAAAAAAAAGAATAGAGATACAGCTAAAGTTTGTAGGAAGGGAAGGAGAGAGAGTTTCTCATCTTTTGGCTGCCATGGCGTTACTTTGACAGCCTCACCAAAAGACACTAACTTTAATCGCCGGAGAAAAAAATGGAAAACCTCAAAATCTCATACGACTGAGAAAATTATGTATAGAGAAAAGAATAAATAAACACAGAACATCTATTGAAGATATTAGAAATAAATGAACACGTATTGTGTGTGTGGTTGGTTTGCAATCTAACCAGAATTACCACAGGTCTTTTCTTCTTCTTGGAACCGATTCAGAAATCTGCAGAGTTTTTGTTTTCTTGCTGTTTCTGAAACAAAAAATTGGTGAGTTTCTTCAATGAGGGTGTTTTATCATCATCATTCATCAAATCTCTCTCAGTTCGGTTGCTGCATCTGTTTGAAAGATGAACAAATGTCAAATCACTTTAAAAAGCAAAAACCCATTTTGAATCTCTGACAAAGTTTAGATTTTGATGCATCTGTAACTGTAAGAGACATGAACATAGAAAGTTTTGATTTTATAAAACAGAACAAGTTTTGTTTTGTTTACCTGGGAAAACAAGTATTCGTCGAACATTGAGAGTGAGCAAGGCAAGGAGCTGCTGCTAGAACCAAACCTGGTTTGGTTGGTGTTATTGTTGTAAGCAGAAGATCCAGGTGGTGGTGCTTCAAAATATTCATTCATATGATACTCTCTCTGATTCATTGGAATATAAACCTGAGGAGGAGGCAACGTTTGGTGATGATTCAGATCATTCTGCAGATTGGGATTGTATGCTGTGATATTATTAGCGAACTGCTGATGTGAGCTTAATTGTGGTTTCATCTGTCCGGTGTTTAGTTCATCTAGAAAGCTTGTTTCTTGACCCGAAATTGTAATTTCAGGAGATTTCCCTGTTCCAAAATAGCCTGGATAGCTCCCGAATGAAGAACTCGCTGAGCACTCGACTTCCCTTTTGAGGTCAGACAGAAATTTGGTTTTAAGATAAGATTCAAATTGGAAGAAAAAAATGTTTCTCAGTGAGAATTTCACCAACCTCTGCGGGATTAATTTGTGTTCATCTGTGACAATGTTGGTGGGGTTGCTATTAAGAATCCATGACATAGACTGAAGCTGTTGTTCTAGAGGAATCTGAATCCCATCTTGCAGCTGTAAGTTGCAAAGCCGGGTTTACAGTTTGATTGTGTTTCAAATGAGATCTAAAGAAGCATTCGAGTAAATTACCGAGCATGTTGACCAATCTTTAACAAAGTTTGCGTTTTCTATTTGCATTGCGTGTTGCTGCTGTCCAAAATGTTCCTATCAACCAAAATGTTATGAGTTTTCTTCATTTCGCAGATGAAGTGAAATGGAAAAAATTTAAACAAAAGATACCTTATGTGCACGCAATTGGTCAATAGATTGCCTAATCGAAATTTCGAGTTGCCCCAAGTGTTCAATGTTATTAATCTTATCAGGTTCGGTCCAATAACTGCAGAACATGATACAAACAAGTATGAAACAGAGCACAAACATCAAGAAAACAAGAATCATCATCTTCAAAAAGATCTTTACCTTAATCTTCCATGTATTTCAGAAATCCGAGCTTGCAGAATCCTTGCTTGAGTACTCAAGTCCTGAAAACAATGCGAATTTGCAAAGTTTTAGGCTTAGGCAAATGTATAGACTTGAAAAATGGAAAGAGAGTCTTGAAGTGAATACCTCTACTGTTGAATTACTGAGACCAGAGAACCAAAAACAAACAAGAGAGAAGACAGAAGAAGTTAATATTCATATAGAGATTATGAAGTTTCTTGCAAAAGATTTTGCTAAAAAAACTATTTCCTACATACCTTGAGGATATAAATTCGCGTATATTTACATGGTGATCCAACTTTTGGAAAGTTTTCTTCAGGTTCTGAGCTTTCGAAAGAGAAATACTTGAATCAGGGATTCTCAAGGATATACATCAAACAAGAACTAATGCGATTGTGTGAAAAAAGGAACTTACTTCAAGACTCTCGAACTTCCTGTTTTCATAGAATACAACCAATGAGTTAAGCAAGATCAAACATTGCTGGAACAAACAAAACCATATCGATAACAATCTGAAAACAACACCAAACCTTTTTGTTCTTTCCTGCGGTGTAACTTGAGAAAACTTAGCAATCACCTCTTCCATGCTACTGAAGAAAAACCACAAGCAATCAACAATCATAAACATTCAGACAACACAATCTCTCTAGAGATGGTGTTTATGTTATAACATAACATTACCTTCGTGTACCGCAGCATAACGCAGCCTTCCCAGTAGGAGAGAACATAAGAAGAACAATATCAATGTCACAAAGAATAGATAGCTCATTAGCCTTTTTCAAGATCCCATGTTTCCTTTTAGCAAATGTATTTTGGCGTCCATTTGTGTTCTCTAACTTCTTTATCTTCAATTTTACCCTTCCCATCCTGTTAATTTTCCCAAACTATTAAACCAACACAAATCCAAAATCCTCTTCTTCTTCACAAAACATCAATAAGATCATTCCTCTTCAATCCAACACAACAAAAATCAAAACTTCAACGAATCAATAACATAAACGTTTCCAGAATCTGCAAACCCAGATCATGAAATCAATTCCATCACTTTGGGTTTGAATAAAAATTCGATCTTTTCATACGAAAACAGAGATGTTTGTGAAAACCCTTATCGTGTAATCTAATGTTGGCTAAAGAAGAAGAAAAAAAAGGAAAGAGAAGAAGAAAAAGGAAACTTACCTAAAGAGGCAAATTCAAACGCCAAGCTGATACTAACCATGAGCGAGATCTTAAAAAGGACCTCTTGAAGCAACAACCAAAAAAAAAAAAAAAAAACTTGAGAAAACGAAGAATCAAAAACCAGAGGTAGAGATAGAGACAGAGAAGCTGATTGCGGTTAACACGAGACTCTGCGCAAAAACCGGTCTTATGATAAAGCCGCTTGAGAATAGGGATCCCATTGGGAGAGAGCTCAAGAAGAAGAAGAAAAAATTCTCATTAAAACTACGTCGTTTCCATCACTATCTGACCGTTGCAGATTTAAATTACGATTTTACCCTTCTTCCATTGTTTTATCCACACTTAGCTCTCAAGAGGTGAAAAAGGGAAAAAAAATGAAACTTTATTTTCCTTCTCCCCGACGATGATGATTGCTGCAAGGTGCTCTCTTTTGCCTCCACCGTGTTTCTCCGCCGTGAAAGTTAGATGTTTCGCCGGAGAAACTTCAGATACTGGGATTTTATTTCGAGAGAAGCTTATTTACCTTCAAGACCTTAACGTTGATCCTCACAAAGCTCTCCGAGTTAACCCATCTCTCCGTTCTGCTCCTATCTCCTCCGTCGTCTCCGTCGAGACTCTTCTCTCATCCACCGGACTCTCAAGACCCGCCGTTGGTCGGATTCTCGATATGTTCCCAGATTTGTTAACCTCTGATCCCGAATCTGAGATTGTACCGGTGCTACGCTTCTTATCTGATGAAATCTCGATTTCAGAGCAAGACATACCCAAATCGATCTCTCGTTGTCCTCGATTGCTAATTTCATCAGTAGATTATCAGCTTCGTCCCGCATTGATGTTCCTCAAAACCCTAGGATTCGTCGGACGCGACACGATAACGTCGCGGAACACGGTGTTGCTGGTATCGAATGTGGAACGAACCCTAATCCCCAAAATCGAGTATCTTGAAGAAGGGTTAGGGTTTACAAGAGAAGAAGTAGCGAAGATGGTTGTGAGATCTCCGGCGTTGTTGACTTATAGTGTGGATAACAATTTAGCTCCTAAAGTTGAGTTTTTTATGGAGGAGATGCGTGGTGATGTCAAGGAGCTTAAACGTTTCCCTCAGTATTTTTCGTTTAGCTTGGAGAGGAAGATAAAGCCAAGGCATAGGTTGCTTAAGGAACATGGGATTTTGATGCCTTTGTCTGAGATGTTGAAGGTTAGTGATGGTCAGTTTAACAATTGGCTTTTAGAACTCCGTCTTAGGTCTTTTGAGAGAAGATGATGATAAACAAACAACCATGTAAGCTTTACTTTTTTGTTCATTGCTTCTTTACTGAGATTAAGTTTTGCACTGGAGACATGCCAAGACACTTCACATGAGCTTGTATATAGTTTTTGTTAGATCTTGTAATGTATAATTGGGAACCTAATTGATGGAGAAAGTTGCTTTAAAGTTTACATTAAAAATATGGTAATTGACTGCAAAATTGGTGGTGATTTGCAATAAGTACTTGGTTTGAGTATGGATGATCACTCTCTTAGATCAGTGAATCAGAAATACTTTGCGTTTATTCACTCAAATAATCTCCATTGCTTTGAAATTTTCCTCATTGGTTCTGTTAGCTTCTTTCATTGTACTCTGCAATTCAAAAGAGTTGAGTATTCAATCATTGTGTGTCTTGCATCATAATTTACAGACAGTGTGTTGTGTTCTCTTTAACTTCAGATTCTCTCCTAAATTGTTAGGATTTGTTACGACTTGCAAACCAATAACTCAAAGTTGGGGCTAACGAGAAGCGAAAACGCATTTCCAATTTGATTGTAACCGTATCGTTAGTGTAGGTGGGAAAACAAAAAGAAACAGGATTCGAAAGATTAAAAAATGTACGTACCGGCTTTGGTTAGAGCTCCAAGCCGGCTTTGGATTGTATTTAATGGATTGTATTAGGGAGGCAGTCTAGATCTTGTTGAGTCATCATCATACGACAAGTGTATGGTGGTGCCTAGCTAGTGTAGAAAATAACATTTTTCACTTAGTTATAGTTGTTAAATGACCAATATTTAGTTTTGATGCGTGGTAATGGTTGTCTACAAACTTGTATTTGGATTTATTTGGTAATGGTTGTCTACAAATTTGTATTTGGAACATGTTCTATCTCTAATCTTCCATTCTCAACGCACTCTCTAATAAAATGACTTCACTAAGCAAATTTTGAAGCCAAATTGCTTGACTAGCCAGTTCATGAGTACTAAAGCGGTATATATGATATATCCATTTGAATTGTCTAAAAATATATCCTTAATCATGCTTTAAACAAAATATAAATCCAATTAAATTCATTTCTCCTTACAACACCAAAAACAAAAACATAAGACAATTGAAAAAGTTTGGAAAAGAAATCTCGTACTATCTGTCATTCGTATGTGGTAGAAGACATCATAATTAAGCACTAGAGATAATCTTCAATTCTTCATCATCAACGTTCTCAATCTCACTTCACCGAATCTATACTGAGGACATATGCCTAATAACTAATAAGCCATATATGCCTAATTCGCCGTTGAGGCATCTGTGAAAGCTAGTAGCTCAAGCCACTATTTACAACATATGGAAGCAACGCAACAACCTTGTCCACAATCAGCAAACAATCCAACCGGCATCTGATCTTGGATAAGGATATCAGAAACATCATCTCAGCAAAGCGTCTTCGGAAGCTGTTCCGGAATTTGATGCAGCTTTGGCCCATACGTACTCACTTCGTTTTGTGATTTCTTGTTCTTTATCTCCATGTTTACCTTTTTTGCCAAGGATTTAAAGTGTAAAGGCTTTTACATGTAAAAGTCAAACATTTCATTACCTAATGATATTAACAGTTTTAGCAAAAAAGAGTGATATGTGTGTTTACTGCAGGGCAACTCCCTCGTCCCTATGTCAATTTTGCCCCACTCCTCCAAACATATCACACACTCTCCTTTCTCCACTACATGTGATATGGATACTTGTGCAGTTGTGCTGCTGACACAGACGTTTGCACATTGATGGTCGTCGTTCGTGTCGTCAAAACTCGATGTGGTACGTAACACACGTTTGTGGATGATGTGGGCACGATCGTTATAGTTGAAGTACTTGTTCCATTCGTAGCGGAGTGAAAACTAATGTTCGTTGTCGATGATGGGAACAAACCTTATAGTTATACGTTAAGTACTTGTTGCATGTATTCACATCGTACCAATCCGGCGACATTTGCATCTCACAAAAACCTAATAAAACAAAACAAATAAAGACAACAAAACAAAGAGTTTATTAAGAGATACAAGTTTTGTTTTTTCTTAGTGTTGCCGTCTCTTTTTGATATTAAGAAGAAAGGGAACGGAGGAGAGTTCCAACTTCCAAAATACGAAAAACGTACCCTAAAATGATGCCTCGCTCGTGTTTATTAACTGATAATCTCTCTGGGTTTGCTTGAGTCAAAAGATTATACAGTAATTTCATATAATCAATCAATCTGTTTTAAAAGATTTGATGCATATTTTGTAAAAGATAATTTTCAATAAATTTCTCAATAATTATCTAGTTTATAAATAACATTAATTAATTTGTGATAATATTTAAAAGCATAATGTAAATTAAAAAAGAGGATAATAAAGGTAAACAGAATATACTTGAAATTGAACTTCTCTTTGACCAAAATGAACCAATCTCCATCAAATAGCATCCCATAAATATTTATTACATCATTATCTTCTCTTTGACCAAAATGAACCAATCTCCATGAACAAAAGATCGATTCCGGTTCAAGAGAGAAATGAGAAATTTTAGAAAATTAAAAAGAAGGGAATTCAATCTCGGTTCCACATTTTCCATGAGGGAAAACCGGGCATTCAATTAAACCGGAACCAGACCGGTCAACACAAAGATAAACTTGGTACAGTTGGCTATTGCCGGACTCATCTCTGTTACACTCAACCCAAGGAGTGAAACCAACTGACTCTTTAATCGAATCTCTTATGCTCTCCAAAGAATACGATTTACCATCCGGATTAATCCCTATTAATACACATAAACCAATAATTAAATCTAAACCGGGAAAACAAAAAAGGGGAATTGAAAAATTAAAAACGTACGTACCGGCTTTGGTTAGAGCTCCAAGGAGATCGGTTTTCTGTTTAAGGCTAAGAGCGGTTTGGAAATACTCATGTTGATCGATAACCGATTCAGAGCAAGTACCATGCTTCTCCCACTCGTGTTCCCAAAACGCTTCACCTGAACCACTCGGGCAAGCCAGTGTTGGCCAGCTCTTCTTCATTGACGTCAGAAGATCTGATATCTGTACCACACCAAACCAAACCAACCGGTTATTTGAGAATCTTGAAGCCAAATTAAATATTACCAAGAAGAGGGTTACGTATAATAAGTCATAACATAGATCCAATCATAGTTGCAAGAAAACCGAATCGAACGAGGTTTAGTGTTGATCTTATTACCGTTGAACTATCGAATGGTTTAGTGTCGTCACAGTTAGATGGATAAGTGCCATCTTTGTAGTTAGGCCAAAGACCATGAATACCAAAATCAGCAGCTGGTTTGCCTGTTGTTGGATAACAACACTTCTTCTGTGTGTCACAGTATGATCCTGGCCACTTTCATATCAAACACACACAAAGCAATCATTAGGACAACATTATAAACATTCATAGATGATGATGGTTATAGTAATGGTTATATTACTTGTTGGACGAAGTAGAAGAAGTCGAAATCTTCAGAGGAAGACGAAGCAGAGAAGACACAAGGCAAGATTACGAGAAGACTGATCAAACACAATGATGCTAGAAGAATCTTCATCTCTTCAACTTTTGTAAGAGATGATGATTGTGATTTGGAAGTTATGGGATTGAGATGGTTCTTTGGGTTATATATATATATAAAGGGAAATGGGATCAGAGGAATGTGAACAGAGAGATATCAGTTTCCTAGTTTGTGTAATAATGAAATGGACAGATACACATCAAAAGAATCTGAGGGATTTATGGTATATACCTTATTTATGTGAAGTGTATGTATATTTCCAAGATCTTTTAATAACTTTTTTTTTCTTTTTTTTTTTGGAATCTGAATCATACAATTACAAGATTACGTGTGGACATATTGTGGATGAAGTCGTAACGTTCACACTTGTTGGTCAGAAGGTTCGTTTTGTATGCTCGTAACGGCCCAATAATTGTTATATTTATCTTTTTGAGTAAGCCCAATTACATAAACTAATAATCCCTTATCTAATCTAATGTTTAGATTACAATTTTTTTTTAATCTAAATAGATCTCGAACTTTTTTGTAAGTAAATTTTATGTGAAACTAATTTTCTTATGTATTAGATATGTCTACACTTTTGTCATGTCCTGATTACAAGTTAACAAATTACTACACCTTAACCAACAATATAAGTTTAGTTTAGCAAATTTTGACAAAACAAAACAACTCAGTTTGAACTCAAACATGTAATATTATTTTGGTTGGTCCCGGGTCGTTTGCCGACATTTTTTCCTTGCTTCACATATAGAAGAAGTGTTTTAAAAGTAGACGATAGCTGAACTGTATTGTTATTGATGATGTGATGTGATATGTTTTAAGTTGATAATTTTGTAGATACGATCACACTTACTAGTCAACGAACTGTTTAATCTTATTATTACTACTTCAAAACAAGCAAAGAAGTAATGACTTAAGAGATTTGTTTTCCAATCCTATGAGTTCAAATGGTTGCGGCGATGGCAGTGTACAAATCCACTATTTAACTTCATAAATTATCATTTGTAGTAGTATGAATCCAGAAAAGAAATCAAAAAATTTGTCACGGACCATCTTACAATTACATACACTTTTATGTAAAAACAAATTTTTTGTTCGCGATTGATCTGCTAACGGTTAGTCTTGTTTCATCCGAGACATGCATTCAAAGTCTATATAATTTTAAGTATCAATGTAATTTAATTTTTGGTTTAATATTTCTTTGTTTAGTTCGGTTCAAAGTAGTCCAACACTTTTAAATAACTTCCACAAGTGTATACTGTGTGTTGCTTGTAAAAATTATAGTTATACGTAACAACTTTACTACGCTTTATCAACTTTATTTTCAAGTTGATGATTTTTTTTTTTTTGGTAATGTTCAAGTTGATGATTTAAAATACATGTTTTAAAGTTTGAAACATAAAATGATTGTACTTTTCTATATCAACTTGAGTAAGATATAATAAACAGCAATAATTGTACACTTAGCTAACACTTTGACCTTAAAAGAACCATTACGGATCATAACACGCTTGCCAAATCCAATGGCAACAGTCATTTCCATCGCCACCGTCTCGGGGATTCTCGTTGTTTGCTATACACTTTTATTCTCCGGAGGTTATCAGAGAGATCAGTCCCTTCGTTACAGCGTCGTGGTCGAAGGCGGGAGTAAGGTGAGCCTGATCCACGTGTATACGTATGAGGTTGAGTACAATAAACCTGTTTCAGAATTTAGAGCAGCGGGTTACTATAGTGTGAAGTTGCATCCTGGTCTATCGGCGTACGCTGATGATCATGACGGAGCAAGTACATCACTGAAGAAGCTGGTGGAGACGGCTAAAGGGAGGATTCCGAAAATAATGTGGAAAGAGACTGAAGTGAGGTTAATAGCGACGTCTGAGAAGATATTGCTTAAAGAACCTGTTCAGGAAAGGTTTCTCAAAGTTACCAGAGGAGTTCTTGAATCTTCTGGTTTCATGTTTCGAGATGAATGGGCCTCTATTATCTCTGGTGAGTTTTCAATGCTTCAAGTGAATTTTACTATGATCAATCAATCAAACAAACTGGAGCTATGCTAAATTTTGAAGGATCTGAGGACGATGTAAATGCTTGGGTTGTTACAAACCTTGCCTTGGGTTCACTTGGAGGCGATCCTGTTAAATTAAGACGATTTGCTGAGGTTATTGAGCCGTTGCAGGTAAAGGATAAGAAGTTTACGACGGTGTCGATCCAAGGCCTCGCCAATGAGGGTAGAAAAACAGTAACATTTCTGTATTAGTAATGTGACCTAACTAATCCCAAAAACTAGCTCAAGTGAGAATGATTGCCACATTCAATATATATTGCCCAAAGATCTTTATCCCAAGCAATGTGGGACTTTGGAACTCTAATACTCTGTTCTGTTGATTACTATTATGATTTTGATTTTGATTTTGATTTTGATAGTTTCTCTTTAAAAGTAGAGACGAGAGTGTTTGGGTCACAAAAGTTTTCAAGCACTTCAAAAGAATATGGAACATGGTAACACCAGACCGATTAGCATCACCGTGTGAAGCTATACGCAATTTACATATGTTGTTGGTCTAGAGATGGAGTCACCAGAAATCCCCACAAGAACATTTACCATCTTCAAAATGGTGAAACCTTTGAACATCTCTAAGAACAACTTTCCTACCAAATATAAGGGAGATCAACTTAGCTGCATTGTGGCAATCTCTACAAACCCTAAGGTTCTTCACAACCCGAATCGTCGTCCCTGCAGGAGTATTCAACAACCCAAACGTTATCGCAAGCTTTTCGCTGTGATACCTAAGCGTAATCTCCTTCTCTTTATCACTCATATCGGCATGAACAACCATTGATGTATCTGGAACATAACCTGCAAGCTTTAGCTCTTTCACCATTTCATCTAATGCTCTGTAAAGCGTTGTGGTTGCAGGCTTCACACCATCTCCTGAAAAAAACTCATGAACCACATTGTTAACCTCAATGGAACTGACCCCAGGAACCTTAACTGCCCTTCGATCCTTCATCACCTTTCTTAAAGAATCTACATATTCCCATTTCTTGTTTCTTGCGTATAGATTTGATAAGATCACGTAATCACCACCGTGCGAGTCATCTAGCTCAAAAATCCTTTCACTAACCTTTTCAGCTAGCTCCAAATTGTTATGACTGCTACAAGCAGATAGGAGAATCCTCCATAACATCGGCGTTGGGCTTATTGGGAGCCTATCAATGAATCTATACGCATCATCTAAATGTCCAGCTCTACCAAGAAGATCTACCATAGAACCATAATGCTTAATACTCGGAACAATCCTAAATTCGTGAACCATCTGGGAGAAATACTCACGCCCTTCTTCCACTAGACCTGTGTGGCTGCAAGCGTTTAACAGACCGAGAAATGTGATCTCATCAGGCTGAACATTTTCAGATCTCATTCTGTCAAACATTAACATGGATTGCTCAGCTTTCCCATGATTCGCATAAGCTACAATCATGGCTGACCAAGCTTGTGTATCCTTATACCTCATCTTTTCAAATAGAGATACAGCATCATCCAAGCTACCACACTTCGCAAACATATCTATCAAAGCTGTGTTTACTTTCACATACTTACAAAACTCGTGTTTCTTAGCATACTCATGTATCCATTTCCCTAAATCTAACGATCCCAACAGAGCACAAGAAGACAGAACACTAAGAAGGGTAATCTCATTCGGCTTCAAGCTCTTACCTTGCATTTCACGGAACAAGGATAAAGCCTCGTTTGGTCTATTTCTTTTGGCGTAACCCGTGATCATAGCATTGTAACAAACAACGCACGGTTCGACAATCCGATCAAAGACGCAACGAGCAGAATCTACATCTTCACACTCAGTGTACATATTGATAAGCGTAGGACAAACATATACATTATCATCAAGCCCCAGTTTCATCGACAGACAATGCAATTGTCTACCTTCTTCTAACGCCTTTGCTACTGCACAAGCTTTGAGAAGAGACGGGAAGGTGTAGTTATCAGGTAAAAGATCACCTCCCAAGATCTCAGCAAAGAGACTAAACGCATCAAGAGGAGTCGTGGAGCGAGAATACCCACGAGCCATTGAATTAAAAATCACGATATCTGGTTCAGACATTGCATCGAACAAGTGGCGTGCGTATGACATTGAAGACTCCGTTGGAGACTCAGTGCAGAAATTTATCAGCTTAGTGATGAATGATACATCTTCATGGAGATGTGACTTGATCGCGTAACCTTGAATTTGCATCAGCTCTCTTAGAGACTTGCATCTGGAAATTTGAAGAATTGGGTTTAGTGGATTTACAGTGTAATGCTTAGTGAAAGTTTCTGTGTGGGAGAATGATGATATTAGTGAAGCAGAAGATAACGCCATTAAAGCTCTGAAATTGAGCTTCTCACTGACAAAGCTTGAAGATAACGATAAGCCTGTTTCGTGATTATGACCCGATTGCAAAATTATTGAACAATCAACCCGACCCGACTTGACCGACCCGGTTTGTAGTTTAATAATTAGGTATAAAAATCGTAAAAGGCGCTACAACGACCAATTATTTTCCAATTTAATTTTTGTTTTTAATCTCTTTTAATTTTTGTTTTTTCCCACATTGCCGAGAACGACATCGGAGACTTGAGGGCGGCGACGAGCTTCACCGGCGCTGGTTAACGGCGGACCCTCATTCTCCATTATTCTCGGTTGAATAAAAAGCTTCAAAAAAGAAGAAAAAAATTCGAAAAATCACGAAAAATACATTAAATTTTGGTTTTACTTTTTTATTTTTTTCCATATTTGATTAATCTCAGATCTTATGATTCATTGTTCTTCGTTATCGTGGCGGTTTGTGAATTGTTGATGCGACGATCGCATACCCGTTCTAGGGTAAAGAGTAATAGTAAATCAGAAATGGATCCGATTAAGTTCCAGATCCGTTCTGGGAGCCGAGCATCGTCTTCTTCGTCTACCTACACACTAACGAAACCTAATTCGAAACACACCAAATCTAATCTCATGTTAACCGTTGCTTCTATATCTATAGTGTTGGGCTTTCTCTTTCTTTGCTATTCAGTTTTGTTCTCCGGCGGTAATCGTATAGGATCGCTTCGTTATAGCGTTGTGATCGACGGAGGAAGTACAGGGACACGAATCCATGTGTTTGGGTACCCGATTGAGTCGGGTAAACCCGTTTTTGAATTCAGAGGAGCGAATTACGCTAGTTTGAAGTTGCATCCGGGTTTGTCGGCGTTTGCTGATAATCCTGATGGAGCGAGTGTGTCGTTGACGGAGCTAGTGGAGTTTGCTAAAGGAAAGGTTCCGAAAGGTATGTGGATGGAGACTGAAGTAAGGTTAATGGCGACGGCGGGAATGAGGTTGCTTGAATTACCTGTTCAGGAGAAGATTCTTCAAGTTACCAGAAGAGTTCTTAAATCTTCTGGGTTCATGTTTCGAGATGAATGGGCTTCTGTTATCTCTGGTGAGTTCTCAAAAAATATGTTCTTTAGTTCAAGTAAGTCTTTTTTTATCTAACGCCACTGTTTAGTTTTAGAGTTAGATCGATGAACAATCTGCAGATACATTTTGGTTAGAACTTTAACAAAAAGGAGCTTAAATTGAGAGTTTGTTTCTCTTGTATTACTAGCTTAGCTGAATGTAATTTATGATTCAGTCCATCAGCAATTGAGGGTGCTAATCATTGGATATTAAATTTCCAGGATCTGACGAAGGTGTATATGCTTGGGTTGTTGCAAACTTTGCTCTTGGTTCACTTGGCGGTGATCCTCTTAAAACAACTGGAATTGTTGAACTTGGCGGGGCTTCTGCACAGGTTTAGTTTTTTTTTGCTTAAATTTATTATTGAGTGAGATAAACGATTTGTGGAACTTATGAAGACGTTGACCACTGTGTGTTCTTTCAGGTGACATTTGTGTCAAATGAGCCAATGCCTGCTGAATTCTCACGTACAGTATCATTTGGGAATGTTTCATACAATCTATATAGTCACAGCTTCCTTCATTTTGGGCAGGTATTTTCTTTCGAGCAGTATATGTGTTTGGAATTGGTTTCACATGCTTACATTGTTAGTTTAATCTTTTTTAAAATTTGTTTAGTGGAACTTAATCCTGTTGACCAAACAATTGTCTCCTTAACTGTTGTTTCTCCTTCTGAAATCTTTAGAAGGACGGATTTGATCTTTTGGCAATGTCCTTGATGCTATTACCATTTTCCCATTGCAGAATGCTGCACACGATAAGTTATGGGGTTCACTTCTCTCAAAAGACCATAAATCAGGTAAGCTGTTGATAATTGTATAAGTCTAATTGACGGATCATCAAATTACCAATTGAAGTTTTCTAAAGTGATAAGATCACTTATTCAAGTCAATAGATAAGTTTGTTTTCCTTCCCACTCATACATTGTTCCATTTCTTGCAGCTGTGGAAACTGCACAGGAAAGAATATTTACAGACCCTTGTGCTCCAAAAGGGTACAAGCTCGACACAAACACACAAAAGCATTTATCTGGACTTTTAGCTGAAGAAAGCAGATTCTCAGATTCTTTTCACGCTGGGGGTAATTACTCAGAGTGTCGCTCCGCTGCATTAACAATCTTGCAAGAAGGAAATGGTAGAATATTAATCGATATCATTGAATTTACATTCCTTGGGTCATTTCCTTGTTGTCTCTAATAAAAATACTGAATTCTTCTTTTGAGTGCAGAGAAATGCTCGTATCAGCATTGTTCTATTGGATCAGCTTTCACGCCCAAGCTACAGGGAAGATTTTTAGCTACAGAAAATTTCTTTCACACCTCTAAGGTACTTTGTTTTCTCATATCAGATACTTGCATTAGACCTAAATGCAATGTCCATCCATATTATGTTTGGACAATGTTATGACGTGGTCTTTGTTTCTTGTACCAGTTTTTCGGGTTGGGAGAAAAAGCGTGGTTGTCTAATATGATTTCAGCTGGAGAGAGATTCTGTGGTGAAGATTGGTCGAAGTTGAGAGTAAAAGACCCGTCACTCCGAGACGAGGATCTTCTACGGTATTGTTTCTCATCAGCATATATTGTGTCATTGCTTCACGATACGTTCGGCATTCCTCTTGATGATGAAAGGTATGTAAATTCAAGAACCCTGACCTACCGCTTAAATCAATGATTTATAATTCTAGTAAACATGGCTCAATCTAAACTCTTGTTTCTCTTTTATTTGGCAGAATCGGGTTTGCGATTCAAGCAGGAGATATACCCCTGGATTGGGCTTTAGGTGCATTCATTCTACAGACTGCAACAGAGACATCTCAACATGAAGCCATTGGAAATCACCATTGGTTTTATGATCTGTTCGGTTACGAGTCAAAGACGCTTCACTATCTCATCGGGATACCGATCCTCATGACAGTTTTGGTATATTTGGTATCCAAGTGGAGAAAGCCGCAGCTGAAAACAATATACGACCTTGAGAAAGGTAGGTACATAGTCACCCGGATTAGATGATCTTGGTTTAAACTGATTTTGCGTCTCACGAAGCTTGTTCTGATTTTGCGTCTCAAGAAGCTTGTTGTCTCTAATAGATTACAGATTACTTCATCTTCATCTCTCTAATGGAGGTGAAGTAAAGGTTTATCATGCGAGAGCAGTAGCATCTGAGTGATTATATATTATCAACGGCTTAGAAACTTGTATATTATATGGGGTTGGGATGCGTAATTTCGATGTTTTAGAAAGGGTCCTCTATGCAACGAAGTCCTGTTTAGATAATATTACTACCATTTGTATTGTCAAAATATAAAATTCGATAATATAAAGTCTCTTTTCGTATGAAAATTTCCACATCTACTTTTGGAATCATTCAAGTTTTTTTTTTTTTCATCTTTTTAAGATATAGATGTAGTAATTTAATCATTTACTTGTTTAAGCTAATCTTTTATTCGTTTGAAAAAAAAACTTTGTCTCCTAGTTGTATTTTTATTTTATAAATCTGCAAAGTTGTAAGTTACTTCCACGGCCATGCATCTAACTCATTTTATCTTATACGACAATTATTCCTCCCACTTTAATAACTAACGACATCATAACCTATAAATAATTATATCCAATAATTGAACAACTAGATCATGTGATTAATTAAATAAAAGATTTCATATAGGAAAAGAAATAAAATTACACCATTATTGTTAATAAAAACAACAAAAATATTATGTAAATCCTACAGGGAACATGTCGTTAACGTTACAGCCCGGCAAAGTTCTAGAAAATACCGAAAGTACCCTTAAGAAATCAGTATAATTAACGTCTCTAGTCAACGGCCATTAACTTTGTTTCTTTCTCACACGTCGTTTTAATTACTTCGGCTATAAAAAGCGTTTTTTTTTTTTTTTTAATTAATTTTTATTTTCTGTTGTGCTCGATTTGCGGGAAAATTCTTGTGAAGAAATTTTCGATCTGCCTCAGAATTTGTTTTGCTCTCTCTCTCTGGTTTATTAATGCTTCTCCAGATTCTCTGATTTCAAATCAGAGAGACGACAACGCTATAAAATAGGTGATGATGATAATATCTCTTCGATTTCTGTATCTTCATAAATCGTTTTTTTTTTTTTTTAATTCTGATTCAAATCTCCCCCCTTGGTTAATGTGGTTTCGTATCCGTATACGCCGGATCTAATTCTTATTTCGTACGGTTCTGATTTCGTTTAGGGTTTTGATTTGGAGGAAAAAAAAAGGAGAATGATAGGTTTAGTAAGTGAGAATGATAGCAGCAGGAGTCACATGGTGATAAATGTCGATGGATTGATGATGCGTCCGGTGCCGTTGTCTCCGGAGGTTGAGGAGATGAGATCAGAGTCGCGTGTGGTGGTTAATAATAATAATAATAACGACAAGGCAATTGATGTTTCTGATGATGAGAATGAACCGCTTATTGTTTCTGCTGAATGTCGTATTTGTTCGGATGAGTCTCCTGTTGAGAATCTTGAGAGTCCTTGTGCTTGCAGTGGCAGCCTCAAGGTTTGTTGTAATAACCATTTATTTTTGGTCTATGTTGATGTTTTTGATGATGATCATGATGATGATGAGCTGATAAATTTGGTCTGAGTTGACGAATTTTTGGTTCTGTTTTAACCAGTACGCTCATAGGAAATGTGTTCAGCGTTGGTGCAATGAAAAAGGAAACATTTTATGTGAGATTTGTCATCAGGTATATTACCATTGCATATATATCATCAAGTTAGTATGTAAACTCTGATAGGGGTGTTATGTTACCAGTATCTGATGGTTTTTAACTTCTCTTACTAGCCTTACCAACCTGGATATACCGCTCCACCACCACCAGTTCAGCCCGAAGAAACCACTATTGACATCGGGTATCGTTAATTTCATGTTTCTGCTTTTATCTTCTCAGAATTGATTCGAGGTTGGTTTGAATTGTTTCTGACTTATGTATGTGTGTTTGCAGTGGAGGATGGACAATCTCAGGTTTGGATTTGCATGATCCTCGCCTCCTTGCGATTGCAGAAGCTGAGCGTCGGTATTTAG
The DNA here is from genome assembly GCF_000375325.1 of Capsella rubella. Classification (NCBI taxonomy): domain Eukaryota; kingdom Viridiplantae; phylum Streptophyta; class Magnoliopsida; order Brassicales; family Brassicaceae; genus Capsella; species Capsella rubella. The sequence continues at coordinate 726,449 of NW_006238919.1, read as the reverse complement.
AGACTGAATATGTGGAATATACAGATTCAAATGCCAGTGGGGCTGCATTTTGTCGTTCAGCTGCTCTCATAGTAAGCTGTAAAGCTTTTTGGCAAATTTCTAACATGTATAACAACAACCCCTTGCTTATGATAACCCCAAACACACACTTTTCTTTCGCAGTTAATGGCTCTTCTTCTCTTACGACATGCACTGACCATAACAGACGAAGCTGATGGAGAAGAAGATGACCCATCGTCTATACTATCTGTAAGCGGATTGACGTGTCTTTTTTCTGTTTTTTTAGACTCAGAGCAATCCATGCTTAAAAGTTTTGTAACTTCTAACACAAAATCATCTGATTCTTATTGTAGCTTGTCTTGCTCCGAGCTGCTGGATTTCTTCTTCCATGCTATATCATGGCTTGGGCCATCAGTATTCTGCAACGGCGAAGACAAAGACAGGTTAGTGTAAGAACTGTTGCACGGGTCTGTCCAGATAAACGCTTTTCTTATCTGTCCTGAGAATCAAACTGAATCACGGGTTTTGACTTGATGCGGACTGAACAGGAGGCTGCAGCTTTGGCAACGCAGTTTGCGCTGGTGCTTCAGTCAGGGCAGCCTAGAACAGTTCACTTCACGGTATCACCAGGACCACCATCAACCTCCATCGTTCATGCAACTGCATCTACACAACAGCAGCATGACGAGCCTGTCTGATTTATTCTGATATAATATCGTAACTATGGAGCCATTACAAGGTACGCTGTAAATGAAATGAAGAGTTCGATTGCCTGTAAATTTAGAATGCTGTCTGCGTAAAAAAGGATTGAAGTCATTCCAAATGAGTTCATTCATTTTGTCTGTATTTTAATGTTTCTTGCAATATTTTTTGCAGAAGTTTGTAAATTCTGTTTTACAAATTTTCAAACATTTACTTTGGAATTTGAGTGTATTTTTAAATAATTGGAAATGGATAAGGAAGCACATACGGGACGATTAATTTTATAAACAAATTGGCTTTGATTGGACTTGTAAAATTACAAAACATTTCTGTGATCATATTACAACAAAATAAATTTGAACAAAGTGTGTTAGCGTATGAATCATCTTGATGTGTTAGTGTATGAATCTGTATGAATCATCTTCATGTGTTAGTGTATAAATATCTTGTTCTTCTCCAACATTCTCACCATCACAACAGTTGTCACATGTCATAAAAGGTGGAGTTAGATGCAAAACCTGATCTATCCTTTTCTCAATCCAAGCTAATCTCCTCTCAAAGCTCAACACACCTCTATGCATATTCCTTACATCAACTTCAGCAACCTTAGCACAAGCCCGCAAAAGAATGTAGTAATCTGCGTGAGCCGCATATATTAATGCTCCATCATCCTTTTTCCTCACATATTGAAGGTAGTCTAGTCTCTTTATCTTCACGCGAGGTGGTATGTAACAGAACAGGTTCTCTCCCATGTCTGTAGTTAGTCTTTTTATCGCTCTCTCCTTAAATTTCTCTTCTTGTTGATGATTCTCTGGTGATGATGAAACTTCGTGTTCTAAAGATAGATCTATATCCATTGACACACTTTCGTTTCTCCCTAAAGGACTACTACAAGGATTGATTCCATACCTAAATTTGCTATCATCTATACAAAGCTGGCTAAGTGATAGATCATCTTCACTGTCTCTTCCCCTCTTGGATGGAGTCCTAAACTGATCGGAATCCTACAAAAATGTATGTAAAAGAGACAGTTTATATGCAACCCTTAAAGAACTAGTTTTAGATTATTCTAATAAGAATTTGAAGCATGATATATGCAGGTTCTTACCTCGTTTTTTTGATAACCATTCCATAGGTTATCAACAATTCTGTATGTATCGTCAGGTGAATCTTCTTCTAAACCAGCAAAGAACTCGTTTTTCCCGAGTGATAAATATGACAATAGATCCTTCTCGGATTCAAGGGTTTCTGCGGCGACCTCGTAATATTTTGCTTCAAGATTCTTCAGAAGCTCCTCGGTATCAAATTCGGTTGCTTTCGTGACATCTAATGACTCTGCAGCAGCTAAATTTGTTTCTGAAACCTCCTCATCATGAACCGGAGAATCAGTGTCATCAGAAACAAGATCCGCCTCACTAGCATTAATCAACCCCAAACTCTGTTCCCATACACCAAAACCATTGATGTTATAAAGAATCCGTATAGCTACAATCAGTATAGACATGACACACACACGTGTAGGAAGCCTCAGCTCGTTCTTCGATAGATATAATTCTGGAGGCATTGACCAGTTCTGTATAAGACGCACCAGATCAAGAATCTTATCCTCAGGAATAGACAAACGCTTTAGATAGTTAGAAGCTATACCATAGAAATTCACAGGAGGCAAAGGTAAACCTATAATATCAGCAATCAAAGCAGCTCGTGCTTCTAACATCTGAGCAGAAGGAATCTGAAATGGCCTAGCCATTATGCTTGTTTTCACAGGACACGCAGCTGATCGCTCTCCCATTTGCTCTCGAATCTCGAGAAAACAAGATAAATACGGAAGCTTTCCTTCCCGTGTCCATCTCACAATGTCCGTTGGTAGAACAAGTGCTCCCGCTTTGTGACAAGCAAGGAAAGATATCGCTAAAGAGCTGGATAAAGGCAGAGTCTTTTTAAGCATATTAACCCATATCGTCACTGCTCTTTTACCATCTAAGTTACGAGGCTCAGCTCTGTGTTTTTTAGGCCGCTTAGCATCTTTTAATTCACCTGCCAGACACCAAAAAAAGAGTGAGAGTTAGTAACAGATAAAATCACACCAGAATGATCACAAAGTGCAACAGATTCTACCATCTTCTGATTGACGCTCGGAATCACGAATGGCGTTATCAGCCCAATCATCATCATATACGCCGGAGAGAGCCACGAAGCGTAAACAGATAGGTCCAACCAAACCAATAATCAAAGGAGTGACATTGAACTTGTCAACCAAAGCATCACACTGATAAGTAATCATCATGAGAAAAGCTTTAACATATCTATCTCTGGCCTCATCGTAATAATCATCATAACCCAAAGTCTCAGCTCCAAAATCCACAGGCTCAGTTGGCTCTTTGTCGAGATAACTCTCAGGCTCTCTCTTCACTTCACCGAACAAATCCTTCTTCTCAAGTCCGGATTTGGGGATTTGGCTGGCGGAATCGAGCTGAGATCGAAACTGAGAGTAACGCAATGTGTCCTGCGTGTAACGAGGCTGTGAAGGAGTGATTAGGTGTGGTTGTATAGTACGACGATCTAAGACGTTATATATTGCGCCTTGGGTACCTCCATTTTCACCGATGAGATCGGCGTCATCGACGGCGGTTTGGACTATACCATCGGCCTTAGTACCGCATCGTTTGCAGTAGAAAAACCCGTCTTCTCCGTCGTCAAAGGCGTCGTTGTCGCACTCCATACAGATCATCGGATCCATTTTGTAATTGAACGAATTAGAAAGAAAAAAGGGAAGAAAAATCGCGAGGGAAAAAGGAAACTCTGAATCCGATTGATGAAGAAGAAGAACAAGTAGACGAAGACGGCGGAGAAAAATTGCGCGGCGAAACTTGGCTTTGGAGTTCGGACGTTTAGGATTTGGCGGCGGAAGAGTAATTAGGGGTTTTGATATGAGGGAAATTGCAAAAGAGTCCCTCAAACTGTCAATATTTTAAAATTCACCCTTAAAAATGTATTGGTTCATTTCGGTTCGGGAAAACTCTGAAGCAGCATGGACTCGTTTCAATTCACTAACTTATCTTGAACTCCCTTCTTGCTTGTTTTGATGTTAAGGATTTCAAATTCATTACTGTCGCAAAGGTTCTCTTAATTTTTTTTTTCTTTCTATCCATGTTGTGTTGAATTGGCCATAAAAAATCCTAAATATGAAACTTTTAGGATGAATGATTTATTTTGTTGTATATATGATCATGAGTTGACTCAAAACCATGATTTCGAACAATATTTACTCGTTGCAAGTCAACAGATTAAAGGGATTAAAATCCTCAGTTATGGGTTTATTCATATATATCTTAACAATGCTTTAATGAAATTTGAAAATCCACTTCTCTAACCAAAAACCAATACAAAAAAAATTGTAGAAAACATCAACTTTGGTCACTCGTCTCAATCAGTCTCATAATCAGTATCATAAAGACCTTCATAAACATGATGATCAGAAAAAATCATAATAATAATCATGGTCTTCATCAAAGCTAAAAACAACGTTCGTCGTCACCACTTCTTCTTCTTCTTCTTCAGCTTCAAGTTGCATCTTGTATCTACACTGAGGACACGTGGCGTTAATCTTAAACCATGCACGTCTTCACACACTCCAAGTGATACTTGTGTTTACATGGCAACTCCTTAGCTACTTCACCTTTGCCCCATTCCTCCAAACATATCGCACACTCCCCTTTCTCCACGACCACTACACTTGGCAACATCTCTATCGTCCATCTCGATGCGGGCGGTCTCCCATATCCACAGTAACCTGAGCGACTACGAAAAGTTCTTGATGGCGTTGTGAACATTGGTAACGTAGTCGTCCATGCATCTACGAGATCTTCTTGGTCGACGCCGGTTTGGACTATATCTTCAGCCACAACACCGCATCGTTGGCAGTAGAAAAACCCGTCGTCTCCTTCTTCAAAGGTGTCGTTTTCGCACTCGTTGCAGATCATCATCGTGAAAAGAAACCCTATATCACGTTAATGAAGAGAGTGAATAAGGAGAGTTAATCATAATTAGGGGCTTAAATATAGGAAATTTTACATTTTCACCAGCAAAAATAATATGTAAAGATTTAAATTAACCGGTACCATATCGACTGAAACTATATAAAGAGATTTTCCATATATTCTCTAAGTGATCTCTACATGATATTGCCCATTGAGTTGGCTCGGTTGAGCCTTCTCTTTCGAATGATGATTAAAAAAAAAAAAAAAAAAAATCTCTACATGATAATATTTAATTTATTTAGTCTTTTATGGTAAGAACCAAATTTTCCATTTATTACATTAATACATAAAGAAATTTGGGGTTCTAAATTTTCATTATTTTTGAATGCATTAATTAAAACATAAATGAACCTTTATCATAACCAAAACTTGGTCTCTCACTTCAAACCTTAAAATTATATAAAATGGACATATATAACTTAAACTTTTGATGTGATGAGATTGGATTAGATTGTACTGATGAGAACAAAAGTTAACTTTTAGTATTATATTTGATCTTTGGTAACCATGCTAAATCTTTTATCACAATGGTAAAAAATTTACATGTATACTAAACACGTCCAGTGATCAATTCTTTTGTTTTTGTTAGACAAAAATGTTGAGAACGAGAATGAAACACGTATGATGTAGGGTCAAAGCTTAAGATGCAACCATTCGTATGTCGACTATTACAACTAATACGCATATTTATAAATTCCATTACACAATGTACAATTTCCTTTGATTGACAGATACATGGATTTTTATGTTTGAGAGTTTATTAAATTTTTTGAAGAATATATAATACACATTACAATTATTCGTTATATATTATATATATCACAATATACGACGACCACCATATGAATTTTCTAATATATATGCACCTAAATTATAGAGTGTACGTCAAATCATTTACATGAGAATGCTATTATATTTAACAAAACCCAACTCGATGGTCTTTGTCAATATCTCCCCATGCAACAAAATACGTACATCCCTCGTGCTTCCTCTCTTTTTTTTTTTTTTGTATCCCACTTCCACTTTTAAAGTATAGATTATTTTCTTATATATTTTTTCTCTCTTCTACTTCATTTCCCCTGAAAACAAAACAGATATTAAGAATTACAAAGAAACGTTCGATCGTCATTAATTTGAATTGATAATCGCATGATGGATTAATAAGTTTATAACTTAATACAATGTACTATCTTATTTTAAACATACAATCATGCTAAATTGCTAATCAAACTTTTGGGTTAAGAGAGCCCTTTAACAAACTAAACACAAAAATTAAAAAAGTTGTGGTTTTAAGAGCAAAATATCGAAGGAATAGAACATGAATGTGCAAATTAGGCCGCGTGCATAAGCTATCGTGTTAATAGACTACGTATTTTAAATAGGAGGAGATGCTTAAACTTAAATACTGTGTAATGCTGTTTAAATCGGCGTTATCGTGGTTTTATACTACGTACGTGACGTGTAGGTTTAGTATCATTCTAGTCGTTTATAAAGTGTAGTGTTTATAAATTACAGGCTAAACATCTAAATCTAAATCTAAGTACCAAATACAAAAGGGCTGCCTATACATGATCTCGTGTAATATAGGGTTTTAACTAGGATCTGTCTCTATTTTCGCTCTCTACCTAATTCTATCTAAACAACTTATTTTCTTTCCAATTCCACCTAAACTACATAATTCCACCTAATTAACCGAAATCATTTAAATTCTTAAAAATTGATAATTTGCGTTTTTATATTGTTAATTCGCATTTACTGTTCCGCAGTTGTCTAAATCCGAGTTGGGTATTTGAGACCTCTTCAACCAAAAATAAAATAAAATCTGAAACCTGCAAAATAATAGTAGTAATAGTTAAGGATAGACCAGTATTTAAGAGAGAACCAATTGCAAATGTGACTATGTGAGTACTGAATTAATTATAAGTCCCAATCAAATTGATACCATGTCATTTTTGTCACTATAATTCCTTTATTTGAGTGGTCACGGGGTAACATTATTTTTTTCCATTATTCTCCATTGATTGATAAAGATTCATCATCCAACATTTTTATCCAAAATAAATCATCAGTTCATACACAACAACTGGCCAGATAACTCTTAAAGTGGAACCCTCTTCACATTTATCAGATCAGAACACTTTAGCTTGAGAGAAGAGAAAAAAAAAAACAGCTATCAAACATTTCGTCTTCTTTCTCTATTTATATCCTAATTCCACATATCCACCACATGCACACAAGCTAAGAAAAAAGAGAAAAAAAAAATAAAAAAAAGTTGGGAAAACATGGTGACCTTAACATCATCTTCTTCAACTCCAAAGACATCTTTTGATTTCATGAAGAGTAACAACAGTCACACTCTCTATGTTCCTTTCTCTTCTCCTTCTTCTTCTTCTTCATCTTACTTGAGTATCAAGGAAGATGGTGTTGTCACAACCAAGAAGCTCATGGAACCCAGCAAAACTTTAACCGTGAGCATTAATCAAAAAGGAGATGAGCTTGGGAAAGAGACGAAAATTGTAAAGAAAGCTTCTGAAGATCCGGAGATTGGTGTGTTTGGAGCTGAGAAGTACTTCAATGGAGACATGGATAATTCAGACCAAGGTTCTAGTGTTCTGTCTCTGTCTCTGACAAACCCGGAAGCTGAGAGAACCATCTTGGATCAGAAGCAGAGCGAGAAGAAATCTACAGGAACTCCGAGTGTCAGGTCTGAATCAAGCTGGAATAGTCAGAGCGTGTTGCTTCAGAACAAATTGGTGAATAGCTGCAACAGTTCCTTGCAGGAGAAGAAGAACAGTAAGGGTCAGATTCAAAAGGTGAGCAGTAATAAGAAGAGTTTTCTCGCAAATTTGGGGTGTAAATGCGCCTGTTCTGATGGGAACTCAGTAGACGTCGACGAGAATATCTCGGTGAAGAGAAGCTCTGATCCGAATATCTCTGTTTTCACAAAGAGGAAGATGGAGAATCATATGAGTTCTTCTGCGAATATGAACTCAGACCTGATCAGGATTCAGAAGCAAGAAGAGTTATCGCAGAGGAAGTCACTTGAAGTGTTCGGCTCTCCTGTCAATATTGAGAAGAAGAGGATCGTTGTTCAGCAGAAACTCGCATTGCGTCCATGGGAATCAAGAACAGAGGAGGAAGACAAAAAGAGTGAAGCGAGTGATACAAGCGCGGATCTTTTCGAGATAGAGAGTCTTACAGGGAAACCAAAACCCTTACTTACAAGGCAAGGAAGTGATCCAGCTTCACCTACGTGTTATGCTCCAAGTGAAGTAAGCGTAGAGTGGAGCATAGTAACAGCAAGTGCAGCAGATTTCTCTGTTATGTCGGAATGTGCAACAAGTCCTGTAAGAAGAAACAGTCGATCTTCTCAGATTCCTCGGATCCCTATCATTGCTAAACCAGCACCGCAGAGACGGAACTCGAGCAGCAGCAGCGGCGGAGGCAGTGGTTTCTTGTTGAGCTGTAAGAGTCATAAATCTGTTAGAGTTTCTGGTGATTTAGAAAGAAGAAGCAGCATGAACAAGACACAACCGAGTTATGTACCTAGATTCCCAATGGAGACTACTACTAAACCTAAGAGTTTCGAAGCACGAAGAAGGATCAGCAACAGCTCGATTTCTCACACACAATCATCTCTTCTGTATAGTCAGTGATTGCATCAAAGTAAAGAAAACGATTTCAATCTCTTTATCTGTAATTTCTACTGAGTGAGAAAGATTTGTAAACCTATGAGCTAATGTCTTGTTGAGTTCTTGATAACAATGTCATCTTCCAAAAGGGTTTCTTAGAGACCTCTTTGCACCTAAGATAAACTTACTCAAAGAGTGACAAAAATGATTAGAGAGTGAATATAACAGTTTGCCTCAGTTAAAAAACACAGATCTGAAATTATGCAAAATGAATAGACAAATTCCAAAAATTGCCCCCACCAAATTTTGCTTTTTCTATTTTTTTTGGATTTAGTCTCACGAGAGAGAGATACTCGTTTTGTCTTAGCTTCAAAGGGGTTGAATCAAACGTACAAGAGTTTGACAAAAAGAGCTATATTAATGAGGAAACTTAAATAGACGAAAGTGTCATATTACCTAACATATCTAAGATCTGGTCCTAAAACTAATCTCATCAAAGGCCATGTGTGTCTTGAGATCAAAGTAAAGTAGACAAGAACCTTAATTGAATTCGTTGAAAATTATGAAGTGATGTGAGAGAAAAGAACCAAAGTGCTTTGTTTAGACAATAAATGTAATGAAGATGTATGTCTCTTTAGCCTACTCATAAGGAAAAAGATTGTATTTTACCCCTCACATGATCTTATCCAGTCCATTGAACCTTCTCTGTAAGTATCAATTCAAGAAGGGCTAGTTACATTTCAAGAAATACATAAATGAAACCAAGATGTGATCCAAGACATCAAAAAGCTGATACATACAATACAACATGGGGTTTTAGAAACCAAGAATATAAAGTTATAAACAGATCTTGAAGATAAGTATTGTATCCTTCTCAATAAGACATGGAGGTATGATTGAGCCATCATTTATTTTATTTTTATATGTAAAAATAAAATATTGAATTCAAAATCAAATTATCTAACTACTACTCTGTTTCCATATGTGGAGGAGAGATGAACAACAAAATCAAGAAGAGACCTAAAAGAAGGCAAAACAAAAAACCAGTCATCCTGGTAGGCCGTGATTCAAAGCATCTGCTTGCTCTTTTGCTCAAGTGAATGAGGCATGTAGGTACCCAAGAATCCGATCCCACATGACAAAAGAATGGCCAAGACAAGTTCTTATTTACTTCCATATAGAGTTTGTGGTGAAACATTCATTGTCTAATCTTGATGCGAAAGGAGGAGCCACAGGAGAAAGGAGAAAAGTCTCGTTTGGCCTAGCAGCTGCATTACCAGAAGGATACAAATACAGTAATGTAGTTTATTATTATGAGCTAGGCATGATCAGTGTTTTTTAAAGATTGGACTATGTTATTGGCGGGTTGAGCCAGGCCCGTGCAGTAGTGCAACGCATGGGCGACTCGCGAAAGCCCAGATAGCAAGCTATCTTAACGGGCCTTCTCCCTAATAAAATAGAGTTAATATCGTATGGGCCGATGACCCATATATCAGATATTAAACTGATAAGAACAGATACTACACTTGATCTTAGCCAAAAGGCCGAGAAAGGTATGAGTTGTTTGGTCCATCAAGCTTCTATTATATACACCAAGTCCAAGAGTGATAAACTCATATCCGAGCGATGTGGGATATAGAAAAACTCAAAAACACCAAAACCCTATTAGCCTTCGGACAAATAAATAAACAATTTAGACAATTATTAATTAATTTAAGTAAGTAATTAGCAATGTAATTAAAGAAAGAAGAAACAAAGAACAATAAATAAAGTTTCTAAATCGCCACCACCCACACACCAGCTTTGTTTCATGGTGAGCTAGAGAGATCTTCGCATCTCAGGTATGAGTTTATGCTGTTTCCTTTCTCGAATCTTGTGTGTTCTCTCGGTTCTTTGATTCTCCGAAAATTTTCATGAATTCGTGTGAAGGATTTTTCCAAATCTGCATCTTAGAATGATGTTTGAATCATACCCTTAAGCTTCTTAGACATGTAAAGATTTGGTTTGAATTTTGCAGTGTTTTGGGGGATTAGATAATGTTACCGGAGAGAAGAAGTACGGTGGTGTCTTCTTCGTCTCCATATCTGAATCCGTCTGGTCAGAATGATAATACTTTTTTACTTCTTAGAAGAGGCAAAAAGTTTGGTGGTCGGATTGTGAAATTGAAGCTCTCGCATGTCTTCTTGTTCTTTGTGTCACTCTTTTTCTTCTCTTGCATATTCTCTGGCCATAGACTACTCTTTCATGGTAACATTGGTAAGCTTTAAATTAGGAAAATGTCTTTCTTTTTTTGGATTTTCTGAGTTTTTGAAGATTAATGAAAACACTCTTTGGATTATTTGGTGTAGGTTCTGAGTTCTTACCTCATTTTGAGCAGAACAGTAAGCTAACTTTGTCTTAGTTCTGGTACATGTGTAAAAAAAGCTACTGCAAAAGTTATTGTTGTTAACTGGATTTTGAATCAAATGCAGCTTACTTGAAAAACCATATGTTTGCATCGGATATTGATATAGGATTAAACAAATCCAACATCGAAAAACCACCTGGAAGCAAGAAGAGAAACAAGCGTATGGATTGTTTAATCTCTAGTAAATTTAATGAAAGCTAGTGTTGTTTTATTGATGATCTAAGGGCAACGTATTGTTTACAATGTAGATTTGCCTTGTGAAGTTGCACTTGCTGAATCTGTTGATCACATACTTGAGCCTCAGGGTTATTTGAATTTTACGCGGTTTTCGTTAGGCTTTGTAGAGACTGAGACATATGATAAGCCTAGGTTTGGAGGGCATCAAACACTTAAGGAAAGAGAGAGATCCTACTCTGCAATAGATCAGACAGTTCACTGTGGTTTTGTCAAAGGGACTGGATTTGATTTGAATGAAAAGGATAGGGCGTACATGAAGAACTGTGTAGTCTCTGTGTCTTCTTGCATTTTTGGAAGCTCTGATTTTCTAAGGAGACCTGCAAGCAAAAAGGTTTTTAAACTTTATCTCTTAGTATTATTTAGCTTATGCATTAGATTACTATCTATTGTGCGAGAATGCATTAAGAGTGTATGTGAGCCTTATCATGATGCGGAGCTCTCATTTCGCTTGTTTGTTTCTTCAGATCAGTGACTTCTCGAAGCGAAATGTTTGTTTTGTGATGTTTGTTGATGAGCAAACACTATCGAAAATTGCCAGTGAAGGTCATGTTCCTGACAAGCAGGGATTTGTTGGTTTGTGGAAAACTGTAGTTGTGAGCAATTTGCCTTACACTGATATGCGAAAGACGGGAAAGGTTCCGAAATTTCTGTCGCATCGTCTTTTTCCTTCTTCTAGGTGAGGTTAGTTGGCTAGTACTCAAGCTCCTAAATTTATATCAGTGCCTCCAATGTCTTATACTTATCCTCATTTCTTAATTCAGGTATTCGATATGGATAGACAGTAAGATGAGACTCACCACAGATCCTATGCTGATTATTGACTTCTTCTTATGGAGAACAAAATCAGAATTCGCAATCTCGAACCATTATGACCGGCATTGTGTTTGGGATGAAGTGATACAGAACAAACGGCTGAACAAATACAACCACTCGGCCATCGACGAACAGTTTATGATCTACCGATCAGATGGACTTAAGAAATTTGACCCTTCAGATCCTAATTCTCCTCTTCCAAGTTGTAAGTAGTCAGTCAACCATTGATTTCTCTCTAACTGTGTATGCATTTACCGTTTTGTTTGTTGATATTTTTGAGTGGTATGTCTTGTTGTGTTAGATGTACCTGAAGGTTCTTTTATTGTAAGGGCTCATACACCAATGTCAAACCTCTTCACCTGCCTATGGTTCAATGAAGTTGATCGGTTTACCTCGCGAGATCAGTTGAGTTTTGCATACACATACCTTAAACTTCAGAGATCGAATCCAGATAGACCCTTACGCCTAAACATGTTCAAGGTAAAATAGAAATTGGTTTACCTTACGGTTTCATTTGAAGAGTACATAATCATGAAAGGGGTCTTAGATGATAAAATTTTTTGTATTGACCACTGATTTTGGTTCTCATTTCAGGACTGTGAGCGTCGAGCATTAACAAAGCTTTTCCACCATCGCGTAGATTCATCAGCTCCTTCACCTCCTGCTTGATAGATTTAAGTATAGATTAGATTTTCTACAATTTTTGTACTTTTCTCTTCATTCCACTTCTTGGAAACTTTGAAGGAGATGAAAGATGGAAGAGGAACCTAATTGAAATGTGTATGAGCCAAGATAGAATCTTAGTAAGTTTACAAACACGATTCAGTACGGATATATCAAAAGATACAACAACTAGAGAGTTGTCTAAACTGCCCATGACCAAACCAAAGGTTTAATATTTATAACATTTGAGGTTACTGATCTTGGCCAATTTATAACATTCGGGTTTGAATAGTTTAACAAGTTCAAGAAAATTCTTGTAAATTCTTATAATCTCTAAATGAAATATATATAAATATGTGAAAGATGTAATCAATAGTCATCGATGGGGATGTAGCTCAGATGGTAGAGCGCTCGCTTAGCATGCGAGAGGTACGGGGATCGATACCCCGCATCTCCATTTTCTTTTTACACCTTTTTCTATGGCGTACGTAATAAAAGCCCATTATGGCGTGTCTTTAGTGTTAAAGCCCAATTATTATATATAGCCCTTTCAACGGTTTTGTTTCTCGGATTACACAAGAAGTCAAATCAAGTGATGAATCATCCCCCACAGTAAACAAATCCGAACGTTGTAATTTTTTTAACAACGGTCATTAAAAATAAGTAAATTGTAAATTTAAAATTTAGAAAGAAAGCGCAACGGCTAAAAATTATTAACAACGTTCGAATTCTCTAAAAAAAAAGAAAAGTCTCATATGATCAAAGTTTAGTAAGACCAAAACTCTCTCTCTCTAAAAATCACTCTGCAAATTTTATCTGTCTGCAAAATCAGATGTTGTAGACCAATGACCTGAAGATGGTGAGTGTTCGTTCGTATCTCTCTGTACATCAAATTTTGTCGACCAATGATATGAAGGTGGTGACTGTGACTCTGTGAGTGTTTGTTCGTATCCTTAGGAGGAGAGTACAACTCTATTTTATTTCAAGGTTACAACTCTTTTCTCTCTCTCTCTCTGTTGTGTCTCTCTTATTCTCATTAGTGATTTGTTTGCATAAATTAATTTTATGATCACAAAAGAACGGTTTAGTTTTGGTTTTTGTGATAGTTCATACTAGAAAACGTTTTGCTTTTGTATTCTTCTTCAACAATTTCTCTAATTAATCGCTCAAGATCAAGTTTCCTCTACTGTTTTTACTTTTGATTTTTACTTATACCTCTTCTTCTCTTCTTCGTCTCTGACTTTTTTGTTTGCTACGTAATTCAGTTTCAAAAGTTTTGACTTTGTATTTTTACTTATAAAGGAAACGTTTTTGTTTTTGGTTGACAAAAAAAGAACCTCTATGTAAAAAAACAATAGAAAATCTCTTACGACTCAAACTGATGAATGTGTCTGGGAAAATTGCAGACAAATATGGTCAGAAGGGCCAGACGGAACCAGAGCCAAACCAATACGAGTAGGTAGCCATACCATTTGAAAACGAGTGTGTCTTGAGCATCTCTTTGCTACCCAAGTCAACCAGGTACGTTGCTTTCTTCATTTCTTTCTTTCTTTTTTTCCTTTTTTGTTTTTTGTTTTTATTGTGTGTGTCTTTTTCCTATTTTTTCCCATTCTTTAAAATTAATCTTTAAAGTGTTTTTAATCAAAATTTTAATTTTTTTCTAATATAATACTTTTCAATTCTTTTTAAATCATTAAATATTTTACTCTAAGTAAATTAAACGTTTTTTAAAAATAGTTTAAGTTGTGAATTTTTAATACGCTGAAAACAAACCGAGCTTATGCATTCAGTCCTTAGGAACTTCCTCTGGTCCGTCAGTTTGGTGTTGCAAGTTCCACATGTTTTCACGTAGTATAAATTTAACACTTAAACTAATTTTCAAAGAGTTCAAGAAAGAGTTCAAGAAAATAATGTTTTTAACTAAATTCTTTTAACTCACAAATTTAATTTAACATTTTCTTTTAAAAGTTAATTTAAGTTGTTAAATTTTAATATGTTGAAAACAAACCGAGCTTATGCATCCAGTCCTTAGTAATTTCCTTTGGTCCGTCAGTTTGGTGTTGTAGGTTCCACATGTTTTCACATAGTATAAATTTAACACTTAAACTAACTTTTAAAAGACTTTTTCTTTTTTAACTAAATTCTTTAACTACCAAAATATTTTAAAATAATTAAATTACAAATTTTCCTTTAAAAAATTAGTTTTAGATGTTAAATTTTAATACGTTGAAAATAAACTGAGCTTATACATCCAGTTCTTAGGAATTTCCTTCGGTCCGTCAATTGGTGTTGTAAGTTCCACATGTTTTCACGTCGTATAAATTTAACACTTAAACTAACTTTTAAAGAGTGTTTTCTTTCCAAAATAAGGTTCATATTATCTCATAAAATATTTTAACTTTAATTTTTCTTATTCAAATTTGGAGATGTCAATCTTTACAATTTTGGTCCTCGTATATTACTCTTTCCTTTAAATTATGATACATTATTATTATTTCACTTTCACTTAAGATATGATAAAAATAGTATATCATTTTATGTGTTTTTGGTGCAAATTATTATTATTATAATTTCCTTCTTGTATATAGTTTTAAGAAGACAACGATTTAAAAAGATCTATGGTAAAATTTCTATAAATTAATAATGTTGAAACGATGAAAATCTATTTAAAAAGACACATTAAATTGACCCATTAATTAATAGAGAGATTTTTCTAGTTTGTACATAAAAATTATATATACATAAAAATATTTAATCATTTATAATCAATAATTTTTTAGAATCAATTACAATAAAAAAACAAGAATTTTTTTGAGAAATACCTATTTTGGTATACTCATGTTTAAAAATTAAAAATTATAGAATTATACCCTTTTTGGTGTACTCATTTTTACATCAAGATCATCATTACTACTAAGAGAATAAATCCTAATTTTTATAAGGTTTTAAAAGGTTCCAAACGGTTTTTATAAGGTTTACAAAGTTTTTATAATGTTTTAAATTATTTTTAAAAGGTTTTTAAAAGGTATTTATACGATTTTTATGAAATATAAAGATAATTTGTGTATATAAATATAAGCTTACACATATTTTTTGATAAATTTCAAATTTATAGTGACTTTTCGATAAAATTAGAAAAGTATTTTTAAAAAGTGGTATTAGAACATGGGTATTTTTGAAATTTCTCCTTAAAAAATAATCACAATGAATGAATAAAAGATTATACATGAAATTTGTTAGAATAACAAAAATTAATGTTAATTATATAAATATTTCACTAAAAAGTTTTACCATTTATATAGATATATATTAACAATTTTGTAGAGTTATTAATTTATAGTATTATTGGGACCATATATTTACAAAATATTTTCAAAAAAAGTATTATCTTATTATTTTATCGAAATGTGTCTAATATTATACTGGTTCTGGAAAAAAATTATGAGAATTTTTGAGAAATACCCTTTTTGGTGTACCTTTTTTTAAAAATACCCCATGAGATATCAATTTTCAAAATTACCCCTATTTAAATATAAAAAAAAAGTTTTATGTAGTTTATAAAATACTTCTATATAATAAATACTACTAGGAGATTCGATACAAATATTTTAAAATATTTTAAATCGCTTTAAATCGTTTTTATAAGTTCTATAAGGTTTTTAAAAGGGGTTATACGGTTTTTATAAGGTTTTTATAAGATTTTTATATTTATTTTGTACGCTATTTATGAAAGGTATTTAAAGTTTTATACACATATAAAGGTAATTTGTGTATATATTTATAAGCTTACACACACATATTTGGATAAATTTCAATATTTTTAATAGTTGAATAACACTATTAAAGTCTATCAAATTCATGAGTCCATCAATACCCCCTCCTAAACCTTAGTGGATTGTCTAAACATACATAAACTGACATCCGCCATGTGTGAATATTATTGATGGTGTTTTTAAAAAAATGTATATGAAAAGGGGTATTTTTGAAATTTCCCCCAAAATTATTAATTTGTAAAAATTATTAATTTAGAAAGGTTTTACTCATATTTTTTTAAAACTCAAATGTGATGATATCTTGAAAAGTGCTCACTTTTGTTTGAATATTTTTACCAACAAAATACTTTAAAGGTTTTTCAATATTATTACAATATTCTTAAATTGGAAAAACTGGTAGTAATGTAACTCAAAAACATATTTTGTTTACTTAGTTGAATAACACTATTAAAGTCTATCAAATTCATGAGTCCATCAATACCCCCTCCTAAACCTTAGTGGATTGTCTAAACATACATAAACTGACATCCGCCATGTGTGAATTTTCAATTTATTGTTATATAAAGTTATAAATTGATTTCACAATAAACTCCTCTAGTCTTCTACCGACGCTTGAGAGTAGTGAGACTGTCAGTATCTTCTTTGAAAGGCTGAGTCGACACATCCGATAAAGCGGGGAGCCTAGAAACACTTCCTTTCCCTTTTCTCGCATTTGGACCGATCACTTCGATCATGTATCTCCACCCATCAATCGGTCTTCTTCTACTGAATATGTGTTGCTTTATAAAACTCGCAATCTGCACATCATTCAAATTTCAAGAACATTATGAAGAAATCTAGAAAGTCTCAAGCTTTTGAATGGTTCTATTGGAAGAGATCAGACTTATATGAGATCTGGTGTATATATATGCCAATGGGATCATTTGTATGAAGATTTGGTTGGTACCTGAAATTTGCAGAAGGCAGTCCGACGATCAAATTCTTGGAGAAGAATGTCTTCTTCCCTTTGTGACATTTCCCAGAGATTTCCATCATGTTCCTTCACTGTTGATTCCCACCCATCAGGCTTATTCTTTAGTTCAGATCCACTTGAAACCTCCAATTTGTCAAAATCGTGGTCTACCGAGTCGAAGATCCTGAATGTTTTAACCCATTGAAAGATCAAAATCACCAACAAGCACACAAATATTCAAGACACAACATGCATATTAATATAATTGAAACACCAGGATATCTTTATAGGTTATAGCAATATCTCTAACGTTTAACATGAAACTCAGGTGCACTAAATGAACATCCTTAGATTGTACACAAGCATATCACAATCCAGTTCAGAGCTTATCTAAAACGTAAATCACAGATCTTCAAACATAAGCATGAAAGTGAAACATCATTCAAAATCACCCGAATTCCCATAGCAACATCTCTAACGTTTATAGTGAAACTCTCAATACACTAAATGAACATGCCAGAGAGACTGTACACAAGCAAATCACAAATCTTTTTCAGGAATTTAGCTAAAACCTTAATCACAGATCTTCAATACACTAAATGAAAATGCTAGAGAGATTTATACACAAGCTAACACCACAAATCACAAATCCTTTTCAGGGTTTCAGCTAAAACGTTGATCACAGATCCTCAATCCTAAGCATGTACTTCATTCAAATGACCAGAAATCATCCTCAGAGCAATCTATATATGTTCAATCTTACACAAATCATAGAACCATTTCAAGGATTAGCTAAACCACAACCCTGGTGAAGCGAGCCTAACACAGGAATGATAAAACAAAACCCTACAATGAAACTGAAAAACAAGGGCAAAAAAACAAAGAATAATTACTCTGAGCAACTATCAAGAAGCCGATCAATATCATCAGCTCCACCACCAGATCCTGAATCACCCAATTTAGCTTCTTCCAATTTCTCAATCTCTTTAACCCACAAAGAAGCATGAACTCTCTGCTTCTTCAATCTATAATCCTTCTTCATCGTCTCCAAACTATAAAGCGATTCTGCATCAATCTCTTTCTTCTCTCCTCTCTTCTCCTCCACTTTCCCACTCTTCCCTCTTCTCTCGTTCCAATGCTCATTCATATCCTCTACGAACGCCTTTGCTTCCACATCGGTTTCTTCTATCGTTGATTCTTTCGAATCGAAGTTCACGTCCGTCTCCCATGGAGCTCTGCTCTTATCAGTGAGATCATCTGGTAACCAAGCTGATTCCCAAGCGTCGTTCCATTTGTCTTCATCGTTTCGAGATTTTGTTGACATCAGATTGACGAGAATCGACGGGAGATTCGATCGGGAATGTGAAATTGTTGAAGAAATTGGACTTCTCGTTGTTCTTGTGACCAATCCTACTACGCGATGAAGGGAGTTCATCTTCTCAGTTACGAAAATGGAAGCTCTTCTACAGAGCGATGATGGCGTTAGAGAGATGAGTAAAATCAGAAACTTTAAACCCTGCAAGATTTTAGAGTTAATGGGCTTAAACATTATCGGCCCAATTTATAGTTGGGCTTTTCTTAAAAACATTTTAAGTTAATGGGCTTAAATATGCATCAATCCATTTTTAGCATTATTTGTCCATTTGTGACTTTTTTTATTAAAATACTAGGATTTACCCCGTGCTACACCACGGATCTATAATTTAATATATTTCATTAATTAGTCTTTTTGTAATTAGTTTATTTCATTTTAATTTTATATAATTTTATGAATTTTTATTATAAGTATATTCATAGATATATATGGTCAAACCACTGCACACCGCGAGACAATTTTTCTATAAAAAAATATATTTTTTTTTAACCCGTAAAAGATTTTAAATAGAGGCAATCTGTAAGAAAAATATAATCATATTTATGTGAACTCAAACCCGTTCAATCATATTTATGTAAAATATTAGAATAATCTTTTAGAGTTAAAATATTAAATAAGACTTTAATTTTTTGTAGACTTTAAATTTTTGTAGACTTTAAATATTTTTAATAGTCTATAAAGCTTAATTAAATATGATAATATTTGAAGCTTTTGAAATTTTTAATTTTAATAACATTTTAAACTTAAAAAAATTATAATATTTTGAAAATTTTAAAAGTTTTTTTTTCTTAAATAAAGAACCAGATGAAACTGAATTTTTTTTTTTAATTTGGATGCCTGAAAAATCAAACTTCACGCTCATTTGTAGTTGGCAGCATATTAATACTATTTGTAATGGTTTAAAACTATTATCTAAAATTTACTACTTCTACATATATTTTTCCTTTATCAATTGAGTTATATACGTCCGTTTTCAAAAACTTTAATGGCAAATGTGCGGAAAAAAATTGTATTTTTTATTATAAATATGTTTTATGTAATAATATAAATTTAAAACAAATAAGATTATATAAATATATTGGAGAGAGATTGAATTTATTAGATATATTCTAGGAAATGTTTTTGATGTAATAAATATTTGTTTCCAGTTTTGCTATTTGCTTGTGATTTAATTACAAATTTTACTTTTAAGTTTTGTTATTTATTGAGATGACAAGGGTCTGATTATGCAAATATTACCAAATAAATGGTTATAATCCAAAATCGATTTTAGTACAAAATGTACTTCAAAAATGTTAAGATAGATAGTTAAGCTTATCATAGTTCTAACTGCGCTGGATTTCCTTTAACAGATTAGTCATCTCTTTCTTTTATATTGTTATCAAACTCCATAAGTGATATAGGATTAGAATCGTCCCAAAAAAACATATTAACTAATGCATATGTGATGACATTTACTTAATTAAAATTAACTAGTAAATTACGAAAATCTAAAAAAAAAATAGTCTAAAAGCTAAAGAAGCGAAACAAAGAGTAGAAGAACATTGTTAAACAAAAGAATGTAACTTGTAAGCAACAGATTGAGATATCTTAAAGGACACAACTATAAAGACATAACATTTGCGCCTCCTTACCCCAACCAAGAAAAAACAAAAGTGACACTTTCTTTTTCTGTCGTCATAAAAATGACAAACACATTGAACCAACGCTGTAAAGTGAATCTAACGACTCGACCTGTTAAAAATAATAAAAGGAAAGGTAAAGCAAAACAAAAACAGAAAATAAAAGCAACAAAACTATGAACAAAGACCAAAAGATGTCTTAGATTATTAGAAAACATATTTGATTAAAAACACATACAACATTGTTAACCAGATCTGGCAAACTCTAAAATGCTTAACTTTTAACGAACTTATTGTAACCTGTTTCAGTTTTTTTTTGTTTTCTGGTCTCTAACAATACAGAGATGATCGTATTCAAATGGAAAAATTTGTAAGGAAAGAAAATAAGGAAGAAGAAGAAACATAAAGGTTGGAGCGTGGAACCTTCAATGGAGTCTTTTTGACTTTGTGAGCTAAACCCATCAACAAGAATCTGGAGGGTATTCAAATGGAGAGTATTATAAATGTATGTTGTTTCAGCAACCCATCACCGCGCAATTGTACACGAAATTTGGAGAATGTTTCCTGTCAAGCAATGTCCAATGTGGTGGACCGCCTTCGCTCGGTATCCAAGAATTCAGCTCTATGAACCCACCTCCCGAGTACTTCGGTCCACCTATGACGATTAACCGTTCCCCACAAGCTCGAAAAGCCAGCCCCCATCCGTTAACCGAGCCAGCTCTTTCAGGCAATCTTCCAACAGTTACCCATATCTTATTCTCCTTATCATACTTCCTCACTTCCATATCAGCATGATCAGCAGCATACAATTGGTTATTCACAACCGCAACAAGAGGCGGTGCTTCTGCTGCTGGTGACATATCAGCTTGATCAGCACGGCTTCTTGGAGGTGACAAGTCAGGGACTTGAGTCCATTTCTTGGTCTCCAAATCATATTCTTCACCGCAGGTCAAGACTTTAGACTCAGCACCACCGATTCCTCCAATTACATAGAACTTGCCATCCATGAAAACTCCCGAACACATCTTCCTCGGTTTGTTCATCCTCGGAAGAGTTATCCAGGTCTGAAGCTCAGAATTATACAATTCCGCAAAATCAAGAATCTTTCCCTGGGAGTCACAACCACCAGCGAATATAGCAATCTCTCCAAGGCTCGCGGATCCAAACAAACACCTTGGAAAGTTCATCTTCATACCAGAAGACCAAGAATTAGTCAGAAGGCTGTATCTGTATATTACATGAGACGAAAAATCATCTTTTCCTAAGACAAGCAGGTCTGTCCCAACGGCCAGAGACTCCTTATCAGCACACATGAAGGTAACACTCGAAGGCATTGTTGGCAACTGCATCCACTTCCTCTCGACAGGATCGAACGCAACCCATTCCAAGAGCTGGCACGAGAAGTAGACCCAATGTTCAACAAACCCATATTGCCGTCTTAGTCTATAAATCTCTCCACTCTTCACCAAAGAACGGAAATTCCGGTTCAAAGAAGCAATTGAACCGTAATCAGACCTCGAACAACGGATCAAACAGTCAATCGAGTTGTCCCGACCAATCTCATTGATAAGAGAATGCGAATCCGATGAATCACCACCATTGTCGTTAGAATCAGATTGTTCCTGTTCTTGCCCCTGTCTCGATGACGAACCATCACCATTGGCAGCATCAGCTTGCTCTTCCCCACTCAATGAATAGTCAGATGAATCACTATCATACTTAATCGAGAAACCCATCAGTTTAAGTGATTTGGTCTGTCTAATCTCACCAACAACCTCCAAAGCTCTTTTACCATTACCGAGCTTATTCTCAGAGACAACATCATCATCATCCTCTGGATACATGTAAGACTTAGACCACTTTGATTCAGAAATACGAGAGCTTGAGAAAACCCTTGAAATCAAACACGAATCTGGTGATCGATCTTCCAACATATCTTCCAAAAACTAACAAATTTTTCTTCTTTTAGATGATATGAAAATCAGATCAATCCCGAACCCGAATCAAACAAGTCTTCAAATTCCGAATCCAAAACCATTCGAAAAATGGATTCAGATTGTTGATTAAACCAATCACCTAATCAAATCAGTTCCTCAAGAACAAACCAACACGTAAAGTTCCCAGCTTTTCAAGATCCAGATCTCCAGATTCCAACCCAATTTCACCAAAAAAAGGGAGAGGAAGAGAAAACAAATCAAACCCGGAAACTCAAATCAGCATCTTCTTCTTCGATCCCCGATCTGGTTCATGAATCAATCCATCAGCTGAAGAAAAAAAAATTATAAAATCGATACTTTAAAAGATTAAACAAAAGAGGTTTGGTTGATAATTAACAGATTATTATATAATTACGAATCAGAGATTGGAAGAGAGAAGCTTACGAGATTTGGGATTAAGAAAGAGGAGAATTATAATAATTATTATTATATAATTAAGAAAAGCTTAAAGAGCTGTTTCAGTTCTTCGCGTTTCTTCTCTATGGTCGTCTCTTTGATTCGCTCTGCGAATCAGAGTGAAGCTTTGGTTTCTCAGAGAGCTTCAAAGTTAAAAAATAATCTTTGGAGGAACAATTCTATTTTTTTCTCTCTCTTGTTTATTCCTCTTTTGTTAACTTTTTTAATTTTTAATATCGAAATTTTTAATTGCAGTCAAATAGTATTATTTAAAAAAATAATTAAAACGGAAATAAATTAAACAAGGAAATATATAATATTTATTTAGTTCCTTTTTTATTTATCACAAAATAAAAATACTAATTAGAGAACGAAAACAATAAATTAGATTTGCTTTTGATTAGCTGTCAAAAAAGAAAGATTTGTTTTTTTTGGGTGTTAAAGCGAAAAAGAGTTAGATTTGGTTTTTAATTCACATTTAATAACTCCTAAAATGAAGACCTAAACCATTAGCCACTTTAAATACATGTAGTACTAATGTTAATTTTGTTTAGTTAGTGTAGAAAGGTTTAATCTCTCCTTTAGTGATGTTTTGGTCCAAATTTTTATTAATAAAATTAAGCTAGTAGTAGTAGTAGTGATGAAGACATTTTGATTCTGAAAGAAAAAAAACAAAATATATTTATATTTTGATGAAAATACCAAATTGGAATGTGTGAATATATTTTTAATTGCAGGATGAGGAAATCAGGAAAAAGAAACAATCAACTTTTCAGCGTTGAATGCAGATGTTTCAGAGTACTTCAGCTGTTAAATTTCAGTGGTCAAAAGGAATTTAATTTACTTACACAAACCCAAAAAAAAAGAAAAAAAAAAGTAGTTTACAATTCCCACGTCATTGAATTTTCATATCTTATCTTTGTGTTTTCTTTTTAACATCCTTCATGTTATGAAAGTACATTTTATTTTGCAAACAAGTAGACAAATATGCTTGACATGAAAAATAAAATGCTTATTTATGAGAGTTTAAATTTTGCAGTTATTTAACATTTTAATTATATTTAGATCATATTATATTTAGTTTTTGTATTTGAATATTTTATTACTCAAACTGTCAATACCAATTTTTTTTTTAACATCATTATGTTATCATACCATCATATTTTATAGGAAACTTATATTATTTCTTAAATCTTCTGTTTTGTAACAATTTTCTCCAAATCAGATAAAAATTATTGATCCATCTTATTTAAATGAATTTATCAATTTATAATAATACTATTATCTTAAAATTTAGTATCTATATGACTATTGAGTTGATCAATATCTGTTAAGGCATTTACATTTTAATAAAATTGGTTATCAGGTAATAATAAGGTTTTTATTTACACGATCGTTTATTATCATTTTCATATTCAAATTACTAGCTAGATATGAGTCTGTTTATGTAAAACTATATTAACAAATATATATAACCTTTACATTAACTATCTACATAAACAATTTCGAAATCGTATGCTGTGATTAGTTTACTTAAACCCTAAAACATTTCCAAGCTTTTAAAAAGTTAAATCTATTTTTTTTTTGGTAGTATTTTCATGTGGTTTCCATTAACAATTTTACTATAATTATTTATATATATATTGTACGGGGAGGGATAAGAGAATATTTGTTAGATCAGTTGGTTTCAGACTCACACTGGACGGACACAAAAGGATTATTAGGAATACGAGAAAGCTGGCGACGAACAATCTAGGGCCATGAAACACGTGCCTACGCACGTGAGGCTGTGATGCTGTCTATATACATACATGTATCATGTTACTATTATCATGTTTTCACAAGTTTCATACACTGTTTTGGTAAATGTTTATGTCCAAATCCTGATTAGTGATTATAAAAATAATTCAAACTTTCTAAGTCGAGCCGAAAGATTCTACTGTTCGAGCCTGCGACTAATGGCCATTGTTATCCAATGAAGAATCCACACGTGTGTAAGTCTTATATTATGTCCATGTGAAGTATTATTGGACGGTGCTAAAGTGGTTTTACGACTAATCTAAAAAGATCCCATCTTTAAACCAATCATATAATTTTATTTTTCTTTATACTATAGCTAGTCAATATCTATCATACTAATTTCTCGTTAGTTTTTTTTTTTTTTTTTTGTCGACCATTCGTTTTTATAACGAAAGTCCAAAATGGGCAAAGTACAAAAGCATGATACAAAGTCTTATTTAAGCCCAAATTAAAATGAACCCACATACTATAACATTGACACGTAACACCAACGTGTATGAAGCAAAAGCAAGAGGGCCCACTTCTTGTTTCTTCTCAATTCTTCTCACCGACTTAAATCTGAGACTGTACTCCGATTTTTACGCCGGCGACGAACGTAGCAACAGATGAAGGCTTGAAATCACGCTTCTGGGACCATCTTTCTACAAAATTTAACCGCTGCAAGAATTGGATCAACCTTAGGAAATGTCAAACTCAATCCAAACTCCAAGAAGAAGCTCCGCCTAAGACCTAGATAAGGTCTTCTTCAATCCTTAACGATGAAGATATAACGACGAAGATATTACTCTATCTTTGAAGGAGAATCAAGTTGATAGCTAATCCAATAAAAACAAACGGGATTCGATATATTTCTTTGTAGAAAGAGGCAAGAACAAAAAACATAGATTTTCTATCTTAGTCAATAAACTAAACAAGATAAACATTATTTAAAACTGACTAAGAAGAACAAAAGATCCGAACCAAGTCGGAAATCTATAAAACAAAACTAAAATTTTCCGGTTAACCGGAAATCGCCTTCTCTCTCTAAAAGATGAACTGTGTGTTAAGAGAGAGAAGTTCTAGTTAGTTAAATAACTTATATCGTGCACTTACATCATATTATCTAATATATGACAAAAAAAAAAAAAAAGAAGAAGAAGCATATATTATCCCACGATATATAGAACTGTAAAAAGCACTATTATGGGACAACAACAAAACACAATATGTCGAGAACAAAAATCAACTATAGTTTAATTTCCCTTTTCTCTCTTTTTTTTCTTGTGATTGATTTGATATATATACACCCACCAGTAAATTTCAAACCATTTTTTTAAGTTATGTGTGTGAGAATTTTTTTATAACACGAAATTTATATGGTAACTATCAACGAATTAGATGAGTTTAGAGCTAGATTAAAGTTTCACATATATACTTTTGTTTTCTCTTTTTATAATTTGTTATGAACAATCGAACTTTATAAAATTATCATTCTTCTTTATTATATTTTTTTTTACATAGGCTAAAACAAAAACATCTTAACTATTTGTATAGAAAAAAAGAAAAATACAGTATAGATTTGTTGACATCGAGAGAACGTCTAGGTAGTTACAAATTTAACATTTAGGGTTTTTTTTTTCAAATTACAAATATATGAAGAAAAAACAAACAAGATGATGTATAAAAAACGGACTCGAAACACAAACAAGATGATGTTTTTTTTTAATGTTTGGTTGGGACAATTAAGGTGTTTTCATCAAGTTGCTTTATAGATATTTCAACTTTATAAATGATTTTAATGAAGTGAGTGGATATAAGAGTTCGTAAAAGAGCTGTCTCCACGTGACGTGATTCTTTTTAATTTCTTCACGTTCTTCCCACATTTTTCTTTATCTTTCAATTCCATCGATGGTTACATTCTTAAATCTTAATCTACATAATGACCAATTGACCAGTTTATATATACATTATTAAGCTTTAACAGTTTATACGTGACGTGAAAGTGCCACATCCTTATGTAATAATCTGTAAATCACAACTATCACCTCTCGACAGAGAAAGACAAATTTGCCTAACCAATCACTAATTAGTTAAAAACAATTTTTGTATTATTGACGCACCTCTTTTTTATTTATTTTTACTGTATAACTTTTTTTAATTATGTAACTTTTTTAGATCTGTCGTTGGAGGAACGACGTCAGCATTGGACGCGCTCGGCGTTAAGGAGATGACGTGTTAAATTATGGTACATATGTTTTTTTTGTTTTTCTCTTTTCTTGTGTCGTGTCGTAGCCGCGTTCAACACGTGCTCTTTGTCAAAATGTAAACACTACATAAACTTAACTTTTTGTTTATTACTGTTAATCTTTAATCAGCTTCTTAATTAATTTACTTCAGATTAATACGAAGATCTATAAAGGTTCATATTTTTTTTTGGAGAAAATTAAGTCAAAGCTACCAAATTGTCTACTATATTGATATAGGCTTGAACTTTCTTCAAACCCTTCCTAGAGAAAAAAATTTGAATAATCCTTTTTTTTGCGTAAACCATTGTGTTTTTGTAAGCTTCAAATTTTCTAACCGAACCCAAAACATATGCTATGTAGTAGTTATGTATATACACGCATTATATAGATTTATAGCGTTAACAAAATTAATAACATTGGTGGTATTTTAAAATATTGATAGTTGTGATAAAATTTTTTAATTGTCAGATTAATTTTAAAGCTATGTCTTCAAAACCGAAGAAACTAATTAAGATGTAGTCAAATATTTCGTCATGGAATGCGTCAAATTAAACAATGTCTTATCATGTTTGCAAAAAAAAAAGGGGGAATTTTAAAAATACCTCTTTTCCAATACCACTTTTTAAAAATACCTCTCTTTCTAGATTTATCAAAAAATCACTATAAAATTTGAAATTTATCAAAAACATATGTGTAAACTTATATTTATAGACACAAATGATCTTTATATGTGTGTAAATTTATATATATATTTCATAAATACCGTATAAATACATTTTAAAAACCTTATAAAAACCTTATAAAAACTGTGTAAACCTTTTAAAAACCATATAAAAACATTATAAATGCCGTTTAGAACCTTTTAAAACCTTATAAATATTTGGATTTAGTCTTCTAGTAGTAATGATGACATCGATGTACCTTATTAACCATATAAAAGTTTATAATTTTTCATATTTGAAAAGGGGTATTTTTGAAAATGGATAGAAAAGAAGGGTATTTTTAAAAAGTGATACAGCAAAAAGGGTATTTCTCAAAAATTCTAAAAAAAATAAAAAACAATGTCATATCAGTTCTTGAATTAATTGAATGATTGATCTATGTATTATATATAAAACCAATCATACCTACTATATATTTAATTTTCTTGTTTATTCGTAGTATTATTTTATAACGCAAACAAATCAACCAAAACCACCATAACAAAATTAACAACTAAAAAAAACCTCGAAAATGGGTACGAAACCTAGAAAAACAGAATTTTAAGTTTTTTTTATGAACTTTTGGTAATAAGAAAAATAATAATAATAAGGATTTGGACACAAGAGGTCATGTACACGTGTAGAGAAGGAAAGGAGAAGAGAGGGACAATGTGGAAGAGAAGATGGAGAAAGATAGACGTAACTATTTAATTGTGTGTGTGTTTGTGAGAGCTCTTTCTCCATATATAGCTTTCATTTTCCAGAAGCAAGCCAAAGAATATTAGTAATATCTCATCTTTGCATTTTTTTACCAATACATCATATGCATTTGTTAGGCACACGTCTTTTTCTTATTCCTCCTTTTTCTTCATTTATACAACTTTCTCTTTTATTCGTTTTTTTGAATCCGACTCTATCACGTTCACACATGTTATATAATGTTTTACACAAACATACTTGTAATTACACTGACATTAGTAAGAAGAAAAGACGATATACTGTAAATAGTGAAAACATGTTTATGAATTATGATTCTCTTAATCAACATTACTTTTTCTTGTTATTAGCACCTAAGTAAAAAAACAATTTACAAATTGATATTGATATTGTTATTAAATAAATAATATATATTAACACAAATCATTTGAAGCAAATTAAATATATATATTATTATCTTTCTTATTTCATTTAATCAAACTTGAACCAATGTAATCACTAATCATAGTGTGAGACACCATAAAGGAAAAATAGAACACAGGAACATAGCTATGATTGTGAAAGATATATTAGACTATTAGCTCCATTGCTTTTGACCCCATGCATGTTTTATAGGTTTTAGCCTTTTTAGGTGCTAACAAGAAAAAAAACAGCTTTCCAAATATTTGGGCTACATTGTGAATCAATGGGCTGGTCTGCAAAAACTACAGGCCCAGTGTAAACCAGTACCGATCTACTAAACGACAACGTTTCAGCTTTTTAAACGCGCACACTTTGGTTTGGTGTCGGTGACGGTGAGTTTCGTCCGCTCTTTCTTTAAATTGAAGCAACGGTTTTGATCCAATGAAATCAAATCAACGGTGGCGATTACGCGAATCCCGAGACGGAGACGTTGACTAGTAAAATTCGACCAGTAGGTATAATCTCAGCCGTTCATCTATAGATCAACGGTTCTCGTAAAAAAACGAATATTCTCCTTCTTCTTCGTCTTCTTCTCACTTGCGCGTCTCAATCAATCACACCACCAAAATCGATCTCATCAAAGTATTCACCCGCCCGAATTTGACTCTCCGATCATCTTCTTCTCCGAATCGAATCCCTAGAATCTAGATCTTTTTTTGAAATTGGCTTGTCGTAAAAATCTGATTGGATCGGAATGAGATAATTGATTTCGATACGGAATTAATTAGGGATCTGTTGTTTTAGTAAGATGAGTGACTCGGTGTCGATCTCGGTTCCGTATAGGAATTTGAGGAAGGAGATTGAACTTGAGACTGTTACGAAGCATCATCTAAACGAATCTGGTTCTTCTTCGTTCTCTGAATCTGCTTCTCCTTTGAATCATCCTGATTCGGCTGATGGTGAATCCGTGGCGAAGGATTGTAGCTTAGTGACGTTGGTTCTTAGTTGCACAGTCGCTGCTGGAGTTCAGTTTGGTTGGGCATTGCAACTTTCTCTTCTTACTCCTTATATTCAGGTACTACTGCTCTCTTATTATTGTTGCCATATCTGTACACTTGTGGCATTGTAAAGGTGTAGCTTTGTACGAGGAAGTGGAGTGCTTTGTAGGTGAAACAATCAAGTCTAACACTTTGGTTAGGTAGTTGTTGTTGGGCAATTTCATTTTATGGAAATTGTGGTCAATGTTACTAACATAGCTAGGAGATATTTTTGCGTATGGAACTATATCATTGGCTGATGATCAGCTATGACATTGGGACTTAGCTAAATTGCTTATGTTCATCTGGTTATATAAGCATTTGTGAAAATTATAAGAGACTTTTAAAAGATTTTTTTTGTTTTGTTTAGAACCAGTGTATGTTTAGAATGGTTATCATAGGATTGAATTGTGTGTAGACATCTGAATAATATTTTGTACTGGTCATTTATGTATCAGGTGGGTAGTTATGGTGGTAGATAGAAGTAGAACTGTTCTTAGATATTTTGTCTGCAGGCAGTATTTTGATTTTCTCGTTGCTGATGAGCCCTTTTGAGTTATATCTTACAGTGTTGGTTTTGGCTTGTTTATGCAGACCCTTGGAATATCACATGCATTTTCTTCATTTATTTGGCTATGCGGCCCAATTACAGGCCTTGTGGTAGGTTTGCAATCAAATTTTATTTCTTTTGGCATTTTAGCAGTTATACTAACTTGCACGTAAGGATCTCAGGAGAGTTGAAAATTTGATTTATGTAGAATCAGAAATTACTTTTCTTATGTGAAGACATACATTTTTCCTGCCTCATTTTGTTAGTACTTATTTGTTTGCTGGGTTTTAGGTCCAGCCTTTTGTTGGCATTTGGAGTGATAAATGTACCTCAAAGTATGGAAGACGACGACCATTTATTCTCGTTGGATCAGTCATGATCTCGATAGCAGTAAGGGCCAATAGAAGATATGATTTCTGTTTTAATTTTCCTTTAGGAGATAGTTGGCTACATTGTGTCTTATATAAGCTAAACAAAAGCTTGCAATTTAGGTGATAATAATCGGGTTTTCTGCAGACATTGGGTATCTGTTAGGAGATACAAAGGAGCATTGCAGGTTCTCTCCTTCTCCCCTGCCTATGGCATGTTTTATACGGATGTATAAAATTATAGTAATTGACGACTTGCTGTGTATCTGTTAATGCAGTACTTTCAAAGGCACACGAACCAGGGCAGCTACTGTCTTTATCATTGGGTTTTGGTTGTTGGATCTTGCAAACAATACAGTACAGGTTCAGACATGCTTTATCCAATCACCTAGAGTGGATGATATTAGTCATTACCTCTATACCCAGGAATGATGTTTTTGGCTTTTTTTTCAGGGACCTGCTCGTGCTCTTCTAGCTGATCTCTCAGGTAATAATGGAACATTAACGTACACTTAACAGACCAGAATATCTATTCAAACACTAGAATCAGATTGAAATGCTTTGTTTCTAGTTCTGTGGAAAAACACTTATGAGATGTCTCTTGCTGTCCTTAGGTCCTGATCAGCGGAATACTGCAAATGCTATATTTTGCTTGTGGATGGCAATTGGGAATATCCTTGGGTTTTCTGCCGGTGCTAGCGGACGTTGGCAAGAGTAATCGTCGAGATCCTGACTCTCAGAAACTTGTATTCTATTTCCTCATTTGCAATTTTGCATTTTTTGACAGCTGTTTAATGATCTGGCAATTTGATTGCGCAGATGGTTCCCGTTCCTAACTAGTAGAGCATGTTGTGCTGCATGTGGAAATCTCAAAGCAGCGTTCCTTCTTGCAGTGGTAAGCAGTATGTTTAATTTTCTGACACATGCATCTTACTAAGCTTTGTACAAATGCAATGGAATAGTCGGGTCTTTACCAAACCTCTCATGTTTATATAATGTGAGTCATATTCCGCAAATCAAGACATTTTGTTTGTATTTCTTTATGATTTATGAGGTTGTTTTGAAAGTTCAGTTTCATATAAATGCACCTAGTTGCTTTTGGTCTTGTTTTGTAGTCTATATATATTATTCTATATGTTTAAAGAGTTTCATCATTTTTCAGGTCTTTCTCACTATATGTACTCTTGTCACAATCTATTTTGCCAAAGAGATTCCTTTTACAAGCAACAAGCCCTCCCGCATACCAGATTCTGCACCTTTGTTGCATGATCTCCAGTCTAAAGGCGTTGAACACTCAAAATCCAGTCATGGTACTGCCAATGGGATCAAGTATGAGAGAGTTGAACGTGATGTGGATGTACAGCTTGGCAATTCAAAGAATGACCATCAAGATGAGACCTTCATTGAAGGCCCTGGATCTGTTTTAGTGAATTTGCTAACTAGTTTAAGGCATTTGCCACCGGCTATGCACTCAGTTCTCATCGTCATGGCTCTTACATGGGTGAGTGCCAAAGAAACATTATGATCCTAATATCAGTTATTCACTTTCTGAAACTGTTTTCTGTTCTTAGATTCGTTAATATGATCTATAGGATTATTTCCTTCTGTTGTAATTTAGTTTTGGTATTGTACCTTGCAGTTATCGTGGTTCCCCTTCTTTCTGTTTGATACAGATTGGATGGGAAGAGAAGTTTTCCATGGGAATCCAACGGGGGATACTTTACATGTGGAGCTCTATGATCAAGGTGTACGTGAAGGTGCACTTGGTTTGCTACTAAACTCGGTAAGAATCTTTATAATAACCGGTTTTTTTTACTGCTCTACTCTTCAAATTCAGTCACTTGCCTGTTATTGAATTCCCCCCCCCCCCTGGTTTCCGTAGGTTGTTCTTGGGATCAGCTCATTTCTCATTGAACCAATGTGTCAGCGGATGGGTGCACGGGTTGTATGGGCTCTGAGCAATTTTACTGTTTTCGCCTGCATGGCCGGAACAGCTGTAATTAGCTTGATGTCTCTCAGTGATTACAAAAATGGAATCGAATATGTAATGGATGGGAACAAAACAACAAGAACCGCAGCCGTAGTCGTCTTTGCACTCCTTGGTTTTCCTCTAGCTGTATGTGTTTTCTTTAAACCATAATTCTCTTTTTTCTTTTCTTGTTGCTACTTTTCTCTGCAGTATGTGATATAACCAATTTTCTTCTTCTCTTATGCAGATCACATACAGCGTCCCTTTCTCTGTCACAGCAGAAGTCACTGCTGATTCCGGTGGTGGTCAAGGTCGGGGAATAGACTCGTATCTTCATTACATTCATAGTTTTGTGCTTAGACCTTAGTTTTCAGGAATCTCTAATGGTTTATTTTTTCCTCACTCTAGGTTTGGCTATAGGAGTGTTGAACCTCGCAATCGTTATTCCCCAGGCAATCTCTCAAATCTAAATACAGTGATCAAATCCGTTATCTTGTATAATGCCACTCACTTCGAGGGTAGCCTTGACTCAAACTTAGTGTCTGAATATGGTTTTGGTTTGGAACAGATGATAGTATCACTTGGAGCTGGTCCATGGGATCAATTGTTTGGAGGAGGAAACTTACCGGCGTTTGTTTTGGCGTCTGTGGCTGCTTTTGCTGCTGGAGTTATAGCCTTGCAAAGGCTTCCGACGCTATCTAGCTCCTTCAAGTCCACCGGTTTCCACATCGGGTAAAATTCTTATACCACGATCACGAATACAAAATGGATGCACAGGCACAGGCTTTTTTCCCATAGTGTAGACATAAAATTCAGATTTAGTTCCCTTTCGATTCTTTTTGACAACGTTCTCATCTCGGCTTATATATGTAATGTAGGTTTTTGTACATTTTAGTTTTGTTATATTATACACAACAACATTGTGATTCTAAATTTACAACTACCACTTGCTCACTTAGCATAGTCATTATCTTCGTTATTTTGAAATCACTTCAACATATTCCAAACTCAATAATCCGACCTATAAGACTATTGGTTCTTTTTATTAATCTATGATGTGTACGTTTTGTAAGTATTACCAAACTAATTTAAATAATCTGTTAATATTTTCGTATTGGAAGCTTATACATGAAGCAATATAAAATTTAACATCATTAGCTGAGTTGTACACCTCCCGAAGAAGAAGATTGTGAATTTGCGATATACAATAATTATAGACAAAGTTCCCATTTTAGTTGGTGGTACTAAAGAAACAAACCATTACAAAAGAAAGAAAACGAATTCAAACAAGTTTCACCTATACAAAATGTACTAAAATCATAACCAAACTATAATATCTGAAACAAAAGATGTGATATTTGGGGGGGTTATTTGACTTTCGTATATATAATTAATTTACAGAAACAGTGTGTCCATAAATAATAAATGGTGGGTTGTTGATGGCAGAGTCTGTATCTAGAAGTTCCTATTATAACCATTTCAAAAGAAAGAAACATTCAAACTAGTTTCAAGCATATGTAAACATTTTATCTACAATAGTAAATTTTTGAAGATTTTTGTGTAACATTTAATGGCCTTCATGATTATATCAGAAAAAATTAATTATTTTCCCAAACCATTAATTTTTTTTGAATTAACTACATATAAAGTTTAAAATATTATAATTTTATAAAATACATATAAAGTTTAAAATTTTAGAAAAGTGAAGTGTTATCAATATTTTAATCTAATAGAAAGTTTTACTTAATAAGCATCCAAATTATTAAAGATTGTATATCATTAAATTTGATTTGGTCAATTTTAAACTTTAAGAAGTTGTAAGATATTAAAGTGTAAATAAAGTGTTCTCTATTTTTATGATACTTTTCATGACTTCATTTTGTAAATAAAGTTTTTAAAATCATAAACAATTAACATAATAATTTAATTTATTAACAATCATAGATTATTTTGTTTTAATTGAAAAATTCAAAACTTTTAATGACTTAATAAAACTTTGAATCCAATAACCTTATATCATAAAGATTTTAAATGACTTTTTACAAATCAATAACTAATAAGACCAAACTTTTAAAAAGTTTAATAAATTTTTCATTTAATAACAACAGATTTTAGTCATTAAAACATATAAATCACAAACTAGTAACACCCTCTAACTTTATAGACAATGTGGCCAAAAATATTAATGACCATATATCGTGGGTTGTTGAGACACCCATAACAATAAAAATAACAAAACATTGAATGCCTTTTTGGTTTCTTCTTCTTTAAAAACCCCATGTGTGTATACATTTTCTTCTTCAGTTCATCCTCCTCATTCTCTCTCTCTCTCTCTCTTTCTGATAACTTTCTCCAAAGATCGATCAATATGGCCGCCAAGGGAAGAGGTAGTGCATCATGGTTCGTTGGAGCTATCGTTGCTCTTATGTCACTGTTGTTGCTTCATGCTGACTACGCTCAAGCAGCAACGTACACGGTCGGTGACTCTGGTGTCTGGTCCTTTAACGCTGTGGGTTGGCCTAAAGGCAAACACTTTAAAGCCGGTGACGTTCTCGGTATATATACTTCACATCCTTTATATCAAGCTTCAACAATATATATTTTTTTCTTTTATTTTGTTATACTGATCATATATATGCAAGCACTTATATTATAAGCTTTCGAATCGCCATATCCACTAGTGATGTATACATATATCATGGCCGCTTCTAATTAGTATGTTGTGCATGTTTTGCTTTTGAACAAGTACACGACAAATTAATTGCTATTCATCCTTAAAACATCATTATGTATATTTTAAGGTTGGAAATATTATAATGAAAATGTTTAGCATATATAATTATTTTTTAAGTAATATGTTTAGCATATTTTATTTTTTGACATTATATGTTTAGCATATATAATAATGAATAGACTAGATCTATACTATATATAGTTTAATTATTATTATTTGAACAAATCCTGATGTAAATCATTTTAAGATAGAAGAAATAGCATATTAATTAGATTTCTGTATTAGAGTCTTAATTAACATGATTAATGCATTATTTATTAAGACGTATAGGTTTTTTTTTTCAACAATAGGTATGTTAACTCACATATCAAACCCATTTAAACAAGCTAAATAACCTTTTTGGTAAATATTACATGACAAACGAAATCGTGTTTTTGAGTTTTACTTTTGTAACAAAAGAAATGATAATATGGTTCCAACTACTTAATATATCTTAGTGTCAATATATAGAATTAGGTTGTGGAGTAATTAAATTTATATGATTTGCTGACTTAATAATTTATGGAATATATGTTGCAGTGTTTAACTACAATCCGAGTATGCACAACGTAGTGAAGGTAGATGGTGGAAGTTACAACAGCTGCAAAACACCGGCAGGTGCGAGACCTTACACTTCAGGCAAAGATCGTATAACTTTGTCTAGAGGACAAAACTTCTTCATCTGCAATTTCCCAAACCATTGCGAAAGCAACATGAAAATCGCAGTCACCGCCGCATGATCGATCGTTGAGAAAAATTAAAATAAATATAGTTTGATTACTTGTTATGTTCTTAATTACAAAAACATATTAATTAAGTATTCAATAAAGTTCGTATTAAAATCCTATATAATGCATGTTCTTCTTATAATAATAATATGTTTTCTGAAAAATATCCAAAGTCGGTTTAGTAGTTTGGAATATCTTGGATTGTGCAGACTTAGACAAACTCTTTCAGAAAGATTTAAAGAAAAATAAAGAAATTGCCAAACCATAATTCATAAGAATGATACAACAAAAAGAAAAAAAAAAAACAAGTTCATACTGATGCAACTTTGGGCTTGGTGGTGATATAAGCCCATAAATTACAATTGCTCACAGGCCCATTAATTCAGCTTGTTCATTGTTGTTTTGAGGGTTTTTTTTTTCTTTTTTTCTTTTTTTGATGAAATATTTTGAGGGTTTTTGTTTGATATATTAATTATATATATCTTATATTTATAGTTTTTTTATATATTCAATTTTTTGTTTGGTTGTTGCTATAAGTACATATTTTTCTATGAATTTATATTTCCCTGCGAGAGTCTGCGACTAATAATGATATTGTCGTATATGATTATAATCAGACAATGAAAATGTGACAGCTAAAATATATTTTTTTTTTTTAAAAGAGAGATATATTATAAAACAATAGTTATGTTACCGCTTTGGTCCTACTCCAACACACACACCATTCAAGCTTCTCGGGTCACGCCCTCTGCCATCTCAAATGAGTACTTCCTATATATACCTCACACTCTGATTAATATATTGTAGTATACTACTAGCCCTGGGCAAAAAGCCCGTACCCGAGGCCCTAACCCGAACCCGGCCCGTTAGGCCCGTACCGAACCCGAACCCGATTAAAGAATATACCCGATCGGGTTTTGGTTTTGAAAATTTCGGGTTCGGGTTCGGGTTCGGGTAAACCCGAACATACCCGAAAACCCGATTTCGTTCATCTATAAACCCGATTCTCGATTTCATTCCTTTGTTTGGTGATCGATTTCAATATTTCATTGCCCAGATTCTAGAACAGAACTAGCATATACGTACTTGAATCGAACTCATAGGAGAATTAATAATAGAACCCAGATTATACTTGAAGCAACCCGATTTCGTTCATCTGTATACTTGAAGCAACTGATTTCGTTCATCTGTAAACCCAGATTCCAGAACTAGCATATACTCTTGAATCGAACTTAATGAGGATATTCATTCCCAAGAAAATCATAGGAGAATATTTAGCTTCCATACCCAATTTCTATTTCGATGTAATCTGGTAAGATGAAGCTTAGTTAGGTTTCGATGTAATATGTAGCAGTATTGCATTCCTCTGTATTACTTCTATCGTCTGTAATACAGGTCTCTGGGTAAAAAAAAATTATTTAATTTGTTCCATCATCTTGATTGATATGCGATTGATTTATTAG
>NW_006238919.1:478149-689007 GCF_000375325.1 Capsella rubella | reverse complement strand
GGTTTCTTTGTTATGGTATTTTCTAGCTTAATCATACTTAAAAGACATCTCCTTTATTTGGTTAAATTTGAGCTTCGTCCTCCTCTGTAACTTGAGTTTTTTTTATTTTTTATTATCTATCAATATCAAATCTATGTTTCTTTTTAACGAAGGTACGGACACCTTTTCTTACCAAAAAATATAAGTTCGAATAACCTAATTAACATGTGTAAGAGATGACAAAAAAATTAACATATGTAAGCTTTAAGTCAAATAATATGGTCAATACTGAATTATGAGTGAAGAAGATGGTTGCTCAGTTGTTCTATTACGATTAAAGACATAACTTATAAACTGCTTTAGTTGTTTTCTATACGTTTCGTCGAGTAATATTACTACGTACCAAAAGGTACTTATTTTCAATGGCCATAACAAGTTAACAACTTTTGATGATCCACCGTCTTGTTATATCAATCGATGTTAATAGTGATTAGTTAAGCATCGAACAAACTTTTTTTTGTCTTCACAAAGAAAAGCAAATTCTATTGCTCGTAGCTTTGTTGAAAATAAATAGATCCTCTAAAATTGTTGTCACCTCGTGATTGTTATGTTTTTTATAGTATGTGTGTTCTTATTTAATAAAGCTTTCTTATGTTGTTTGATATAAAACCAGTTTGTTTAAATTATATAGTAAGAACCCGAAACAAAACCGAACCCGAACCCGAAAAACCCGGCCCGAACCCGAGTCCGCCCAAAAATATATATATACCCGAATGGGCTTTAGAAGTCTAAAACCGAAAACCCGAAAAGCCGAAAAGCCCGGCCCGAACCCGAACGGGCCCCCGAACGCCCAGGGCTATATACTACAATGATTATTATTGATAATCCATATTTTAATTAACTTTCAATTCGGTGAACATTTATTTATGGAAAACATTTATATCAAACTATATCATGGTAATTTAATCCGTGACTATCATCATTCCAACCCTAACTTAGTTGTATTATATGCAATATTGATCATATCTATAAAGTTTGAACCATTTGAAGATGACGTTAACCTCCATTGGATTCCAATATGATATCGAATCAGATGGTAAACTATATAGTTGTATGAGTAGAGGAAGTAAGTAGGTAGGTCATAGGTTATATAATATTTTTATAAAACCAAAAAATAATAGAGTTAAGTTGAGAGAGCCTTTGCTTTGATGTCTGACACATTCTCACCAAATCTGAGACAGTCTTCTCCATTCCCATGACTTTGACCATTATTCGTCTTCTTTAGTTGTTCAGAATATATAATAGAATATCAAGAACTAAAAATGTGTATATCAATCTTTTTCTGTTCTATCTAATTTCGCAAAACCAAATGAAACATCTCTACCGACAAAATGTTTGGACCGACAAAAAAAGTTTGTACCTATCCACAATAGATAACACACACACATATATATGATCAGTTTAATATATTCGTATAGCTCCTACCAGATTATGAACTGATTCCAAAAGGACCAAAACACTTATTGTATACAAACACACATATATATGATCGTGGTTGATGAAGTCTTTTGCGTCATTGCTAAAACATACTGGTGGAATACAGTCACGTTTTACGAGTCATTTGTTTTACACACAATGTGTGTGTGTGTGTGTATATAGAGTGGGATGGGCAGTGTGGAATCTTATAGCAAAAAGAAAGAAAAAAATGATGGAGGCTTGATTTAAAAATTTGTCACTGTAAAGCGAGAAAGAGAGAGGTCTCTCAACTTTCGATAAAGATGAATTACTTGCAGAATTATATCATATGGTTTTAAAACCTTTAAGCCACATGCATGGCCACATTTGCGTACGTATATACAATATAAACACACTTCAACTTTATTATATTATTATATATGTTATCATAGTTTTATACGTATACATATATGTACGAGTACGACGTCCGGTCATGTACATATTCCTACGTCAAACTCAAATGCATGCATTGCACGTAATATGCGAGAAGTAAATGTGGATTTCTAATAGTTAGACGTTCATATTCTTTTTGTAAACCAATAAAGTATTTTTGGATTTCGACACTTTATTATTGGCACAAATACTTGGTCATATGCATTTCAACAAAAAATAAATCAATCTGGTCTGCAGGTCAAGTACTGGTCAAACTGACAACCAAACCTTAAATTGTGAACTTATGTCCTATATCATGTTCTTATTCGTTCTTAATCCGACAAGTTTCTACATTAAGATTTTTAAAATAGTGTGTTTTTTTTGCTAAATTTAGTGGTTTTCAGTTAATATCTAAGTTATTAATAACATCAATCATCAACACAACACACCCACACACACACATAACATAGCCAAATATTATTGGATCTAAAGTTATAATTATAATAATTTAGGCCCAATTAACGAAAACTAAATTTCATCAAGCAAGGGGCTAATTAAGAATAAGATAAGCTGATATGCATCGGATTCCTAGAAGCTTGTGGTCATAGGGAGAGCGTGCATGGACAAAATCTTATTTTAAAAGCCAAATACGTAAAAAGATTTAGAAAACAAACAAAATACGAAAGAAAGAAAGAAAGAAGAAAAAAAGGGTTAGGGTTTAAGAAAAGTCGGGTTCAAGTTTCTAAAGTGAGGCGCCCACACGGTTGTAATGTAGGAATCCCAAGCATTTCAACATAATCTACAATTTCAATTTTGACATTTTATTTATTTATTTCAGATTCTACGAATGATCATATTCTTTTCTTTGCACACGTACGTGTGGCAAATTTACTAATTTGTCTTATAATATTCTTTTTGCTTTTCATGGGAACAAAATTGTTATAGCATGATAGTTTTTTTCCTTTGTGAATATCATCATCGATCGCTACTGTATGTTTTTCTTTTTATTTTATTTAATTGAATAAAAGTGTTTTCTTTCTAATATTGTGTGTAAGTTTATTACTGAATTTTCATTTTCAATGTTGTCTTTATTTTATGTTTTAGTTAACTTTGCACAAAGACAATGAATGGGTTCGAAAAAATAACAAAAGATAAAAAAAAACTAATGATGATAAGGGAGCGGCCTATTACCCAAATCAAGAGCTAGCATACCTTATGTAGTAGATAAAAAGTGTATATAAAATTCCATTTAATATTTTTGGTCAAAAGATATCAAATTTTATTACAAAGTACAATGGAAAATAAAATTTCGATTAGTTAATTTCTTTCTAGAAACCTTTCTGCTTTAACATTTGTCCATATATATAAATATCAAACGGTTGAAAAAATAAAATATATGTAATATCGACTTTAAGGACATATATAAGTTTTTGGTCTTATCCAAGTTTCTCGTTCTTTTTGTTAACAGTTTTATGTTCTAATCAAATGTCTAACTAATACCTCATACATATTTAAAACATATATACTCCATTGATCCTAGTAGTATAGAGTGATTAATGGGCTATGATCATCATTATTTAGCCACCGTATTATTGTATTATGAAACCTTTTGAACTTGTTATAAAGCGTTTCACGTTTCTCACGAAATAGCTGATTATTTCAGCTACATAATAATAATGGACTAGTGGAACAATTCATAGTCATCCAATACCTTATATGCTTTCAATATATGTTTATTTAAAAATCAACGTAATGTGATTAGTTTTCATGAATAATATATCATCACAGGACCACGTATTCAAAAAACCACCATGACATCTCATAACTAGCTCCGTTATTTATCATCAAACCCTAAAAAACAATCACAACGTAAAACAGTATATAATGACGTTTTTTCACTGTTCTATGGACATTTCATTTATCAAAAAGTTAAGTTACTCTAAATTATGTTGTGCAACGTCAACGTGGCGAGAGCTAAAGTGGGAACACAACGGAACACGATGATACGTGGGTCGAGCTGATTGGAGTAGAGGCCGCTCTGCTTGGTATGATGAGATCATGTTAAAGAAGATGAAAGTAGAAAAAGAGAGAGCACACAACATACATCTTTCATTCTATTAAGCATTTTTATATGTACTAGTATATACACACAACAGTAAATAAAAAACTATAAATCTCTTTTGGAAATTGGGCCATTCCTCCAACAACAAAACCTATCTATTCCCACTTAACATTAGTTCTGTTACATAACCAATCATTTCAATATATATGGATTAAGCTTTTTCTAATAGTCGTTTTTTTACTCACTAGTTTTTGCCACCATCTTCACTGGACCACTCCCTCATCAAACCAATAGAATAGTAGACAGTGATTATCCACAAATATGTAATATCTCATTAGCTACATCTTAAAAAAATAATTGAAGTAACTTAATTAAAAACTAAAACAATATTTTTGAATTATATTGTTAAGTTAAAAAATAATCTATCTTATCTTGTCACAATACAAATAAGCTATCTGCTCTATATTTCTTGTGGTTAGAGTTGCAAAATACATATATTGTTTACATATAGTTGTTAATAAAATGTGGACTCACCATTCATTCTTTTCTTCCTTTATATTTCTTTTGATAAGCATGCTAAGTAGACCATACCATAAATAGTGTTCCTTTTATTTTTTAAGGGGGAGAGAATGGAACTCTTTAGAAAACAGCAATAAATATGCGACCCTATTTAGTTTATCAGTGTTTTTTAAAGAAATGTGTGGGGGATGAACAAGGCAATAGCCTTGCTGCAAAGTCAATATTTTTTGCTGCAAAGTCCATAAGAGTTGGCCATAGCCTTGGGAAAAAAAATTCAATCAATCTCTTTCCACATTTCCTTTATATTTCCAATTTTATCTTTCCACTCCTCCCATCATCAATATGATCAAACCCACTAGCCATAACCATGAAATGTATGAAATATCTATTTATACAATAGTTTAATATGTGTATATATATGTACCAACATGTATGATGTATGGCATACCAATATTAATGTAATGAGTGATAATCTTAATTAACCGAGATAGATTGCTACGAAAACCCTAAAGTATACAATTAATTGATGTGAAATTAATAAACTATAAGTAATTAAGTTGTATAAAAAGAAGAGCATGTACGTATATGTAGTTGGGTGTTGGTAAAGTTGCATTACATATGTTTAGAAAACAGGAAGCTACCAATAATTTATCCAATGAGAATATTATGTAGAAATGATGAGAAACAAAAAAAATGTTCGATCTCTTTCAAAGTAGAGCCCAAAATCCACACAATATGACAAATTTTTGTGGCATAAAGAATTGAGAACGACCCATGTTATGGAGGGAATCCTTTCTTTCTTTCTATCCCTTATTTTTTTCTTTCACAATCTACTTTAATTTTGAGTAGTTACAATTATAAATATATAATTTAAGTATATATATATATATATATATATCATTTACCATTAATTGGTTTTGAATGTTTATAATTATTTTAATAAATCATACATACGTAATAGATATATATTATAAGCCAAGCCATTAACCCGTTTTATGTTTTATTTAGTTCTTTATATTTGATTATTTTTGTTTCTACATATCCAAAGAGCTTATCGATTTCAATGTTACAAAATTGATAAATTAATTAAAACTTAGTTGAACTATGATTAGCTTACAGTTTATATCGTACTTAGTTGATGATTTCAACACAGAGTAAAAGAGAGAAAGCACAACAAATTTATATTCATGTGAAACATTTACTTTTTGTAAAAGTTTTTAAAAATATTTCAAAACATGCATATTTCGAAAGGGGGAACGAATATAGTGTAAAGACTATAACTTTGTTGGCAGATAGAAAAAGAAAGAAAAATGTAAACTTTATATAGTGTAACAAAAAAAAAAAAATGTGATAAAATGAGAGAAGAAGAAAAGAGTGAACTTTTATGCATTGGGTTCCATTTTTATATCATAGAGTCGGCCTTTTTGTGGCTGCTTGTGGGCCTAGCTTTCTCATTTCACCGACCTCTTTTTTTTACTTCCATTGCATCTCTACTGTGTATATATATATTTATAATAACGTATATGTACTATTCACAACATTTGTCAAACTTACACGTTTTTTTTTTTATAATGATTTTTAGAAAACATAGGTCGTGTGACATGCATGTTGTTGTTATCCAGTTATGGAATCAATGAGAAAAGGTTCAATGAAAAGAACACGAGCAATGACTTTAGGGTTACTGTGGAACGATCGAGTCCAACGTCAAGGCGGGAGGGTCTTTGATTTGGATTGTGATAAAGTCCAACGTTGGTTCTAGAGAAATTGATGAGAATTGCAGGAATAAACGGAACAAATAAATACAAAATCTATAGTAACAATGTACAAATAGATGCACTTTTGTTTTTGTAAAACTGCCATATATATCCACATCGCGTCGGATACATACAAATCGTACGTATAAGTTTCAAAAACGAAAGACACACATGTATGTATGTATAATGTAAATGTACGCGTGCT
Organism: Capsella rubella; assembly: GCF_000375325.1. Taxonomy (NCBI): domain Eukaryota; kingdom Viridiplantae; phylum Streptophyta; class Magnoliopsida; order Brassicales; family Brassicaceae; genus Capsella; species Capsella rubella. The sequence goes on along the minus strand of NW_006238919.1, from coordinate 682,601 downwards.
TTAGTATATTTATACATACATGATACATGCAGGACGACAAATTTTTACATGTGGGATGCTTACATCATCATTCCACCAAATATTTTATATATTAGTTATATATATATATTTATTCTAATTCTATACGATTATCTAATTTCGTCGTGTCCACCAGTTTTCAAGTAGCATACCAAATAAAATATAGTAAAATCATCGAATTAAATAAATTTGTAAACCTTATTGATTTTAGGGGTATATGATGATTTTTAAGTACCAAATAGATTTTCAAAAAACCATATTTATCGACCAGTTTCAAGTACCAAAGAGATTTTTAAACAATGTAGCCGATTTAGAACCATCTCACATACTCTTCTTTTTTTTTTAATAATTTTTTTCTATTATATTGTTTGGAAGTACTTTTTTTTTTTGGTCGCAATTTGGAAGTACTTTCTATTAAATATTTTCTACAACAGTTATTACGTCTTACACATTATAACTTTTTCATACTGAAAAAAATAAAAATGGAAAAAATAGACATTAAAGAAGAAGTAAATAATTATTAATTAACTACAAACTTGTAAAAAAACAGTGATTTGTCAGAGAGCTTCGCTGTCTTAAAAATCCGTTATGACTGAACTGATGACTGAATCTCAAATCTCAAAACATTGTCACGCGCTCAAATCTCACGTGCACTCCAAACTTTCCGGTCAAACTTGAACTCCTAACTAATCCCCCCAACTAATTTATTTACAGTAGTTTGTAAGCAAAACTAGACTAATTAATTATCATTATTAGTTAATTAATCTCTTATCCCATGGATGGCATTACCCATACTACACCACTACCATAAGTCCAAGTCACACTTATATATATATATTTTAAAAGCTGATATCTCATTCTCTCTATTTTTTTTTGGGTTTAATAATGGTTTGAAGCTCGTATTTGCATGGATGATTATTTTTCAAAACTCTAAATTATATTATATAAAAAAAATTGTTGAAAAAAAGACACGAAAGAATTGAAACGAAAAGGAATGGTCGATGGTTGAGTCACGTAAATTGTCGTATACTCTCTCTCTTTTTAACAAAACAACAACAACAACATTGTCAAATCTCCTATTCCAATAATTGTTGTCCAGAAATCCAAATTTCATTTTATTCATTTATTTTTTATACATTATATTTAAGATAATAAAAATGAGAGTGAGAAGTTCTTTTATACTATTTGATATATTATCATCATTGTAATGTAATATATATATATATATATATATATAACTTATCAGTAGATTAAATTAGATAAGAGAATCATAAAAAGTAATCATATTCCCCACGAAACTCTAGACACACCGTAATAGTATAATAAAAATGACCACGTTCGTTTGTGTGTAACTTAAGGCAAGTTTTTTGAAAACATATACTATACTTTTTTTTTTTGTTATTCATGTATTCTTTATTCTCTCCTTACACATTCGTCATATTAGATCTAAATCTTCACATTTAACCCCCAAAAAAGAAAAATATTATTTAACATTCGTAATCATTAAAAATATATACATAGAGAGAGGAAGAAGAAGGGGCAATAAATTATGGTTTTATAGAGTGGTGACTGGTGAGGTGAGAGTAGACACATGGATTTCAGCGTTATACAATTTTTCAAACTTCACTCCATGCCCGCGCACTAACACACCCATCAATCCATACGTTGGGCCTTTCTCTCTTTCTTTGCATTTTCTTTGTGTGTGTGTGTGTGAAAATAAAACCTAGAGACTAGAGAGAGAGAGAGAGAGAGAGAGAGAGAGAGAGTTCAAAAAAGGTATCATGTGAAGAGGAGAGAGAGAGTAATGTGATGAGTTCAAATTCATTTTCTTATAGTTCCAAACATCCAAATTAGAGTCTTTATTACTACTAAATGAATCCAAACTGTTTATGAATCCGTTGAATTGAGGAAATTTTCAAACAATCCCCAAAACATTTCACAGTTTTGGGAAAAAATTCTCTACTTTTTTTTTTCTTTCTTTAAGAATCTCTTTCCCTTTTACCGTTTTCGTCCAAATTCAATCTCCCTTGAAAGTTTATAAAACCATAATTTTTTTTTGCCGAGTAGTAGTAGTGATGAAACAAAAATGACTTCTTTTTAATAAAATCAAAAGTTTAGGGTTTTCGATTTCTCCTTTTTAATAAGTTTTCTGGAAAAAGTTTGGGTTTTTATTTCTTTTGCCGGATAAGAAAAAAAAAAAAAAAAGGTTGGAGGGGTCTCTCTGGTTTTGTGTGGGATAGAGATAGTTTTTGGGTGTTATAATAAAGGAGAAGGAGCGTCGAAGCAAATAACATTAGACTAAGATTTTTTACAGACGAGAGCGTCAGAGAGAGAAAAACAAAAACTTTTTAATGGAAGAGACAACGAAGCAGAACAACAACACCAACAGCAACAAGAAGAAGAAGGTTGTTGTTAATACCGATGATTCCAAGAAGAAGGAGCGTCATATTGTTACTTGGACTCCTGAGGTCTCTCTCTCCCTCTCTATTTATATCTAATCGTCCCATCAATCTCTGACTGTGTTCTGTAATCGAACTTTAGTATTGATGAATCTCTCTGTTTTGAGTATTTTCAGGAAGATGATATACTAAGGAAGCATATCAGTGTACATGGAACTGAAAAGTTTGTGTTTTTTTTTCGTTTTCAATTTCTGGGTTAAGTTTCTGTTCTATTGGGTTGATTGATTCTGATGAAAAGTTTTGATTTTGATTGTTGTTGTTGATTGATATTAGTTGGGCGATCATTGCATCCAAGTTTACTGATAAGAGCACAAGGCAGTGTAGACGAAGGTTTGGTTACGTCTATCTGAAATCAAGATGATTGTTTTTTCTAATGTGGAGTTTTTGGGTGTTTGATCTGACTGTGTGGGGTTTTTGATTTATTGCAGATGGTATACTTACTTAAACTCTGATTTCAAGAGAGGAGGTTGGTCCCCTGAAGAAGATACACTTTTGTGTGAGGTTAGGCTTCTGTTTTTTTTTTCTATCCTTTTCTATCAAATACAGATGACGAGATTGTAGACTTTGTGTCTGATCTTGTGTGTGTTTGGTTTTGAAGGCACAGAGATTGTTTGGGAATAGGTGGACTGAGATTGCAAAAGTGGTCTCAGGCAGGTATATTGGAACGAAGAAAGATTAAAGCTTTAATAGTGAATCAAGTTATTTTGGTTATGAAATTAGAGAATTCATTTTTCTTCTTTGTGGTTTGTGTAGAACGGATAATGCTGTGAAGAACAGGTTTACAACACTGTGCAAGAAGAGAGCTAAGTATGAAGCCATGGCTAAAGAGAACAGTATTGGGTGTTGTGTAAACTCTAACAACAAGAGATTGTTGTTCCCAGATGGTATTAGTACACCACGAAAAGCTGAAAGTGAATCTCCTCTTACTAAAAAAATGAGGTGAGAACCTTGATTTGGTTTCTCCTTTTGGGGGCAATTGATTGATCCAAAGAAGAAAGCTTTTTGAACTGTTCTGTTGACATATGATGTTCATGTTCATTATCCAGGAAAAGTCACATTCCAAATCTTACAGAGATCAAGAGCTATGGGGATAGATCACATATAAAGGTTGAATCGGCTATGAATCAACAGAGTAGACCTCCATTTTCTGTAGTAGCCCACAATGCCACAGGTATTGATGGCACAAAAGAGCAGAAACAAACAGGCAATGCCAAAGAGAGTGATGGTGCGCAAAACTCTTCTTGATGTTGCTTATTCTGGGAAATAGTTGCTAGAGCATTAGTAAAGATGCAAACATACAGAGTCTTATTCAAAAATTGTGTTTCTGGTACATAGGTGGGGATAAAGGTACCCAAGAGGTGTTTCTTAAGAAGGATGATTCAAAGGTGACAGCTTTGATGCAACAAGTGGAGCTTCTCAGTTCATTGGCACAGAAAGTTAATGCAGACGACACAGATCAAAGCATGGATAATGCCTGGAAGGTAAACAATGCGCGGCCCTGCTGTGATTCTCGACTCATTTTGCTCTTTAACTTCTGAAACTATGAGTCAAAAATTGAACTCAATCTTACACGATCCTTTGTGAGCTTTCTAATAGCGGAAGCAATTGCTGTTTTTCCTAATATTTCCAGGTCCTACAGGATTACTTGAATAAAAGCAAAGAAAATGATTTATTCAGATATGGAATCCCAGATATCGATTTCCAACTCGAGGAATTCAAAGATCTTGTTGAGGACTTGAGGAGTAGTAATGAAGATAGTCAAACATCTTGGAGGTTAGAATCTTTGTATTGTTTCTTTCATATGAATGATTGTGATTTCCGATCAACTAACAGCATTAATGTCACTTATAGGCAACCTGATCTCCATGATTCACCAGCAAGCTCTGAATATAGCTCAGGATCAACTGTCATGCAGCATTCTTCTGGTGATAAAACCCAACAACCCATGTCTGATACTCAGACAACATTGCAGAAACAAGATGAGGGGGAGTTACTACAAGCTAAAGGGATTGTGTCTGATGCAACGGTAGAACAAGTGGATTTACTCACAACATGTCAGGATGTTCTAAAGAACCCTAATGAGATTGTGCCCATGACGTGTGACGAAGAGTTTAACTCCCCTGTCCAAGTCACTCCTTTGTTCAGATCTTTAGCAGCAGGCATTCCAAGCCCACAATTCTCTGAAAGTGTAAGCTTGCACATAAACTAACTGCACTGCAGATTTTTTATAAGAAAAGAAACCTGATGAATCTGTTTCTGCAGGAGAGGAGCTTTCTGCTAAAAACACTTGGTGTCGAGTCCCCATGTCCATGTCCAAGTGCTAATCCTTCACAACCACCTCCTTGCAAAAGAGTCCTTCTCGATAGCTTGTAAACCAGACCAAAACCAGTCCCTCTAAACCAAAAAAAATACCATCCCTAAAACCGCAGTTATGTCCTCATGGAGGTGGACATAACTTGCATTTCATCCCTCTTTTTGCTTAGATTTTTCTTCTTCATAGATTTGCAGCCATATCGGCCTGAAAAGTTTTAGTGAAGCGGGCGTGCCATGATCTGCATTGTTTCTTACCTTCCCCCTCAGTGTTTATAATCTAGAATCCTAGAATGTTAAAGGTAACATTTCTAAGTCTAGACCCATCTCAGAAACTGAGTTTCTCTCTCAGATACTCAGGGATTCCCAATATTTGCTCACTCATTAGGAGAGTTTTCTTTTCATCATCATACTCAAAAGCCATTTTCATAAAAAGGCTTAAAAGTATGAGTTTTTTCTTCCATTCATGATTTGTGTGTCTAAGAAAAATTCTTTCGTTATTTGTCCTCCCTCTTTCAAAGGTCAGACCCAGATACATAATCCGGGTCTTTCCTCCTCCCATGAATTCTTGATTTGTTGTTTTCGTAATTCTCTGTACAGAACCTAATATTGTTTACATAAAAAAAAAATAGAGCTTTTGTTTCAGAGTGTAAACTAAAGGAAAAAAAGAAGAAAAAACAACTTCAGAGAGGCATGTCGCCTTTCTATATACACAGTAATGAAAAATACACAGAAGAAAAAGAAAGAACAAAGATTTTTCATATGGTTTTGGAGTAAAACAGAGAAGAAACAGGGAAGAAATTTTCCTTGAAGTTTCTTCCTTTTTGGTAGTGCAACTTCTCCTCATAGGTATGAGAAGAAGAAGATAAAAAGAAAAACACAAAAAAAAAAGAGAGAAATTTTTGTTTGTTTGTCATAAATCCTTTCTCTTTGTTCCCTTCTCAGAAGAATCATGTGATTTGTAAAGAGATTATAATATGAGTGGAAATGAATTGATTTTGGTGTGAATTATATAATGTTTCATTATTATTATAAACGTACCTATGTTCTCAAGATCATCTTCTCCTTCGTCTGTGATTGTGATTATAGTTGCAGAAGAAAAGAACTCAAAGAGGTAATACTTAGTTGGATCTGGATCTGCTTCTCTATAAATGGGAGCTGTTTTAAGTGTTGGTTAGTGGAAGACAAAACGTAATCATCACTTTCTTTCTACCTTTTCTTTTTAATTTGAATTTTTCAACCTCCATTTTCCTTTCTACTGTTCTAATCCAGGTTTTAGTTGGTTGTCTTCAAAATTGTACCATACCGGTCGATCAGAATTATAACCATAACAATTATTAAACCAAATTCTTACTAAACCGCTAAAACCAGTGATCTAAGCTGAATGTCAAAAGTCTGCTGAACTTCCAAGTTTACAAAACTCAATCTCCAATCATATAGTGTTTGTTTAATTAGTAATGTTACCATAGGTTAATCACTAGTTTTACAATTAACTAATCTGGTTGAGACTCACTGTATGTTTCGGTTGACTAGAGAGACAAGGAGAAGTATAAACAACTAAGAATAGCTGAAAAATAATTAGAGGAAACAAATGCATTCTTCAGCTCTTTTGCTTCTTCTTCTCCATTTTCTGCAGTTTTCTCCATTTAAGATAAATCTGATATGACAAACCACCAAAGACCATCGAAACACAACCCCATTGCTTCAACGACAATGGATTTCCGCTCATTACTGACGACACAACGATGCTAACAAACTTCCTCGTCGTGGTTATGGTCGTGTTAGCTAGTGACCCGAAGTTACTTATTGTCATGAAGATGAAGTTTTGTCCCACTGCACCGCATAGACAATACTTTAGAATGTCCCATGCTGCTTCCGGGTGTATCTTGCAGAACTGAATTGCTTCGAATCCAATCCCTTGCGGCAATCCAAACATGTAGATCATGTTGTATATTGTACCCCATAAGTTCATTCCCAGCATTATGTCCCATGCTTCCGTTTTCGGGTACCTGTAAAGTTCCATTGTGTGGTCATTTGATAAAAGGATGGAAGATTATAAGTTTTGTGTCCAGATGCAATGTCGATCTATACATATATGTATATACCTTGAGGCAATGGAGTCTTGGGTGGCGTTTGTGAATCCGTCAAAGGCGAGGTTTAAGGAGCAAAGTGCATAGCCGAGGGGAGCATTTGGATGTGCTAGCTTGCTAATTGTCTTTGAGCTTGTCTGAAAAATTCAAACCAGAAGGTTAATTAATATGCTCTGATCAAAGTTCTTGAACGAGCAGATTTGCATACCTTAAGAAGAGCAAAGATGGAAACTCCTCCAGCGACAAGAAAGGTGCATAGGTATTCAGGAAATGTGTATCTTATTCCGTACACTAAAGTTCCCATCAACATAACTGCATCACGGAAAGAAAAGCATGAATGAGATAAACAGAGACATCTTAAAAAAGAAATGTGTAAGAAAGAGAGTTTGATGATCATCGTTTCGAGGAACTGACGGACTGAAGACTGCAATCTAAAAAATGATACCGTACCTGGAATCATTTTTGACGATTTTGCCAGGACCTGCAGCAAGCAAGATCGGAATTCAAGTATTCAAGCCACCATTTACCTAAGATATAGTTCAAAAGCTATATGAGTATTACTGATCAGGCAAATAGTTACCTGAGCTGGATAACTGATATACTTCAAGGCTTCGATTCCCATGGCAGGACCAATCGTGTTAGTAATTCCAGCACTCCAATACGTCCACCATGGTGCTCCGCCATTACCAGCGTTTGACCAAAGCTTGATCACTGGACATAATCAAATTGCACAAAATCCGACATTTCAGCTACATTTGTCTGTATTCGATGCAAAGACAATGAAGATCGAATTGGAAATGTGCTCACTTATATAAGACCAGACCAAACAGACTACACTTTGAGCCAAGTTCAAGAATGCAAGATGCTCAAACCTCTTCTCATCTGGACCGAATCTCTTCGTGGACCTAATCAAATAACGAATTTTTTCAGTCCATGGACGGTGAACAAGTTCCTCCAGCTTTATGTCTCTTCAAAATTCTAAGCACGGATTTTGAATACAAGTGCATTTTTCCAATGGATTAAGAATAAATTTCTGCATTGACGTCTCTTAAATTCCAACCACAGATTTCGAATACGGAAGTGCATTTGCAGACGAATCATGAGTTCATGACTCGGACTGTAAACTATCGCAACAACAAGCCGAATCGAGCAATGACGATGAAGAGAATCGAGCCGACCTAACAATTTACTTACAGAGTCTCCTGAAGAACGCCTTGGTAGATGTAGGCGGACCAGATCCCGGAGATACACAACGCCAACAGCAGAATTCGACGGAACCCGGAGCCATTTACCTCCATCGCCCTCCGGTAACGCTTCCACACCGCCGATGATTCCTCCGGCGTCGTTTCGATTCTGATTCCACTGATCCAATCGGAGAATCGCAAACTTAAATTGTTTATTTAGGATTTTGGAAGACGATGTTGTTGTTACAAAGGCGCGAAAATAGACGTCGATGTTCCACGTGGGAGCTATACACTGGACCGTCGATCTCACTTAACGTTTCTGATTGGTTCACGATGACGCATGTGTAAGTTTGGAGTGCAGCTCGTGAAATGGTTTCCGTCTCTGCAATAGAAAGAAAAACTACACGCCGTTTTCTTGTTGTAAAAACAGCACACTTGCCATTATAGTCTGCAACACGCTGGAAAGTTTCGGTGGCTGCTTTTCAAGTTGACCAAAAGCAAAGTCTTACCTCATCATTAAGGGTCTTTAATCGTTGATTTAGATGGAGTTTTCTTTTTTTAATCAATTTTTGAATTGTAATCACTATTTAAGTGTTTTAATATTGAATTATTCAGGGGACAAACCTGAATAAGAATTTATATCTTTCAACTAATGAATATTTTGATAAAATATTTACATTTTATAAAATCAAAGATGAGATAAGATATATACTTTTATCTAAAGGCAAAGATGATAATATTGTTGACAAAGGAAAAGACTAAAAGAAAGGTTGAAAGTATAAAATATGATAGCAAATAAAATAAAAAAGCACTCAAACACTATGTATTGTACATGGATCATGGATGGATATATATATAGATAATATGGTTGACAAAGATATATATTAGTAGAAGGTATTTGATATAGTCAAAAGATAACTCTCAACATGATTCTTTTTGTCGTGTTACTAGAAAACTATTCACATGCTTCCTGATTTCTTTTTCAACCTTAGGATATTTTTTTTGATACAAATCACTTGGTGTGATATACTGTACTTATGATATATCAAGTTGCAAAATACGGACATTTTTTTAAATGGCTATTTAATTGCCGACAAAAAAAAAGAGATGGTTGGTTTATACAATTATGGTCATCTGAGCGGCACCAACGGTAACAACCGTAAATGTCGTCACGTAAAGTAAACTTTCAGAATTGTAATCACTATATTATGATATGTTTTCGACAAATTTTAATGTTGTTGTGATCGTAGAAATATACTTTTAACTCATTTTTATATTCGTTTAGCGATTAAGATATTCCTATATAAAATTCCAAATTATTTTCTTCTTATTGTTGAGACTTAGAGTTTTATACAATTTTATCTGATAAATTATATTGCGAATATTGTGCCCCACGTGTCAGAGTGTAATATGTCCAAAAAAAAAAGCTCTTAGATGTGTCGGTCAAACGTAATGTGAAATTAGTTTTTGGGGTCAATGCATGGATGGGAATTATAAAGTTTCGATACACTTGAAATTTAAATATTCGTAAAGCGTGTTATCTCTATCATCCCTCCATTAACAGTACTTAAAACTCCTGTACCCCAATTTGTATTATAATTAGATAAAAATCTTTTACATTATCTACAAATTATTGGAATCTTTTACCAAAATTTTGTATTAGATTTTGATGCATCTTTTAGTAGTTTTTTTTTTGCTTTTGCTTAAAGGTTAATGTTAAAAAAAAAAAAAAAAAAAGACAAAGCTTTATCACAAAATCTGACGTGGATTTGCTGACGGAAGCAAAGACGTAGTCCAGATGGTCCAGATCTTTACGAAACTATCCCTTCTTTGGTGGCCGCATAATCCGTAAAGATTTGCCGAAAGCGAAGGTACAATAGTCATTTTACAGAGGAAACCACGGACCACGTAGAACAAAAGCCAAAAAGAGAGAGGGTAGAATCGTAATTAAATCCAAAAACCCCACACCACCACCACCATGACTTTTGTATGTATGGTGTGCTGTGCTTCTCTGTGATTCTTACATCTCTCACGTTCCTTCTTCTTCTTCTTCTTCTTCTTCTCTCATTCTCCAAATCATCATCCTCTTCTTCTTTTCTATTTTTTTTGATATAATTAATAATAAATATATTACAAATAATCTTATGCGCTGCAGATCAAACAAAGAAACATAGGTTTTTGTTCTTTTGATTGGTTTCGAAAAAAAATGGGTAATTGCTTAGATTCATCAGCTAAAGTGGATAGTAGCAGCCACAGTCCTCATGCTAATTCTGGTATTTTTTTCTATTTTTCAAATTTCTTCATACTTCTTAAAGTTTCTTCTTTTATCCCATTTTTCGTTTGCTTCAAGTTTCTGTTATTGTTCTTTTTTGGGAAATTTCTCCTTACTCTGTTCTCTAATGGTTTCTTCTCAGTTAACTTCCATATATTTGATTCCAAGCTAAATTTTTGACTTTTAAGATGGTGTTATCTATGTCTGACATCTTTAAAAATTAAACCTTTCGAATTACCCATCTCTGTGTATGATGATCTTGGGGTTTAATGTTGGATCAGGATTGATTTAATATGGTTGGATTGCTCAATGTGCAAATTGAATTTGAAATAAAGTAATGATTTTTCGTTTCGAGTCTGACTTTAGATACTTTATTTGGATCTATTTTTAGCTTCGTCGAGCTCAAGAGCTTCTAGCAAGACAAGTCGTTCCACAGTTCCTTCAAGCTTAAGCATAAACTCTTACAGCAGTGTTGAGTCTTTGCCTACACCAAGAACAGAAGGAGAGATTTTGTCATCACCAAATCTTAAAGCTTTCACCTTTAACGAGCTCAAGAACGCTACGAGGAATTTTCGACCCGATAGTCTTTTAGGTGAAGGAGGTTTTGGTTATGTCTTTAAAGGATGGATTGATAGAACAACGTTAACTGCTTCAAAACCCGGTTCTGGGATCGTTGTTGCTGTTAAGAAGCTTAAGACTGAAGGTTTCCAAGGTCATAAGGAGTGGTTGGTATGTCTTTGTTTCTCTTATTTATTTTGATCATGAATTGTGTTGAAAACATTGTTTGTTGACATATCTTTTTGGATTTGTTTTGGTTTCAGACGGAAGTGAACTATCTTGGTCAGCTTAGTCACCCAAATCTTGTCAAACTAGTTGGGTATTGTGTAGAGGGCGAAAACAGGTTACTTGTATATGAGTTCATGCCAAAAGGAAGCTTGGAGAATCATCTTTTTAGACGTATGTGAAACCTGTGATTACCAAAGCAAATCCTTTTCAGAATCAAACACATCTTATCTTCTTAATACTTTGATTTGTAATCCTTATAAAATTGTTTTCTTTTGTTGCAGGTGGCGCTCAGCCACTTACTTGGGCAATAAGGATGAAAGTTGCAATAGGAGCAGCCAAGGGGCTTACTTTTCTTCATGACGCAAAATCACAAGTGATATACAGAGACTTTAAAGCTGCTAACATTCTACTTGACGCTGTAATAAACCCGAGAAACCTGATTAGTCCAACACCTTATTCGGGATTTCACTTCATTTCTAACCAACTTCTATATCGATCTTATTCGCAGGAATTCAACAGTAAACTTTCAGACTTCGGTCTAGCTAAAGCAGGTCCTACTGGTGACAAGACTCATGTGTCCACGCAAGTCATGGGTACTCACGGATATGCTGCCCCGGAATATGTAGCAACAGGTGAGAAACTTTGGCTTTAGCTTTAAACCTATCCACTTCAAATACATTTGTCTTTGCTTTAAAAGTGTTGGCCTTTACTTCAAAAACATTAGCCTTTTGGCGCTTTATCTCTATAACATTGGCTTTTTGCGTCATATGCTTATAGCCTTCTCTGCAAAAGAACTTTAGCACTTTGGTTCAAAGGCTTTTGCCATTGCAGCTTATACACTTCACTTTTTTTTAAACTCTTTGGCTCAAATTTAATTTTCGTCTACAGGTCGATTAACTGCTAAGAGCGATGTATACAGTTTTGGTGTGGTGCTACTGGAATTACTCTCAGGACGAAGAGCGGTGGATAAATCAAAAGTGGGAATGGAACAGAGTCTAGTGGACTGGGCAACACCGTATCTTGGCGACAAGCGAAAGCTCTTTAGAATAATGGACACAAGATTAGGCGGTCAGTATCCTCAAAAAGGAGCATACACAGCAGCTAGTCTTGCATTGCAATGCTTAAACCCCGACGCAAAACTCAGACCGAAAATGTCAGAAGTTTTAGCCAAATTAGAGCAGCTTGAGTCAACTAAACCTGGAACTGGAATTGGAAACAGACCATCTCAGATTGATTCTCCAAGAGGTAGTAGTGGATCTGTTGTACAAAAATCTCCAAGGAGGTATAGTTATGATCGGCCTCTCTTAAACATAACTCCTGGTGCTTCTCCTTTGCCTACTCACAATAACTCTCCTCGTGTAAAATAGAATCACTGTAATAGTTTTATTTTTGTCTTTGTCTACTTTATGCTGCTCTGTGTGTAAAATGTGCTGTGTAACGGACGAAAGTTTCATTCTTGGCTCAGTTTATAAAATTTGGTTTCAATATTGTTTCACTGTTCCACATAGTTAAACCAAATTTCCAATATCCCAAATTCTGGCACTGGAATGGAAACAATATAGTCGATCATGATGATCTATCTTGTCTGTTTGTATGTTGGTCTGTGGGTATAATGAGTTTAGTCTGAAGGACGAAAGTTTTCAATCTTGGGATGTAATAAATTGGTTTGTGCTGAATTAAATTTGTAAGAAATCTCAATTTGTAAAATCCAACAACTGCAAATGATTAGAGACGATTTTTAAAGAAACTATTTACTCGAACCCTATTCTGTTTGTGAGACAAAGCATGTGAAAGTAAACTGAAGACAACATGTCAAAGACTCATGATGAGTCACTCATCACACCAAACCAAATCAAAACCAAACCAACACAAAACACACAGACAATCATAATAAAGAAAAACAGTTAAGAGTGATTCAAAAGGTTTCAGAGCTTTGTCCAACAGTGTAAGATGATGAGGATGCCTCTATGGATTGCTTTCTCTTTCTGTCTAAAAAAAGTTTCAGATCTTTCACCGTTTCCACTCAGCTTTCGTTGACTTGTCTGAAAGTAAACATGAATATAAAGTGTTAAAAAGATGTAGATATTTAAAGATTGAAATTATGTAAGAGACTTGTGTATACTCATAGCTTGAAACCTCTTACCACCAATGTCCTTGGAGGACGAAAACGACCTGTCACTGTTCATCGATCCTTTAGCTGAAGCTATGAGCAGTCTGTGAGCTCTTGGAGACATTGTACTCAGCTTACCATTGGCTGCAGGAGGAAGAGAGTGGCGCCTTGTTGTCACGTTTTTCTCAGGCTTCTCTTGAGTAATCCTTGGAGAACCTTGTCCTCTTATTCTTGCCTTTGCAGATGCAGTTGGAGCCATATAGCTCGGAATTTTTCGCCCACTTTGTGTAAGCCCATCGTCTTGATGATGATTCTCAATCTTTGCAGGCAACGAAGCTCGTCTATCGTTAGGCTTTGTGTTCTCAGAAGCAACATTTCCATTCTCAGAGCTAATCTGCCCGTCTGGCTCTTGGATTTCCTCTTCAGCTTTATCATCTCTCTCGGCAGTCTTGAGATCCTCTTGCTCCATGTTATCCAGAACCGGTGATTGCTCATCTTTATCAAGATTAGACTCTTTCGAAACTGTTTCAGGGATAAGGTTCATCTTTTCATCTTCAGGAGCATCTACTACAGCAGCTGAAACCTCATCGACAGACAATTCTTTCTGCACTGAATCAGCAATCTCTTTCTTCTTCTCAGCAGATTTCCGGGTAGCTTTCTCTATCCCATTAGAAAGCGAAGCCTTTTTTAGACTAATTCTAGGCTTCTCCTCTTTAGCCTCCACTGAGGACCGTTCTTTTATGGTGCTAGTACTCTTTCTTGAACTCTGCTTAGACTTGTCATTCTCAGTTCTCGAAAGTTCTTTACCAAGTGTGGAAGCCTTCCTCACAGTTCGTTTAGGCTTTTCGTTTTCAGTTGTAGAACGGTTACCGGAGCTATTTCCAGTAATTAAAGCACCGACTGGTTTCTTCACACCTCTCTTAAGTTTTCCCTTTTCCGTTTCAACTGCTTGAAAACTTCGCTTCTTTGTCTGAGATTTTGGTATCAGATTTTTAACCACCAGTGGACCAGGAGCCCAAACCTGCAACTGTGTCCAGCGTTCAAGCCACACCTTGGCTGAGTTAGGATTCTCAGGACTAAACTGCATCTTCAGAGGCAATGTCGTTGGTGATGAAACCAAAATCTGAAAATGTCACGGAAACAAATAATTATGAGCCTGTCAGAGAGCCACAAAGCAAAATGTTGATGTTACCTTATCAATCATGGAAAGCTTTGTGGGAATCTCCATCCAACTGTATGTGGTTCCTTGCAAAGTTTCAGAATCCTCGATTTCCTAATAGATAAAGGAAATTACAGTTCTGAAAGCAAATTCAAGGAGCAGTTATCAAAGTGGAATGTATAAAACTAACAGACATTGAATACCGTATTTGTTTTCTGAAGTTCAGCCCCGGTTTCTGAGGATCTAGCTTTCTTCCCGCGAACAAGCGCTTGTAACTTCACAATTCCCCAAATGCACGAGTAGGTAGCAACAGCTTGTCTTCTGACTAAGTGACCACGAATAACTGCTTGCACCCTTATGATACTTTTGAGGTTCTGATACTCTTCACGGGCCTTCACAAGTTAAGAAAACAACAAAGTATCAGCAAAATAAGACCCAATAAATCAATACATATAGAATAAAGAAAAGGAATTCACCTGATGAGCTCTGACAGCAGCTTGAACCTTTGTAGCAGCTTCTTCAAGCTTGACTTCTTCAGAGTCATTCCCTGACTCAAGATTCACATTCGATGCCTCCTCGCCTTCAATATCTCCACTTGGCTGCTTCTCAGGGACTACAACATCAGGAACTACTACAGTTTGAGTAGCTGCAACTTCTTCTGATGTAATTACAGGGGGTTCGGTAGGTAGCTTTGAGACATTACTATCCTTCACCCTGACTACAACCTCTTCCTTCTTTGCAGATCTCTTCCAAAACATGAACAATGTTTCTCATCATTTAATTTCCCAACAGAAAAAAAAACACAGTAAAAACCAGAACTTTCACTAACTTCTTACCAATTTTTCGCCTCCTTTCTCCAAACTCGATTTGGATGACTTCTTCCCAAGAAGAGACTTGATCCATTTACCAGGACTTGGAGTCTTTCCCATCTTTTCTAATAGCTACAATTAGAAACTCGCTACAAAAATAAAAAACCTGCATAAACAAAAAACACATTTTGTTTGTATAAGCCACACACCAGGTCCAAACAAAAACAAGGCCAATGGATTTTACAGTAGCAAAACTATGGAAACATCAATTTTACCTGAAGCTGAAACGTTTTATAAATATAAAATAATAAAAAATCTCAAACAGAAACCCTAGAAACACACACAAGACATAAATCAGAAAGATAGTAACCCTAACAGTTCTAAACAAGACGAACACAGACATCAACTATACAGTGATAAAGCATAAATCAAAAGAGAGACAGAAAAATAAAATAAAAGGTAACGAAAGCCAAAGGAACACATAGACCCATCACTTAAAGTGAACAAAAGCAGAGATTTTGACGATTACAAACTAAAACCCATGTAGACTTAGCGGGAAAACACAAAAAAAAACCTAAATTTCATATGAACAAATACCAGAAAAACTCAAAAACCGTATTTTTCGAGCAAAACAGAGATATAAAATCGAAAAGAGAGATACTTTATAAGCAAAATCAAAGAGTGGAAGAGGATGGAGTAACATTTTAGTAAATCAGATCTGAGTAGAAGAAATCAAAAAACAGAAACTTTTTTTTTTGTTGTTGTGTGAGGGTTTTTTACTAAAATGTGTAACAAGAAAAAAAAAAAGAATTTAAAATGTCAAATCTGAAACAGATTTTCACAATGTACCGAATCGTTACTGTTATGTTCTTCAAAAATTTGTTGTCTTTTCTGAGGCTCTTCGTCGGAGCAGTGACCTAAAAAAACCAAAAAGTGGTTACAGTCAGAAATTACACTCACCGTTTGTAATGTGAGGGAGAGAGGAAAACAAAAAAAAGGAGAGAGACGGAACTATAAAGATATGAAACGACTGCGTTCTACAGATGTTTTGTCAATGGGTTTATTAATGGGCCTATTTGTGGTATGAGCCCAATTGAGTGATTGTAGATTGCATTGGAATTTAGTGAAATATCTTTCTTTTTTAAGTTGGATTAATGATTTTTCAAATCGAGAATTAATGTTGTCATTATCGAAGTGGTTAGTCCGCTAATTTCCGATTTTGAAAGGCATTAACTGTTTCTTAATTACGTGTGTCTATCTTACTCCTTTCACTAACATAAGAAAAAATCATTTTTAGTTAATAATGAATTAAAAAAAAAATGTTTTCTAGGAGATTTTTTTTTTTAAATCCAACGTTTTCTAGCGGTTCTAAACAGTGTAAACCAATTAACCGCAATTTTCCACAAATTTAACTATTTATAGATGGTAACGGAAGAACCAATCAACAACTTATTTCCGCAAGTAAATTATTAATATAACTATTTTCTCAAAAAAAGAAAAATAGACAAATTGTTCAGAAAGTTAAAATATATTGTAATACATGGACTTAAAATGTGGTATATTTTGGGCCTAAATGTACTACTCCATAGACAGGCTAAAAGTTAGACATATGAAAAGTGTAGAAGCCCAAAAAATAAAGTTTTATTTTATTTTAAATAAAAATTTTAATAATTTCAGAGAAATATGGCAGTTGTGGAAAATATTAAATGAGACTTTCGCAGTGACGATTATTCCAAAGGTCTTTGCATGTGCTTGATCGTATAAAAATACATAAAATTTTATTATGTAACACACACTATCATTAATAAAAGTAGAAGCTTGTACCCAAAAAACAAAAAAGAAAGTAAATGAACAGTTGATCAGAACAAAAAAGAAACAGCTCGACATTTGGTAGAATCTCTAACACACTTTTAAAAGATAAGACACAAAACGTAATGGCTTCGTTTCCTCGAGGACACAACACGACATACATTTCTTAATCTCATTCTCACCGACAAGTAACAAAAACATCTCTATAGCTTTTGTCTCTGATCGATCCAATTATAGAGGTTCTGAATTATAGAAAGGTAACTTATATAATCTAAAAGTATGTACATGTTTTATTAAGAAAAACAAAAGCACGTGTTTAATCAATAATCTCACGAAAATGAACAAAGAAACATTATTAGTTTGTTAACTGTTAATTACTTAAAAATGTCTTATCATCTGGCTTAGCTGTGAACTAATAAACCATTTGTGTTATTACTTCTTTTCAAGTATCAATGTTTATGTATTTATAGCACTCTTGAAAATTTTTACCAAAAATATAAAGATATACAAGTAACAGAAATGATTGAAAAGCTTTTAAAAAAATTGAAATATTATAAACAAAATATAACAAAGAAAGCACAAACGATAATTTTATAGTAGAGCTACAAGAAGAAACACCAATTCCAAATTGCTAAACTCGACTCAAGTCCTCTTCGTTGTTACCATTTACTACATAGTCTACATGGAGTAGAAAATCATTATAATCAGTATCAGTTCTTTGACATTTTATTGAGTCTTCTGACTTGATAATTAGTTATTAACAAATTGAGCTAGATTAAAAAAAAACACTATCAAAATATCATGTGGAATATAAGTTGTTAATGTTACAATAATTAGATTAACATAAAATAAAGATTTTCATCTTCTTGGATTCATTAAAAACAGTCTGTCAAGCTTAGGTTGTGCAATGTGCAGTAATGAGCAAACAACCAAACTCCCCAAAAACAAATATAAAAGTTTCAGAAATGAAAGATGGACATTTATTGCCTCCACCTTAATCGGCTTTTTTCTTCACTCTTTCTTTTAAGTTTTCCCACGAAAATCCTCGAGAAAGTTTATAGGTTTCTCTCTTTACTCATCAATCCCAAGTGTTCATCATCTACTTTCCCAATAGATCTGTCTCTGTTCCCAGGAAGAAAAAAAATGACAGCTTTCATTCAATGAGTCTCTGTTTCTCTGAATCCAAAAACACATCTTTAATACAGTAAACTTTACCAAGAAAATGCAGAATTATCTTCAAATCCATTTTTTTTGCTTCAGTTTCCTTCTTCTTCTTCTTCCACTGTTCTCTGAGTCTCAGCTAGCTTCAAGTGAATCAAAAACTCTTCTTGAAATCCAGAAGCAACTACAGTATCCACAGATTCTTCAGTCATGGACCGATACGACCAACTTCTGCCGCATTCGTCCTTCTCCTTCCTTAAGAACCATTTGCTTCAAAGGCCACATACAAGAGTTAACTATAACTGGGAACAGAACCAGTAAGCTCTCCGGTAGTTTTCATAAACTCTTCACTCTTCTTACACAACTCTCAAGCTTAAAAACTTTGTCTCTTACCTCTCTTGGGATTTCTGGTTCTCTCTCTCCTAAAATCATCACCAAGCTATCACCTTCTCTTGAATCTCTGAATCTCAGCTCTAATTTCATCTCCGGGAAGATCCCAGAAGAGATTGCGTCTTTGAAGAATCTGAAAAGCCTTGTTTTAAGAGACAATATGTTCTGGGGGTTTGTCTCTGATGATCTCAGAGGGTTGTCGAATCTTCAAGAGCTGCATTTGGGAGATAATAAGCTCGGTCCTGGAGTTCCTTCACTGCCAAGTAATCTCATCACTGTTTCATTGAAGAACAACTCATTTAGATCCCAGATTCCAGAAAAGATCAATAAGTTGAAGAAGCTTCAAAGTTTAGACCTTTCTTCCAACGAATTCACCGGGTCGATTCCAGAGTTTCTGTTTTCGCTTCCTTCTCTTCAAATTCTCAGTTTGGATCAGAATATGTTAAGCGGGTCACTTCCAAATTCCTCTTGCAGCTCCTCAAAGATTAGAGCTTTAGACGTTTCTCACAATCTCCTAACTGGAAAACTTCCTACTTGCTACTCTTCAAAGAGTTTCAGGAATCAGACAGTGCTTTTCTCATTCAATTGCTTGTCTTTGATTGGCACTCCTAACGCGAAGTATCAGCGTCCGCTTTCTTTCTGTCAAAACCAAGCAAGCAAAGCAATAGCTGTGAAACCTGTCCCCAAGGTTAAAGAGAAAGATTCTACAAGAATCAAACTCGGGTTAGTGATTTTAATAATCATCAGTGCGGTTATCCTTGCAGCAATTTTGGTTCTGTTGATTTTGATTACCCTGAAAAGAAGAAGATCAGAAGAAAATCATTCTGAAGTAACCAACAACAACAATGAGAGACATGCCTCTGATAAAGTCTCAGTTTGCAGCACTGCAACTACCAGCTCTAAGTCATTACCAGATTCAAGTAAATAGTGACTCTTATTATTGATTTGATATCTTGAATTTGAGTCTTTTTCTAGCAAAAACCATACATTTCTTTCTGAGTGTAGGACGTGTACCGCATACAATGAGATCTGCGGTGATTGGTTTGCCACCGTACCGCGTTTTCTCCTTGGAAGAACTTGAAGAAGCAACTAACGACTTTGATGCAGCAAGCCTCTTCTGCGAACAGGTAAAAACAAAAACATTACTTAAGACTCCGACGACGAACCTGATTACTTAACATATTTGGTATTCAAACAGCTGTACACAGGTTGTCTAAGAGAAGGCATACCAGTGACAGTGCGATGTATCAAGCTGAAGCAGAAGAGTTTGCCACAGAGCTTAGCTCAACAGATGGAAGTTTTATCAAAGCTAAGGCATATGCATTTGGTAAGCGTTCTTGGACACTGCATCGCCAGTAACCAAGAGCACAATCAACACTCTGGACACACCATCTTTATCGTCCAAGAATACATCTCTAGTGGATCATTGAGGGACTTTCTCACAAGTAATAACCTGGAAAAAAAATTTACAAAAATATATTCAGGTTTCCACAGATTCAAATGGTTATTCACTATGGGAATTTTTGTAATCAGACAGTAGGAAGAAAGAAGTACTGAAATGGCCTCAGAGAATGGCGATAGCCATAGGAGTTGCTCGAGGGATACAGTTCTTGCACATGGGAGTAGCACCAGGGATCTTTGGGAACAATTTGAAGATAGAGAATATCATGCTTGATGAAACACTCACTGTAAAAATCAGTGGCTATACTATTCCTTTACCAACCAAGGTATAAATTCTTTTGACTAATTCAATTCAAATCCTACATTCTAAATGTCTTTCTTTTTTTCTTTTAACTGATTAATTTAAGAAAATTTCATGGCATCTCTAGATCGGAGAAGAGAGTGTTCAATCCAAAAATCCTCAGAGGTTGTTGTATCTCCTAAGATATGATAAAATGTGTTCTCTTCCATCAAATTCTGAAACTTGTCAGTGAATTGTGTGCAGTAATGAAGATAGAGAGAAAGAAGATGTGTACCAGTTTGGAGTGATACTACTACAGATCATAACAGGCAAAGTACTAGCTTCAGGATCTTCAGAGATGGGAAGTTTGAAGCTTCAGGTCTGTTCTGTTTCACTCAGAACATTTTCATCTTTGTTAATCCAACATGGCTTATTAATTTGACCTTTATGTTATTTCCTGCAGCTGGAGAATGGTTTGAGAGATGAACCATCAGTATTGAGCAGCTTAGCAGATCCATCTGTGAAAGGATCATATGCTTATGAGTCGTTGAGGACGACAGTAGAGTTTGCTATCAACTGTCTTTGTGAAGATCAGACCAAACGGCCTTCAATTGAAGATGTTGTATGGAATCTGCAGTATACGATTCAAGTGCAGCAAGGATGGAGAGCAAGCAGTGGGAATCATGAATCATCCATGAAGGCAATATATGAATGAAGAATCCTCAGAAAAGTGTTTTAAAACAGAGATGAAATTGTAGAATCAGTCATAAGAGTCAACAAGTCAATATGTAGTTCCATAGATTACCTGAAATATTTTCTATTAGCTAACTTAGTAATCAGTTGTATCAAATAAAGAGCAAAAGATCTGCGAGAATGATCGAATTGAAATACATATGATAATGATGAAGTTATGTGGTTACGGAAATACATGAAAACATCAAAAGCAACATATCACAGAGTTTTAAAAACACACAAAGACATGAAAGAGAGTGGGTGGAACACAAGAGAGTAAGCATAGTCTTTTCTAAAAAATATGCTAGTATGCTACCACAATAATATAATTACTCGCGCTTCCTTTTACTTAACATTCATCCAGCTTCTGAATTTGATCGAGAGTTCGGATTAAGATCACATAGCAACGACTTATGAAAAAAGGGAGATTACTCAGCCATGCACCTATGTAATTTGACCAAAACAACAAATTCAAAAGGAGACTTCGGACATGTGAATGCATTTGAGTATGACATTTCTGTATATATACCTGAATGGAGGTTAGTATTGTAGCAACATCATATATTGGACTAGATCAGATTGCAGAAGATGAACATAATTCTGAAGGAAATCTTCTAGGTTTCTATAAGTATTTTGCCTTATATACATCCTCTGTAGTACATTCGGCGTATTGGAAAGATCAAAGCTTATTACTGGACCACCATGTATGTGAAACTCTTGGAAAATCACTGGTCATTGCACGAGCATAAACCGTCTTTGAAATTGTGGATTAAAGATGCATGTCAATTTCCATCAGCTTCCACCAAAGCTTCGATCATATCAACGTCGAGCATTAGCTTGGTGGAAATCAGTGGAAGAATCTCTCGCGACTGTGATAAACTGTGGTGGAAAACTGTTGAGGATACCAAAATTGAAGAACCGACAGTATACATTCGTTTTGGACTAACGATTTGAAGAACCAGTGGTCTACAAACTGGCTAAACAGCTTGATGAACACATGACACATTGACAATCTTCACAAACCCTCAGGTTCTTTATCACGAAACTCTCTGTGCCTGGAATACTGTTGTGAATCCCAAAAGCTACTGTTAACTTCTCACTATGCTCACATCTACTACTCAGTCACCTAAGCAAAAGCTAACCCTGCCATGTCCACATTCTTATGGATTTTATAGGCACCCAATAGAGCTTCCCAAACAGCACCACCAGGTTCAACTGGCATTGATACTATATACTCCATGGCTTCATCCAGTCGACCAGCTCTTCCAAGTAGATAAACTACACAAGAGTACTGTTCAGGACCAGGCTCCAGCTTATACCTCTCTTCATAGTACCAAACAAATTTGATACAATACCATTGGCTTTCCAGCAGCTTCTCTTCTTCGAGACCAAGCTTCTGAGCTCGAGTATCAGGGAAAACACCTTCTACTAGCTTATCTACTTTCGAGTGTGCTGTGTACCAAAGCGTTGTAACAAACACCAGAACTGACGTGACTGAGGAATTTCGTCGAACACCTTACGTGCATACTCGATCAAACTGAATTCACAATACGTTGAGATCAGGAATTCAGCACAAAGGGCTCAGCCTCGCAACCTCTCCTCTGATGTGCGAGCTCTCTCAGACGCACGTTCCATCCATGGCGTCGAGAAGATACCGCCGATGATGACTTGTTTGGCTGAACGCATAGTTCTATCTTATATTGGACTAAGAGCCATGGGCCTGGCCCAATAGACTTATCCGTACAGCCAAACAGATTATAATACTATTCTTCTCAAATACATTTTCCGTCTGCTGCAAATTGTCGCCGCCGCTATTTTTTCACCGGAGAAACTTTCGATCAACGGATCGGGGTGAATTGGAACTCAGTTTCTGGTAATAGTTATAGCTGATGAGAACCAGTTTCATGTCGCAAATGCAGCGAAGCTTCTCAATCGAATTGCCTAAACTGGTTCCTCTGCAACTTCCATCTCGGATGTAAGTAGCTCATTGCCTATGTTGAGAGTCCTCTGTCGTCATAGATTGCAGAGTTTGGAATACAATAACAAGCTTGAATTTTTAGGGTTCTCTGATGTTAAGGAATGATCAAAATTGGCTGATATGATTTGGTTTTATTTGTTTGTTTTTTTTTTTTTTTTTTTTTTTTTTTTTTTTTTTCGTCATCATGATTTGGTTTATTGTGTTGAAGCTTATCTTCAACACTCTTGCGTCAGTTTATATAATCTACATTGATTTTGATGGTTATGGCCATTGATTGTGTTCTTATTCATTTCATGTAGGGAGACTCATCTATGGTATGTACTTCCAGATGAAGTGAAAAGTACATCTCTTCTAAAACACTACTCTCAACTTCTGTCACCATCTGAGAAAGATAAAGTTCTTCAGATGCGAGGCGATGAGCTTCAGAAGAATGCTTTGCTTGCCCGCACATTGGTTCGGACCACCATTGCAAGATGTATGTTGTTTTTTTCTTACACTTTACAGCTAATATCGATCATTAGGCACTGGAGTTTCCTATTAGGCTTTGTTTCTTGAAGATTGAGCTGCTTAGTCTCCTACAGCTGCCTTTCTATATGATTCTGTTGGGTAGTCTCTTAGGTTATGATTAGCAGTAAAACATAATTAGAAAGAAAACTTGGAAAGCTTGTCTTCTTCTTAAGATTTTCTTCAATAATGTTGCATTATGTCTTTTGCAGACTGAATTTTTCTTATGGAAATTCTAAATTTTAACGAGTTTTCTGAACAAGTTCCTGTAACGTTTATATCTCTAGATCAGACAAACAATGCAGTTGATCCTCGGACCTTGATGTTCAAGAAGAATATGTATGGGAAGCCTGAGGTGAGACAGTTATTTGGGATTATATACTAGACTCATAGTCTCGGCTTAAGTTGATAATATCATTTATTCTTGTTTAATCTTTCACAGGTAGATTGGCAGAATTATAAGAACTGTAATGACCCACCATTGCATTTTAATATCTCCCACACAGATTCATTAGTTGCCTGTGGGGTGACTGTACATGTTCCTGTAAGTCTTCTAATTGAGGCAAACATGGACATTTTTTCAATGCCTTCTTTTAAAAATTTGATCAGTTGCAGTTTATTATGACTATAGGTTGGTATCGATCTTGAAGACAAGGAAAGGAAGATAAAACATGATGTTTTAACATTAGCAGAAAGATTTTACTCTACTGATGAAGTGAAGTTTTTGTCAACTATACCAGACCCGGAAGTTCAGCGAAAGGAATTTATTAAGTTATGGACTCTTAAGGTAGGTCTGACTAACAACAGATATACTTGAAAGTCGGAAACTAGTTTCCTCTCGAAAGTTAAAAACTGTTGTGATGGTTTTATTTCCAGGAAGCATATGTGAAAGCATTAGGAAAAGGCTTCTCTGCAGCTCCTTTTAATACATTCACTATCCAGTCTACGGCTGGAACAAATGGAGGCTACAATCTTTGCAAGGTTGTTTTTAGGCTTTAATGACACATTCTGGAATTGAATAGGGTGTTTATGAAATGCAATTAGTTGTTGTGTTGTACACTTTCTGAAAATTTCCTTTACTACTATATCTCTTTTTCATTGCTGTCAGAAAAAGTTTTTGCTGCATAGCGTATAAGCAGGCAGTTTAAAAATAGAATTTTAGGACGCTTGATTGTTTTCTCTAAACATTTGAAATGTCTGTCAATTCACAGGAGAAGACAGAGGAATGCAACAGAGATTGGAAGTTTGGCCTATTGGAGTTGGCTGGTTCTCATTATGCAGCAATCTGTACTGAAAATGATCAAGCTAATGGAGGTGCAGTTTCAGTTGACATAGCTCTTGATACTGAATAATCCATTTATTTAGTGGTTTCTTAATCACATGTTGTTCCTTCTCGCAGGAGCTCCGATGAGGGTAATTGTTCGGAAAACCATCCCGTTTGTAGAAGATGGACTTATTTCTGAAAGCATATTTCTCTAGGTAGTGCAGCTTTCAACCTTCCAGATTTCTGTAGCATTTTGTTTCCAATACATCCCTCTGTAGTACATTCCATGCACGAGCATAACCCATCATAAGGTTGAATATAAACTTGTTAGTGAATTGAATGCAGTAACGGAGATGGAGAAAGAGAAGATGTGTACCAGTATGGAGTGATACTACTTCAGATCATTGTAGGCAAAGTAGTGGCTGCAGGCTCGTCAGAGATGGGAAGTTTAAAGCTTCAGGCTGTTCTGTTTCAGTCAGAACCTTTCATATTTGTCAATTCGACAGTTTACAAATTTGAAACCTCTATGCTAGTTTTGGAAGCTGGAGAGCGGTTTAAGAGATGAACCATCAGTATGGAGCAGCTCCATGTGTGAAACGATCATATTCATATACTTAGTCGTTGAGGACAACAGTGGAATTTACTCTCGTCTGCCCTGGTATCTGCAGTATACAATTCAAGTGCAACAAGGATGGAGACGAAGTAGTGGGAATCATGAATCCTCCTTGAAGGCAATACATATATGAACGAAATGATAAAGAGAGACAAAAAGTGTTGAAACAGTGACTGAGTGTTAACAACAAGTCAGTATGTAGTTCGTAGAGTACTTGACATATATCTTCTATTGCTAAATTAGTAATCTGTATTATCAAATATAAAGCAAAAGAAGAAGAGCTACGACAATGATCGAATTGCAATACATATTATAATTATGAAGATGAATGTGATTACGAAAATACAAAGAAACACAAAGCAACAAATCACAGAGTTTGGCAAACACACAGACATAAAAGCGAGTGGGAGGGAGAGAGAACTTCTCTCAGAGAAGTGATTGTCGAATCAAATACAAGAGAGGAGGTTTAATGTTATGTGAAGACAAATGCTACAACAATATAATTACTAGTCGGCGGTCCAGCTTTGTTCGACAACCTCACGGACTCTTCTGTTGTACTCGCGCTTGCTTTCACTGAACATTCGTGCAGCTTCCGAATTTGCAGGAGAATTCGGATTAGGATCACAGAGCAACGACTGTGACAAAGAAAAGGATGATTGTTCAGCCACAAATGTAATTGCTTTAGATCAAAGATCCGGTGTAAACGGTCAGGAGGGGGAGCAGAATAACAACAATCATCAACGGTTCATTGAGAAACAAGACACGAGAAGCATTCTGATATGACATTTCTGTATATATATACCTGAATGGAGGTTAGGATAGCAGCGACATCGTATATTGGACTCCATTGGTTCTGAAGAATGTCCAAGCATATACTCCCATCAGCATAAACTGGAAAACATTGACCAAGTGAGTGTTTTGTCAATCAAATGCACTCAGAACAAGAAAAGATGGTGTGGTAATCTCTAACTTACTGTTTGGATGGAACATCCGTGAAACAAACCGGACTGTCGGTGGTTTATTTGGATAATCTTCCGAAAACTGGAGTGAGAGCTTGAAAGTACCTGACAAGATCATACAAAAGCTATATCAGACCAGGTATGAAAGATTACAAAAATCTCAAGATAGTGATTACTATAACAAATCTTTACCTCCATCCCAAGGGGTATCCTCAGGCCTGAAAAATCCACAAACAAAACGTTTAATAAGTACAGTGCAGACTTCAAACGTCTCTGAAACCAATCAAGTATCGATTTTTCACTATGTTCCATTACCCAAAGATAACAGCATTCCACAACATGATATTGTTGTCTTGAGGAGCACCACTAATCCCTGCAGGTGGGTCGTGCTGCAACCTCTTGAAATCCCTCATCAATCTCTTCCTCGCTGGAGTCGACATCCTTCTCTTACTCTACCAAAACCCAGTAAACAACCATCACATAATTTCCAAAAAGCCAACTTCAAATCAAAATCTCAGTATGTTTTAAAAATTGTAGTTACACATCCAACAAATTGGTGACTCTTAAACTGGTTTTGTTATACAAAACTATGATCATAGAGAAGCACATCAATTGCAAATCGAAAAGGCAAAATACTTACACACTTCTCTTTAACCTAGGAACCTCTTAACATCGGTTCAATTCACAGCCAAAACATCCAAAGAATGATAATAATATCTGAAATTCAAAGTAAAATCTACGGATCTAGCAACGAAGCAATCGTGAAAAAGAGATCTTACTGTTGAACAATTAGGCAAAGATCGTTAAAGGTTCTTCGTCAAGCGAGCATCTTTCCTTGCGGCGAGACGAGGCCGGATAATTCAAACGAAGATGATGATGAGAGAAAAAAAAAAAGTCGCCGATCAAAGAAGCTCGACGATCCTCGAATTCACCGAGCGATGATAGAGAGATATGATGTGGAACTTCGTATAACGCACGCAGTGGTGTGATCTTCTAGAAACTTCGATCTAATCAAAACTGTGTACAGTCAGAGACTTCAGATATTTGTTCAGGCCATGCGCGAGTGGCGCTTAACCGAAATTAAACCGGTTTTAACCAGATTTTAAACCGATAAAAGATTGATTTTTTATTGTTCATTTCATTTCTTAATTTTGTATCTTTTGATCTCTAGTTGTCGACAATGGAGGAGCTTTGATGTGTCTTTGGTCTCGCTATTACCTCTCTCTTGATGATAAGCCTCACGAGGCACCGAGTCTCGAATCTCGTCACCTGTGGATCTTCGCTGGATGCGATTTTGTCTCACTCTCCCAACAAGTTCACATTCCCGCCTCTTCTTAAATCTTGTGCCAGGCTTGGAGATGTTGTCCAAGGTCGAATTCTTCATGCCCATGTCATAAAAACTGGGTTTTTCGTTGATGTTTTCACGGCGACGGCTTTGGTGAGTATGTACATGAAGGTGAAGCAGGTGACGGATGCTCTTAATGTGCTCGACGAAATGCCTGACAGGAGTATTGCGAGTGTTAATGCAGCGGTTTCTGGGCTTTTGGAGAATGGTTTTTGTAGAGATGCGTTTAGGATGTTTGGGGATGCTAGGGTTTCTGGGTCTGGGACGAATTCGGTTACTGTGGCCAGTGTTTTGGGTAGCTGTGGGGATATCGAAGGAGGGAGGCAATTGCATTGTTTGGCGATGAAATCAGGTTTTGATATGGAAGTTTACGTTGGAACCTCACTTGTTTCAATGTATTCGAGATGTGGAGAATGGGTTTTGGCTGCGAAGATGTTCGAAAACGTGCCTCATAAGAGTGTTGTAACCTACAACGCTTTCATCTCCGGGTTGATGGAGAATGGAGTTATGCATTTGGTCCCTAGTGTCTTCAATCTCATGAGGAAGTTTTCAAGTGAAGTTCCAAATCCTGTTACTTTCATTAATGCAATAACTGCTTGCGCTAGTCTTTTGAATCTTCAGTATGGTAGGCAAATTCATGGTCTTGTCATGAAAAAAAATTTTAGCTTTGATGTAATGGTCGGTACAGCTCTCATTGATATGTATTCAAAATGTCGATGTTGGAAGTCAGCATACAGTGTTTTCACCGAGCTGAAAGATACCAGGAACTTGATATCTTGGAACTCTGTTATCTCTGGGATGATGATTAATGGACAGCATGAGACAGCAGTTGAGCTGTTTGAACAGATGGATTCTGAGGGGATTAAGCCCGATTCAGCCACGTGGAATTCTCTGATCAGTGGCTTTTCACAATTAGGAAAAGTTGTTGAAGCTTTCAAGTTCTTTGAGACAATGCTGTTAGTAGTTACGATTCCTAGTTTGAAGTGTCTCACTAGCCTTTTGTCGGCTTGTTCAGACATCTGGGCGTTAAAGAACGGCAAAGAGATCCATGGCTATGTCATTAAAGCTACAGCTGAGAGGGATATATATGTTTCAACGTCTCTCATCGATATGTATATGAAATGTGGGTTCTCTTTGTGGGCACGCCGGATCTTTGATCGGTTTGAACCAAAACCCAAGGATCCCGTGTTCTGGAACGCTATGATATCTGGCTACGGTAAACATGGAGAGTATGAATCTGCAATTGAAATCTTTGACCTATTACGAGAGGAGAAAGTAGAACCGAGTTCAGCAACCTTTACTGCTGTTCTGTCTGCCTGTAGTCACTGTGGCAATGTCAAGAAGGGATTTCAAGTATTTAGGTTGATGCAGGAAGAATATGGATATAAACATAGTACAGAGCACATAGGTTGTATGGTTGATCTTTTGGGTCGTTTTGGGAGATTAAGAGAAGCCAAGGAGTTAATCAATCAAATGTCAGAACCATCATCTTCGGTTTACTCTTCTTTGCTCGGTTCATGTAGGCAACACCTTGATCCAGTGCTTGGAGAGGAAGCGGCAATGAAGCTAGCAGAGTTAGAGCCAGAGAATCCAGCTCCATTTGTGATCTTGTCCAGCATATATGCTGCACTCGAAAGATGGCAAGATGTGGAAAGTATCAGGCAGGTAATAGATCAGAAGCAACTGGTGAAATTTCCAGGTCTTAGTTTGTCTGGTTAAGTACATACCGAGTGGTCCAAAGTGAGCAAAGGCAAGAATTGCTTTGGGGAGTATTGACGTGTTCTGGTTTCGGGGCTCGTAAAGCAGGTTATTCACTAATTCAGGTTTACATCCGCAGCATGGAAGACACCCAAGGACCTAAACTAACAAAGCTAAACAGTTCATTGTGCAGGGTATTACACTCTGTTTAATGTCTGAATGTGGTAATCTGCACGATGATCTCTTTATCTTTGTTTGTTTAGGTCCTTTAGTTTCTTCTATACTGCAAATGGAATCCTGTATTGGATGGTTAATCTGGTTTACAACCTCCGAATCGAGAGCATGTCTATGCTCCATAAGAGATCAGAGTATCTAGTCTATTAGACCCTTTGTAATCAATATTATATGTATTAGCAAAAATGTAATGGATTTCTCTCGAATCAATACAAATTGTCTAACACTTCCTACACAACAAGCATCCCATTTGGTCTAAACGCTACTACAGTCTCTGCTGCTGCTTTTTTTTTTTTTGGGTTCTCTGTCTCTAACGGTTCTTGGTGACTCATTGATTTGCATAACAAAAAGATAGGATAAATGGAAGAACCGAGTTTGCAAGGTTGCCAACAGTATCCATCATCTACTCCATTCATAGTCTCCTCCATACTTAGGTGACGCATTGTTAAGTCGGTTAGAGTCTTCTGGTTTTATGGAGGTTGCAAATGTGTTCCAGCCTATGAGGTGTGGCAAGATGAACTGGAAATTCAATGTGTAAAGTTGTAATAAGGGCAAAGGCTTTTCACTTAGAGAGAGAGAGAGAGACAGAGAGAGAGAGGGAGCTCACGTTGAAAGCAGAGATAAGAACAGCAAACTCTGCTTTAGTGATTGGTATGTATACATTCTCATCTACATTTAAGAGCCTGTTTTGAACACCTTCATGAAAAATCAACAATGAAAATCAGAAGAGCTTGACAAAAGTAAAGAATACGAAATAAAGCTTTCCTTACTCAGGTTAAAAAAGCGGCCAGAACCATCTGGAAGAGGCTCAACTTTCAGCACTTTCCTTACTTTACCTTCATCACTTCTACAACAACCAAAAAAAAAAAAAAAATCAATTATGAATCAGATTCTAAAGAGAAACTCATTCTGTGCAATGAAAAAGACCTCATATGATCCCTAAATTATACCCTTTTCCCTTGAACGGGTCATGGAAGAATTCACATGATTCTCTCGGCCCAAGGCTAATTAGGTTACCAATTTCTGTAACTGACAACGAGAACACCTGCATCATTCGACATCAAAACATAAGTAAAAGTGTTGTTTCTTTCTCCAAACCAAGTTTTCTCATTTTCACAATCCCTAATATACTACGTTCTAGATAAAAATTAGACTTGCAACATTGAACATAATCTAACCACAACCATTATAGAAAGTCAAAAGGCTCTTGTTGTTGCTGCCACCACATTAAGTTCATGATCTTTATCACAATCTCTGAAGTAGTAAGTGAAAGATAAAAACCAAACCTGCTTCCTGCTCCAATCGTATTGACGAACACCAGCTGCAGGAGCAAACTGGAGCAACAAAAAACCTTCTTTTGTCAGCTTGAACGCACCAGACTGGATCAAAACCATCACACAAAAAAGAAGAGAAAAAATGAGATCAACCTAGAGAGATAGATAAATACAGTAGAGCTTTTGATGTTCCAGACGAGAGACATACTTCCAAAGCCACAAACTCTGGTGCGCGTGGCTCTACCGTAAGAGCAGCTTTCCCTTTATAAATCGAATGACCCACGTAAAATCTAGGCGAAGACCCTTCAGCTATATAAAACCCAAAAACCCAAACAAACAAAAATTCAAACTTTATGAAATTTCAAGCTTTACCAAATTTTCAAAATTCAAACATTTGAGTGACCTACTGTTTTGCGGAGGAGAAGACGAGTCACCGAACCTCTGCTTCTCAAAGTAATCACCTTGGCGAGACTTCACTGTTAATTTCAACCTCGCCGTCGGTTTTAAAGGAACGACTTTCCCGGCGAAACCACCGGAGGTGAGAATTGAGTGAGAAGAGAGAAAACGAGTGTCTGTAAGCTGATGATTCACGAAGATTTTGGAGAAAACCGCCATTGGAGGAGAAGATAAGAGCTGCGACATTGCTCTCAATGGTTCGTCTTCTCCACTGGGTTACGATACGATGGAGGTAAGGTAAGGGTTTTTGTTTTGAACTTCAGCACAGAAGAAGACTTTGTGTTAATTCGTTTTACCCTTTCAAATTTCATACTTACAAATTTGACCCCAATAAATGTTAATTGTTTTCAAATTTAACCCAATATTTCTTAAGTTGACTTTATTTTATTACGTTTAGTACAAGGTCAAAGAGTTTATAAGTATAAAACGACGTCATTCAAACAAACAACCGACATTGACCTGACAGTTTCTTACGCCGGCGAGCGAAACTTTTACAGAGCTCGACGCAGAAGAAAGAAGACAACTTCTTTTTGTTTCACCTGTGTGGAAGCTGCGACCATGGCTATGCAATCTGGAATTGGGTTATCGAAGATTTTAATTTTAGCTGGAGCAGGTAGGTATTTAGGGTTTCTCGAGCTTTATGATTTTCCCCAATTATAGAGTTTCTAAAAGATTTATGAAAAATACGCTTTTGGCTTCTATGTTGCCTTTGAATTTGAAGGTTATACTAGTACGATTCTGGTTAAGAATGGGAAGATGTCAGACATTTTGGGTGAGCTACAGGTACGATTAGTAAAAAGCTCTCTTTTGTTGTGTTCTTCTGAGTTTTGGATCACAAGGGAGTAGTAAATTTTTTTGTTTCCTCCAAATTTGAAGGCTTTGGTTAAGCGGTTTGAGAAATCTGGAGATCATTCAGATGATGATTCTGATGGCATGACTACTCAGGTAATTTTAGTGTTATGGATGGATCTTGAGGTGAAGTGGTGTGTGTGATTAAAGTGTAGGAAAATTCATATATGAATGTGTGAGAATATTGTAGATGCAACGGTTAGCAATGGAGGTTCGGCAATTGGCTTCGTCCCGGCAGATAACTGTAGTTAATGGAGGTCAAGGAGGTTTGTCTCCGGCCAGTTTTTGATTTGGTATTTTTGAAGAATGTTTGTTTATCTCTAACTTTCTCATCTGCTATTTCCAGCTGACTTTACTCCGTTTATAGTCCCGGCAGCTACATTGGGAGCTTTAGGCTATGGCTACATGTGGTTCAAGGTATCTTGTATAGTTCTAACTTCTAACTACAGTTTCTTGGGGTTAATTTTCTCGGAAGCTGATGTTTGTTTCTGTGTTAGGGGATTTCATTCTCTGATATCATGTGCATAACAAAGCAGAACATGGAAAATGCTGTAGCGAACTTCACAAAGCATTTGGATACCGTTTCAGAAGCTATATCTGTGGGTGATTCTTCTATCAACTGTTCGGTCCTTGCTATGATCTTATAGGATTCTAATTGTATAGTGCTTTTTTCTTATGTTGTTGGTCAGAATGCTAAGAAGCACCTGAGTCAGCGGCTTCAGAAGGTGGACGATAAGCTGGACGTGCAGAAAGATCTTTTAAAGGGAGTCCAGGATAATGTATGAATGAATATGGTATTACGTATTAACAGGTTGCAAAAGTTGTTCTTTTGAGGTCAGTATTAACAACTAACAAGTTTAATATCTATCTAACAGGTGGGTTTGGCTCTTGAGGATCTTGCTAACATTGGAGATGATTTTGACGCAATGCATAGCCTCTTTGGTGGTATGGTACGTGGACTGTTGTTGAAAATCCTTTTTATTGTGTCTTTGTTGTCATTTTGAGCAGAAAACATGTCTGACTACAAGAATTGAGATTATAAGTGACCATCAATATGATTTGTTTTTCTTTCCTTTAGCATATAACTTTAACATTTATTTAAACTCATGACTGGAATAAACACAAATTACATATCTCTGGTGGTCGTTATGCTTACTGATTCCGTCTAAATTTCCAATTTCTTAGGGTGGAAAATTAGATAGCATTGAGTACAAGCAGGTACGTACTTCTTTATTTACGCTCTTGTTTGATTAAAGTTCTCAAAAACATTTGAAGGGATCATTGGCAGCTAATTATGGAGCCATGAAGTAAAAGATCAATTTACTTAAACTTATTCGTCTTCGTTTGTTGCTGGGCAGAATATTGCGAATATGGGTTTGATGTATCTGTGCGACTCTTTGGGTGGAGAAAATCACAAGATGCCAGATATATTGATACAGGTATGTATTCTTTGTGAGGAGAAACATTTAGATGGAAAATTAGTATGTATATAGTCCCTAGCAATAATATAGTGGTCTCACCTCTTTAACTTCCTCCATCTTGTCCATGGACTTTTCTGATAATTTGTTTCATGTGGTCTTGCAGGAGAAGATTCGGCTTTCAGGGAAATCAAGCACATGTATAGTACTTACAAACGAAGAAGCGTCAAGCTCAGAGGTATTTTTGGGTCAAATATGATAACAAGCACACACACAGATATGCAGCAATATGATTTTATTAAAACTCCAAATGAAACCTCCACTCATCCCATCTGCCACTTTACATGTTTCAGGGTTTAAAAGAAAGCGTTAAGATAGAGCTACTAGATGACTGCTAATTCAGATGGTACCAATATATCATCAAGGTTTTGATGACATAATACTTCTTTCTTCATGACTAGGGACAAAACCAGTCTGTCTAAAACTTTTATTTCTGTCTCTTTCGAAGCAAGAAGACATGAGTCTGATAGCCTAAGACATACAGCATTGAAGAGAATGACCCTGGATTTGGATAGAAAGAAGGTATAGGATTGATAGGAGTGATTATTATGTATTGGTGTTTAGATTAGTGTCCTTTGAGGCAAGTAAGAAGATTAAAAAACAAAAAGAATGTGTTTTTTTCCTTGATTTTTTTTCCGCATCCAACAATAAAAAAATGAACCTATATTTTTCTAATAATATAATCCATACTGCATTATGCACAATTTGTTACAAACACCATCCACAACAAATACAATTCTTTTTTCTGTTTTTTTTTTGTTTCTTACCATAACAACATGGGAACACAATGGACGAAAGTGGAGCTTTTATCAGCAGGACTTGCCTGGTTTGCAGCCAAGCGTACCAGCATCCTTGGTGAGTCTTCTGACCTTTGTTCCTGGCTGAGGCCGGATTGCAAACTTTCTTGGGATTGGGTTTTTCGGGGCAGTGCTCCACGCGTTTGCCTTCCCCGATTGCACAAAGTAAGCTCCATTCAAGAAATAATCTTTCTCTGATTGCCAGTTCCATGTTTTCCATTCAGGATAAGGTGTGTACTCTCTCTTTGTAACCTGCGTTTCAAATTTCTCTCAATTGTATCTCTCAAGTTTAGTGTAGTGATTTGCTCATTCAAGAATTGTAGTGGTTTTTACCTGCTTGGAATCTTCAATAGGAGGAGCAATGAAACGATTGCCTTGACTTATAATGGTCGGGTTCATGTTTCCACCAATTGCATACATTTCCCAGTGAGTGTAGTCATTGTTCACAACATGGACCAAACCATATCTGACCCTTGGCATTCTTTGCTTCAATCTCTTACCAAAATGGTTAAACGCAACTGTTATCTGCATTTTCTTGTCGATCACATCCTTGTTTGTACCCCCAAACAGCATCACCTGCAGAAATGAATGGAAACCTTAGGCCCCATTGTTTTTGCGTTCAAAGTTTGCATCCAGTTTGTTTTGCTTTTCAAGTGAATACAAAGTTCTCCATTTTCTAAACTAAAATTTGGTTTTCAAAAACTGTTTGGTTGGGTTTTGTGCCAAGTCCTAATTTAATTTTATCCTTATTTACCTCGTCATGGTCGGTAAAATGGGAATTGGAAATAGTGATAGCGGTCGATCCCATGATCGCATCAATCATCCCATCAGAACAATCTGTCATCGAGACATGATCGATCCAAACATTCGTGGCACCAAAAATATTAATCCCATCACCATCACTCACTGTCCGAAGCCCAAAATGATGCTCGGAGTCTCTAATCAACCCACCAGCTCCTTTTTTAATTTGTTTGATATAAATATTATGTATGATCACATTCCTCACAAACTGCAACGTTAAACCTGCACCCCCGGTTATATGAACATTTGCTCCCCGGCCGTCGATTGTTTTATCATTCGTTATGATCAGTTCTTGTTGCAGTTTTATGATCATGCTTCTCGCGAATATGATCCAGAGTGGTCTGTCCCTTGTCACGGCGTATCTTAGAGTTCCCGGTTTTGGGTTCATTAGATCGGTGTCCGACGGATCAGTGACTACATAGAAAGGTCCATTTTTGCCTCCGGTTGTTTTGCGGCCAAATCCAAGGACACAATCTGCTAGTTTTTTCCGGTTTTTGTCCCAGTTTTTATCGCCTCGCCAGCATTTATCAATCGCGTTAAGGGATTCATACCTTCTGCCACGTCTTGGTTTTTTATTACCACGTCCGACCTGACGGAGTTCCCTCCTTGTTTCGTTGACTATACCCGTCGGCACCATGGCCCTGAGGAAAACAAAAAACAAAAAAAAATGAATTACTTTCGGAAGAAGTTAGGTTATAATGACAAATCAAAAACCCTAAACAGGTTAAAATTAAAAAAAACCCACAAGGCGGCTTGGTGGTTAAAGTGGTCTGTGACGTTAAGAGGTTCAGGGTCATAAGCTTCCAAAGTTTGTTGCAACGCTTCGGTTTGACGTTGCGTCCAGTATTCATCATGAACAGCGATGTGGGCTTGAACCGATGGAACCACGACTGCGAGAGACAACGAGACAAAGACGAAAACGTAGCTCCCAAGATTTACCATTTGCGGTGAGAGTCTTGTTTTTATTTTTATATGTACTTTTTCCGGTGTAGAATTTTTATTAGAACCCTTGAGATTTGGGTCGTCCAAAAAGTTATCTGGTCGGCCCAGGGTTAGAAATAGATGGTCGGAGTCATAGATTGCTTAAATAACAAGGAAATGGAAAGAGAGAGGGAAACTGAAAGACATTAATGGAGGATTAACGATTAACAGAGTAATAATTAGGTAACCATTGATTTTTTTAAAACTCTCTGTTACTTTTCTTCAAAACCAATTATAGTTTGGCTTGTTTTATTATTGTTCTTTCTTTGTTTATCCTTCTTTTGTGGGATGTATTCAGTTATTTTTGTCCTTTGGCCTCATATTATTTTTACTTTGAGTTTTCTTATGAATTTATAATTTGTTTACTAAAGGAATTCAGTTTAAAAAAATTGTTTCTTACTAAAAACAACAAAATTCAAATTAATCGTCACGAACATTTGACCTACTATTAAAGCATCGATTAAAGTGAAAAATGTTAAACTACCGAATATTAATCATTTGTTAAGAAAATAGACAAATAAAACGTTAGGCTTTGAAGTGTGGTTGATTTTAGAATTAATTTTGGTTTCAGTTTTTCCAAAATTTTAATTTATAGTTAAGATTATGAAAAATAATTATCCTAAAAACTAGGGAATTTAGATTTTGATTATTTTTGTCAAAAACAAATCAAAAGAATCTATGATTTTTCAGTTTTTTATAGTTAAACATAAATTGATTTTTGTTTCATTTTTTAAAATCCAAACATAATTCAAAAACTACGTAACCAAAAAATTCATGGCCTAAATTTTAGTATCTTGAGAATTATTAAAAGTTCTAATAAAACTCTTTGGGCCTTTTGCTTAGGCCTGTTAGTTGTATACTGTGAATTTTATAATAAACTCTACTTAGGGAAAAAAAAAAAAAACTAGCTTTTTCTCATCAAAATAAAATTATATTAAATAATTGTGAAAATCATAGTATAATTGGTTTCTTAGCATGAAGACAAAAAATTTTACAAAACGAAACAAACTATTTCGAATCAATAGTGTTACAAAACGAAACAGATAAGATTTGAGTTGGCAAATAAAGAAGGAAATAATGATATAAACAAACAAGGCGACAACAACACAGCCAAATACAGCCCAATGGGCCTGCTTAGTTAGTCGAATGCCAGATGTTAACACCGGGAGAGTAACGTACAAATGATATTGGACACGTAAGCGAGGCTGCATTGGTTTGATAACACCAAAACAAAAAAAAATAAAAAATCAGATAAGTATGGACAGTCATCAGCTTTTGTCGTTTTCCAGCTTTTGGTTGGAGCCACCACACAACACTCACTGCTAAAATAAGAGGTCAATATTTATTTATTTTATTTTGGCAAAAGCAAAAAAAAAAGAAAAAAAAAATTTGGCAACCAAAAGGTAATTAATTAGCCAAAATACCCGGTTTGTCGGGGTGATTTAACATTTAATCTTAATCTACTCATACTCAATTTGAACATAAATTATGAAAAAATTTCAAGTAAAAATAACATAAAATGTTGAAGACAAATATATATATTAAAAATATTTGGATCACAAAATGAGTATGGACTAAGACCACTTCCAATGGAGAAGATTTTAAACAAATCTTAGTTTAAGATTTGTGTTTTTTCTTCATAAATCTTAAATTAAGATTTGCTTAAAATCCCCTCAATCGAAGATGCTCTTAAATACACTTATTTTATTTTAATTGTGGATATAAAACTTGTACTTATCCCTTAATTATTGTGGATAATTGTTGAAATATTTTAGTTTTATTTTTTGTTTTAGTAAATAACAAAACAAAATATCTGAATATTTTACAACTCGCAAAACTCAAAGAACATAGAGAGAGGCGACAAAATCAATCATCCTCTTCCGATAGCCACAGAAAACGAAAGAATCAAAAACAAAGAGAGAAGAGAAGGATACATTCAAATCACTTAACACTAATTGTTTCTTCTTCTCCTTTACTTGTTTATCTTTCTTTCCTCTGTCCCTCTTTATCATCTCCCAAAGTTTCGATTTTTTTTTCATCCTTTCATGAAAACATTTGTGTTTTCTTAACTCCCGATTTCAACAATTTCGTAATCTGGGTTTCGTGTTTCGGATTCATTCAGAAGATAAAAGTTTATCAATTTCGCCTCAAAACCCACATGGGATTGGCACTAAACACTAGACTGACAAGAAGAAGAAGAGTCATCATCACCATCGAGTGTTTGCTATTGCTACGATTATGTCCTTAGCAGAATCTTCAGTCTCAGTTTTCACTGACGAAGAAGAAGAAGAATCATCATCATCCTTTCACGGTCGATACACCTTATGGATCAAAGAAGCTTTAGACGAGCTTCCTCACAATTTCACAATCACCGACCCGTTTCTCTCGGGTCACCCGATTGTTTTCGCCAGCTTAGGGTTTTTGCAAATGACTGGGTATTCCCGTGAAGAGGTGATCGGAAGAAATGGCAAGTTTTTCCAAGGGCCTAAGACGAATCGAAGATCCATCATGGAGATCCGTGAAGCCATTCGTGAAGAGAGATCGGTTCAAGTGAGCTTGTTGAACTATCGTAAATCTGGCTCTCCGTTTTGGATGTTGTTTCATATGACTCCTGTTTTTGGGAGAGATGATGGTAAAGTCATCAATTTTGTTGCGGTTCAGGTCCCTATTTCGGGACGAGGACATCACCGGAAGGTGAGAATTGGGTCGGGTTTTAGTGGAGATGTGTCGTTGGATCATTCTGAATTGGTGTTTGGTTCTTGTCGAAGAGAGGTTTGTTTTGGTAGTTTCGTGCATCAGGATCCAGCTTTACCAGTGGAATGTGATGGTGATGATGATGATGATGAACAAGGTTAGGTTTTTAAGTTATCCGTATTACTTGTTCGATGAAATTCCCCAGAGAGCTACGAAACTAGAGTTCTAAAGCATTGTTGTATTGCAGGATTAGAGGATTGGGAACACTGTGAAGCAAGTGAGTCGGAGAAGCTTAAAGCTGCGGAAGCAATTAACACTGTGTTATCTACTTTAACGCGTTACAGCGAGTTGAACGGTGCATTAGTCTGTGGAAAGCGATGCTGCTTTCGAGGTGCAGATTGCCTAAGTTCGTCGTTAGTTATTTCTCTCGGTAGAATCAAACAAAGTTTCGTATTGTGAGTTTTGTGTTCTTGGTTTTGTTATGGAATCTCAGTCTGCTTCTATAGATTAT
This sequence comes from Capsella rubella, assembly GCF_000375325.1. Taxonomy (NCBI): domain Eukaryota; kingdom Viridiplantae; phylum Streptophyta; class Magnoliopsida; order Brassicales; family Brassicaceae; genus Capsella; species Capsella rubella. The sequence goes on along the minus strand of NW_006238919.1, from coordinate 643,195 downwards.
CCCCATGACATTGTTTCTATAACTTTTGCAGAACCAATCCATGCTTACCTGACATGCCTATTATTTACGCGAGTGATGCCTTTTTGACATTGACCGGTGAGTGGTTTATTTGTGTTTTAGAAAGACGTTGTGAGTGGGTTTGCTGAAATTAGCAACCTTTTTTACATTTTGGCACTGTTCTTGTTTACTACAATGTTGGTAGGTTACAAGAGGCAAGAGGTTTTGGGACAAAACTGTAGATTTCTGAGTGGAGTTGATACTGATTCCTCAGTTCTATACGAGGTACTGATTTTGTTTTAACTTCGATAAGTAACGGTGCCCGTGACTTCCGTGGTATTGAGATTGTGAATGTTTTTTGGGTTCAGATGAAGGAGTGCATCTTAAAGGGACAATCATGCACAGTTCAAATACTAAATTACAGGTTGAAGATTTATTTCTTCAAAACATTTTTGCGAGTGAATCTTGTTTTATTGATTCTTTTTGGCTGATCATTTATGTTTTTATCAGTAACAGAAAAGATAAGAGCACATTTTGGAATCTTCTTCACATATCACCAGTTCGTAATGCTTCAGGCAAGGTAAAATTCTTTTTTTTTTTTGTCTATACAAAAGCTGGTTTCAACGGCATCTAAGATTGAAAGAAGAAAACCGTTTCGGGTGAATTTGGGAGTGATTATTTTGGCTCAGATGAGTTGAATCAGTTTTTTCGACACGAAAAGTTTTGATTAGGGAATTGTTTAGGAACAAAAACAAAACAAACACATTGCAACCAAAATCTTTATGACTTTGAGAATCCAGTGAACTGATTGCTCTGTTCTTTTCTGCTTATATGTTTGGTTTCAGACAGCATATTTTGTAGGTGTTCAGGTAGAAGAAAGTTGCAGAAATACGGAAAATAACGAGCTGAGACCGGAGACGAGGCAACTTAGTGTGGTCGGTGCGGTTAGAGTTGCAGTCAGGAGCTTGTCCATGGTGACATGCTAATATAAGCCAGAAAGAATGTGTTTTAGAAAGAAGTAGAGAAGAGTATGGAGTGAATTGGACAATATCACATCTTTACTATATATTTGTATAATCGTTGTACATGAATAAAGTCTTTCAGATTTGTTAGTGAGTCTGTGTGCTCCCGAAAATTCACGTATGTCATTGAATGTGGATAGAGAGATCTTGAACTAGTTTGTATACGTGATTCAGTCAAAAAAAACTAATTTGACGGCAAGTAAATTTAAGTCTTTACTAATCATAATCTCTATAAAATCTCCGGGTTTTTACTTTACAAATTCGTTATTTTCATATATATACATAAAATTATAAATTATGTAAGAGAAAAAGAAGAAGCTAAAAGTACATACTAAAAATTGAAATTAAAAAAAAAAAAAAAGAGAAGGGATAACTCAACAATCACCATTCATGTTACACAGAGTACGAGGAGATGACCTTTCTCCTTCATATAGGAAAATGATTGGATACGGACGACGCATATTGCAAACATAGCAAAATAGCCGAGGAGAAGTGTTGCGTATAACTAACCATTCATTACCAAATGTAAAAGTTTGACCTGGCTTCATATATAGATGAGGGCCTAGTAAGCAATTAATATGAATCGTTGTGCAGCAATCGTTGCACTTATAGAATCCGTCTTTCCCTCCAGCTCTCAGTACTAATTTCCCCTCGCATAACTCACACCAATCTGAGCCACTTGCCTCATCTCCATGACAAAATGTGAGGTAATGTTCATCATGCTTATACTTTACCATGTATGGCAATGTAACGCATTCAAAACATATAATAAAGTCACATTCGTCGTCAATACAGTTAAATACCTGGCTATCTTTTGCTGACTTGCAAATACGGCATATTGGCTTTACGTTTGGGCGTAACGCTAGGTATAAGGGGTGTTGATGGCCTTGATAGTTGAATGGCTCGGAAGCTGAGGCACATACTACATCTAGTATGTAATCACAATCCTCCTTCGTACACTCATATCCGAAACCATTACATATGTGGTCACATGCTTCACATATGAATACGTTCTTGTCATGGACAACCTTTTGTTTAAGTGGATGAGGATGCAATGGATAAAACATCTTACGAGGAGCTTCTGCACATCTTTCGTGTATGATGAAATCGCATTTCGCACATTCATACAAATTTTCCTCGTTGATTGGAAGGGCACACGCTTGACAAAACTTGTTTCCGTCGTAAACTCCACGGCCGTCAAATTTCATATAACAGCCATGAGAAAAATGGAGTATTATTCCATCAGATATGAACTTGAATGGCGGCTTAATATCGCCGTCTTCATCTGGTACTCCTTCGAGTTCAATGCCATCTGATATATCTTGGCGCAATGCACATCTTGTGTGAACAACGTAGCCACTACACACTTTGCAAGTGTATCCGCCATATTCACGGTCAACCTCCTGGCGGCAAACTCCACAAGATGATATTCCTACTGGAAGAGAAGATGCGAAAGAGACACGGTGTTGGTGACGAGATATTCTTATGGTTTGTGGGATATATATACAATCCTTATGTGCTACAAAATCACATATGGAACGACAAACGTAGGTGAGATGAAGTTTATTGACCAAAGCACAAACATTGCAAGTTAAGGAAGCTTGTCTAGGGAAAAGGCTGAGTGTATGGTCATGTCTTCTTGGTTGGTCTATGAAAAACGGTATTGCCGCCTGAGCACAGATGGGATGAATATAAATGTCGCAAAGAGAACAATGATGCAATAAAGCTCAGATAGTTTCTTAGAATAGTAAAGCTGGAGAGAATGTTTGACATGGGAAGGATAAGTGATTTCAAGTGGAGACTCGACACATTCTTTGTGGTACCTTTCATTACAGGCGACACAGAAATAAGTGTTTGTGCCGACCATTTGGGTTTTACATATACCGCAACCATTGACAAGATCAGATTCTTTATTGTTGGACCATGACGGGAATACGACATGACGATACGACGTATTGTCACCAGAGAGAGGGGAAATGGTGAGCTTGAAAAAGAGATCAGGTAGTAGTAACCCGTCTTCATCACATGTTGTAATATTCCCATCACTCACTGTTAAATCGCGACGTGACGTAGGGCATACGAAACGTAGACGAGGTTGAAGAGGGAGTTTCTCGGAGGAGTTTGTTTTGTTTTGGATTGGTAATGGTTTTTGGATGGTGGTTTCTTCATCTGAGGAGTTTGGGGTTTGTATTTGTGGTAATGGTTTCATTACGTTGTGGTATAGGAGATATGGTTTCCCATCGATTTCTCCCTTTTGAAATTCTCCGAACAAGTCCATGGCTTCCTCACTCGGAGATTAGTTTTGAGGATTTTGGGATATGTCTATATAAAAACAGATAGACTGAAATGAGTTTAGTTTTCAAAGCTTTGCAAGGCTTAAACAACTCCATTTTGCAATTTGTTTAGTATTTGTTTACATTATTGTATTACGCGGGTAAGTATATAATTATATCAAATCCTAATGTAGAAAGTCATTGTATAAACTTTATATACTACAGCTAAGCTGGTTGACAAAAAAAAACAGATACAGCTATGTTGTGAAATTAAAAATTAGTGACAACTAAGGTTGGTTTGATATATTTTAATTTACTCAGTTTCAAAAATTATATATGTATTATTGTCACAGCTATGTTGTGTTTACTTTTTATTTATTTTATATTTAAACTGAAGGATGTGTGAGATAATTTATATATGACTCGAATACCGAATTGTCTGGCCTGAGTTGGAATGATTATGTTAGACCTCTTATTTGGTCGTGTTAAATCGTTGATGATGAGATCGTTTTCTAATAGATATACTATGTGCCAAGTTGATCTAGCTTGACTATTTCTCAAATCGTTGATGATGAGATCGTTTTCCCAAGTAATTGGTTGTGAACCATCTTCTCAAATTGGATTTATTATTATAATCTTACTAGGGCTGTCAGCCCGTGCATTGCCGCACAGTAAAACGAAAATTTAAAATAATTAACATTGTTAAATAACGTTTTCGAGTGGAAAATTGATTGTTAAATAACGTTTTCTATATTATGATATATTAGATTTTTGAGACTGAGAAAGCTTTCTTACAATTTTATTTTTATCTTTCAAATGTTATTTTTCAGTTGGTATCACTGCATTTTAATACTGATGATCCTAAAGAGTCAAAAGAATTCAACATTTATGAACGGCCATTTGTTACTCTTAACATGCCCCTTATTTTGCTTTATTTAAAAAACAAAGCTGTCAACACAATTATGAAATGAACTTATAGCTACTGCCCTTAAAAGAATATTAAAGATTCATGCATTTTCCATTTACAAAATCTAACAAACTTTTTGGATAGAAAGCTCAACTATTTCTATCATAATACATGTTTCCAACACCAACGAATCATTAGTCCCATAAAACTAATGAGACAACTTTATAGATTCAACCAAATTCAACATAACATTATAGGAACATAAACAATGCCTAAAGAAACATCAATGAGAAAGAATATGTTTCAATTTAAGGAAAAAAAATTTACAATGACAAATTATTGTCAATTATATTTAAAAGAACATATACTTGGTGTTTTGGTGAGTCATCTACATATGGCACGACTTTTCATAGGACAAAGATCAATATGAAACAACTTCTTATTCTTGTATGCTTATGATATATCAACCTTATGATTTTATCAAAACATGAGCTATAAATTTAAGGGTGATCTTGCTGCAAATTACATTTCACAAATCCCAATATATATTAGAATCATATCCAATTGTATCTACACATAGAATTCAACTATAAATACCAATGAATATTGTTGTATCAAAACACCAACCTATAATTAATAATAATAAATAAATAAAACATAACAATTTGAAACAATAATTTGTAACTGATTCTTGTAGAAATTTAGAAGTATAATTAAACAATAAATATTTAGTGAAGTCACTAATCAAACAATAAAACAGGGAGTAGAAATTATAAGTTTAAACGCTTATCATAATATAAAATAAAATGAGAAAGATGAAACAAAACAAACCAGATGATGTTTGAGTGTAAATCTATGGCCATGTTACTACAATTTATATGAGTTTTTATACTTTTTTGAAGTTAAATTGATCAATTAATAATTTTATTGCAAATGAAGAAATCAATTCAGTGACAAGAAGAGAGCAATGTTAACAAGATATATGAAAGGTATTCACACAAACATAAAAAAAAAATCAAATCATTATTCTATTGAAATTTACCCCAAAAAAAGTAATAAGAGAAGTAGGCTGATAGTCAAAATTAGTTACCTAGATTAATACATCGAAAATATAATCAATGCATGTATAAGATGGAAAACGATACCAAACAGAGGTTGGATAAGGAAATCAATAAATAAAACAGTCATATTTAAACGAATATGGTCAATCAATGAAGACTAATAAATCGGAAAAACAATATTTAGATTTTTAAAATTTCAGAGGTGTGAAACAGTACTCAGAGAAACAAAATCTATTTTCAAGGTCCACAGAAATCTATATATACAAACAAAGAGGTGTGAGAAAATAACAAGTGCGAAATTTTTAAGCTAGAGGTATGACGAATAAACACAATTGTTGGGTATAAAACTTTGCAATTTTTGGGATCATTAACAAATATAAACAGTTAGATGAGATAACGGAAACAATCTCATATGTTAGATTAAAACGATGATCCCAGCAACCATAAAAAGTGGGTTTGAGCAACTAATTAACAAAGAGGTAATAACCATTAATACCTTTAGATAATAATGGCTAAGCAAATTTAAAGTCAAATAGGATTGGAAAAACAAAATTTGAAGAAACAATTGTTTCAAAAAAAAAAAAATTTTAAATGAAATAAAACAAAACAGTCAATAGTTTTTTTTAATAGTCAAACGAGCCCCCTAGCTCTTTCTTGTTTGAAGACTAAAAACAAAGAGATGTAGAATATTTATATATAGAACGAAAGAGTGTGACTGTGAAACATTGCATTTATTAAATTACAGGGGTTTTTTTATTAAAAGATGCATCTTTTTTAAAAGACTCATTTAAAAGACACATCCTTTTAAAAAGACACATTTTTAGCTTTTCTATATTCTGAGATTAAACAATAACCTTTCGATCAAATGAAAATCAATGTGAACCGTTAGATTCAAAAGATGACATCAACAGTAAACAAAAATTGGGTTTGCTATTATATATAGATTTTCGAAATAATGCAATGTAATAATAGCCAGCCATGTATATTATCGATCCAATAGAAGTCAACTTGGAACAAAGGTTTTAAAACTAGGAGAGGCTAAAATGGAACATTTTCAAGAAAATAACCTTTGGCCATGCACTCTTATATCGTAGTGGGAGATTGACATCTTCAAATTATATTTTGACTCTTCAACCAAAAATGTTTGGTCTAGTTTAACATCTTCAAATTATATTTTGCAAATGAATCTTGTTTAATATATATATATACAACAAAAGAAAACCAACAGAACAAGTGTTGCATGTCATGTACACCTAAAACTTTTAAAAGAAAAAGAACATAGAATTTACAACGTAACTGAATTGTTTCTTTACGTCAAGTACTCGTCAAGTGTTTAATAGTACATAGAATATAAGAAACCATATCCTCTGTGTATATCGTAACTATCGGATACGGACAACGGATATTGCATACACAGCAAATAGGCCGAGAAGCAGAATTGTTGCGTTGAAAAAGAATCTCACCTTCACTAGTTTCGCAAGTTTGACCAGCCTTATAATATGGATCAGGGCCAAGTAAGCAACTAATATGAAGCGTGGTGCAGCAATCTTGGCACTTGTAGAACCCTTCTTTTCCTCCAATTGCTAACTTCCCCTCGCATAACTCACACCAATCTGAGTCACTTGCCTCATCTCCGCGACAAAACGCGAGGTAATGTTCATCATGCTTATACCTTACCATGTATGGTAAGGTGGCGCATTCGTAACATATAATAAAGTCACATTCAATGCAATTAAGTACCTTCTTATATTTCGTTGACTTGCAAATGTGGCACGTTGGCCTTTCTTTTGGGTCTAACGATAGGAATAAAGGGTGTTCATGGCCTTGGTAATTAAACGGCTCAGCTGTCGAAGCACACACTACATCTAGTATGTAGTTACAATTCTGGTTGGTACACCCATATCCAAAACCATTACTCTTACGCATACAAGCACTGCATTTGAATACATCGCCTCCATGATCAGCCTTTTGTTTAAGGGGATGGGGATGTAACGGATGGACCATTTTGCGTGGAGCATCTGCACATGTCTCGTGTAGGACGAAATCACATTCCGCACATGCATAAAAATTCCCTTCGTTGATTGAAAGGACACACGCTTGACAAAACTTGTTTCCATCGTAAACTCCACTAGTCCCAAACTTCAAATGATGGCGATGAGAAAAATGGAGTATTCCTCCATCAGCTATCCTCTCGAAGGACTCAACGTCTTCTTCTACTATCTCGGGTACTCCTTCGAGTTCTTTCCCATCCCATATATCTTTACGTAGTGCACATCTTATGTGAACGACATAGCCACTACACCCTTTGCAAGTGTATGCACCATAGTCAATGTCAATCGTTTGACGACAAACTCCGCAAGACATTTCTTCAAAAGGAAGGGAAGACATAAAAGAGACACGATGGTGGTGGCGAGATATTCTTATGGTTTGTGGGATATATACACAATCACTATGGGCTACGAAATCGCATATAGGACAGACGTAGGTGAGATGAAGTTTATTTACCAAACCACAAATATTGCAAGTCAAGGAAGCTTGTCTAGGGAAAAGGGTGAGGGTATGGTCATGCCTTTTTGGTTGGTCTATAAAGAAAGGTATTGCTGCCTGAGCACAAAGGACATGCATGTAGCTGTCGCAAAGAGCACAAAAGTAAATCATATAGGTTGCTCTTTCTCTACAATAGATGCAATAGTCGGATCTATATTTAGAATAGAAGAGTTGGAGAGAATGTTTGACGTGGGAAGGATAAGTAATCCTAAGTGGACACTCGACACATTCTTTGTGGAACCTTTTGTCACACGTGAAACAGAAATAATAGTCCGTACCGATGGTTTGGATAGAGCAAGAATAGCACTCATCGCCTTCTTCTGCTTCTGGATCAACTTCTTTGTTGTTGCACCAAAACAAAGGGAGTACATGATGATGACCGTCACTAGTGTCATCAAAGAGTGGGGAAGAATCGTACTTGGAAAGGATTTGGTTAGATTCCTCACCACCTCTCTCATCATCCAGAGAGTTCAATAGCATTCGGGTTCGGAGTCTAGGGCATAAGAAAAGCCGAGGTTGAGGATCAGGGAGATCAATGGATACTTTATCTAAGGAGTTTGGTGTTTGTATTTGTGGTAAAGGTTTTATAACGTTGTGGTATACCAGAAATGGTTTCTCATCGATTTCAGCCTTATGAAATTCTCCGAACAAGTCCATTGCTGCTCACTCGGAGATTCTTTTTTGGTTTGGTGTATATATTTGTTCTTCTCCTTTGTTCCGATATATACACGCAGTCATAGACGAGAGCACGACGTTTTGAGTTTCTAGCTTTCCATTTGCAACTTGTTTTTGAATTTGTCTAATCATTATTAATTATAATACATGATCTTAATGTACAAATTCATTAAATTAACTCTCTACGTACAGCTAGGGTTGGACAAAAAAACAAAAAACACAAATAATTGTGGTAAAGTTAGTTGTATGAGAATCGTGTAGTACTAGTTGGACCGATTAAACTTGGACAGTTTGGTTGTTGGCGTGTTACGTTCACGTTTAGTGTGTAGCGTTACCAACCAGATTAATTAGTGACGCCACCAGATGAATCGAAAATGTAATAGTCAAACAAAAATTGTTGCAATAATTAGTATTGTCATTTGTCAAACAAAAACGAAAAATATATACTCCAACAATTTGGCTTGAAACAATGAGACTTTCATTATGAAAGTAGTATTGTACCAAGATTTAAGTTTTCTAAAAAGTTTTTTTTTTTTTTTAATAGTATAAAGAAACAATGAAAAGTAGTGGTAGCGTTACCGAATTGGCTGGATGATTAAGTCAACTTCTAATAGTTAGTGGTTGTTTAGAAATCATACGTCGTTGATGAGATCAATTCTAACATAAAATACAAGGCATATGGATAAGTTTATTGCTTATTGTACATGGATGATTAAGTTCTTTAATTAAAAATGTGTCAGGTTGATTCATAGGACATTATAATTCCTGTTCTCTCTCAATATGATATTATGTAATATATGATCTAATCGCGATGACAAAAAAAAAGAAAAAAAAAAAGCAAAATGTCTTTTGGTTCTATCTTTAATTCTCTGTTATAATAAATAGTCGTTGACATCTCTGCAGCTCTAGTCCAACAAGCCTGAAAGGTTTTCTTGCTTCTTTCTTTTATCAGACAAAATCATCAGCTGCTCCTGTAAGTTTTGCAAAATCATCTTCTGTAATTGAACCTTTCTTCAGTTTTTTCAGTAAGCTATAATCTCCATTCATTTCTTTTTCATCTTGAGCTGTTTGGATAGTTTGTCTTTGCCTCCCCGTTAACTTTCTCTTTCTCGACGCTTTGTTAGAATCATCAACCGCCACTTTGGAGCTTTTCTTGCGTTTCTCTTGTTGCGGTTTCTCTTTCCTTGCTAGTAAGTTTTGCTGTCTTTGTTTCTCCCGAGACTTGTTCTTGAATTTTATGTCCTCAAACGTGATGCCTTGGACAGGTGTAAAACCGACAATGCCAATTCTGTCTTGTTTAACTTCTGATATGTAAGGAAAAGACAAGATCCCATATCCCATGGCTAATTTCCCGATTTCAAGTCCTTTCCAACTGTAAAATTTAAGGGAAAAAAAGAATTGAGTTACAAAAGCTAACATATTTTAGCAAAACTCAAGGAAAAAAAAATGAACCTGAAAATGTAAGAGCAGTGATGCTCCTTATAAGCACGGACAAAGGAAACAAATGCCTGTAATCCCTTCTCCAACACTGCCCGGTCCTTGATGGCTAGTGAACGTATCTGCATTTTACAATTGTATCAATTATTATGGCCGAGAGAGCGAGAGCAAGAGATAAGTGGAGGTTTTCTTACAATCGGGATAACATCAGAAGCGTTCTCAGAGCATTTTCTCTTCTGAAGAGGGACCTTTCGTCTGTGCATGAACTCTACATAGTCTATCTCCTTGGGCATTAAAAACACAATGGCCCTCCCTTGTCTTTCCATTCTTGCAGTCCTGCCAACCCTATGGATAAATACATCTGGGTCTTGTGGGGGGTCATACTGCACCAGTTACATACTATTAATAACCTCCATTGCAACAAAGATGGGCATAACAAACATTAATCAATCCACCTGAACAACGTAATCGATGCCTGGAATGTCAAGTCCGCGTGCAGCGACATCTGTGCATAGAAGGACACCGCTTGATGCCTCTGTAAACGAAGCTAATGCCTTGTCTCTAGCTTTCTGATCCATCTTCCCATGGGTGGGAAAGAAGGAAATGGACTTGAGGCTATGAATTTTCGAAAGTACGAGTCCCCAGTAATCAACACAAGCACATGTCATGAAGAATCTGCACAAGAGATACTACTAGTTACACTATCTGTAAAACGATGCTTAATTTGTTTGAGACAAACAAATGTTGTAAAAAAACTTACACAATAAGCTTTTTATTTTTGTTCTCGATCAAGAGATGCACTAGTTGTGATGACTTTTGATCTGCTTCGCATTCCAAATACTCACAATACAGACCAGAAGGCGTTTTGGACTTAGACTCAGCTCCCGATTGAACTTGCATAGCATTCCTAAGGCCAGCCTTGGCCAGCTCTGCAACAGCTTGTGTTTGTGTAGCTGAAAAGAGTCCAGTCCTACGTTGCTTTGGTAAGCGAGAGATAATGTAATTGACCTGCTTCTGGAACCCCATATCCAAAAGTCTATCAGCCTCATCTAAGATAAGAATCTCAACATCTCGGAAATCAAGAAACTCCATTCGTTTCATTATATCTGAAAGCCTTCCAGGGGTGCCGATCAAGAGATTGGCTCCTTCTTCTTCGAGAGTATTCATGTCAGCTTCAACGTCTCGACCTCCAACAAGCAGAACAGAGTTCACGTTAGGCAAAGTCGAGACAAACGGCTGAGCCACTTTATGTATCTGCGCTGATAGCTCTCTCGTTGGAGATACAATCACCCCCATTACCTGGTGTGGCTTCGGAGGGTAGGAGCTGGATCGACGGATAATCTCTACTAGGGGAAGGAGAAAAGCTAGGGTTTTTCCAGAACCAGTGGCTGCGTCCACGGCAACATCCTTGTGGCTGCAGAGCAAAGGGATCGTCTCGGCCTGAACCGGAGTGCAGACCTCAAAACCGGACCAGTTAAGCGCCTCGATGATATCTTCTGAGAGCGGAGGTTTGAGTTCAGAGAAACGCGGCAGCCTATTGGTGATAGTCTTCGGCGGCGATGAATCCATGACGGCCGCCGCTTGCTTCTTCAACTTTGTTTATTCTTTTTTAAGATATGAATCAAGTGACTGAGTGACCTAGAGCAAAATTTCGGCCAGGAGCAACACGAAATCCAGTTGATGGAAATATCAATGATCAGAGACGGGATCCGTTGTCCTGTTTAGTGAATGTGATGCCAGCATTGCATTCGCACGTGCTCGAGATATTGAATCCAGCTGAAGCCGACACTCGAACATTGGGACACCTGCTTGCGGCTCTGAACAGACTCGGAAAAGGCCTCACTAACAGTAACCAATGTTCTTCCTTGGCGGTAGTATTTGAGCTCAACCGCAGTGTCACAACAGTGGTATTAGATCTCAAAATCGAACTTCCTTTTTCTACACAGTTGAGCGAGAAACGAGAGAGAAGAAACTACCTTTCTGGATCTGCTTCTGCGACTTCGAGACTGCGACGTGGATATGATTCTGCGACTGCGAGACCGAGACAGTGAAAAAAGCTAAAAAGAATTGTGAGGGTTTCTTCTAGACCTTGTTCATTTATATAGTACGATGTCTTTCTCCACGGGCTTTTCAATGACTAAAATAAAGCCCAATGCAATCATTGGTTCCCAAATTTGCGACCGGTATTCCTATTATAACATTGGTCCCAAATTTTCCATCCGAAATCATGCTATCAAATATTTATTATATAGTATCCCCTAAATTTTGTTAGTATAAAATCTTTCGACCATATTAGAACAAATAGTCTCATGTTTTGGACACACAAAATATTGTCGGGAATTTTTGGTGATGAATTGGTGAACTTTTGGAATTTTCTTAATTGTTAATTTTTATATTTAAAATAATTATTATTTGAATGCTATTTTTGTCCAAAAAACTTTTGAACGCTCATCCCATAAGATAACACCAGTTTTGTGATAAAATTCCGCAAGCATACAATTTGTATTCAGTTCTAATAAATTTGATAAGAAAAACATTTAATCTATTTATTTTAAAATATTCTGTGAGGTAAAAAAATTTAGTTAAAAATCTTATTTTGGAAAGAAAACACTCTTTAAAAGTTAGTTTAAGTGTTAAATTTATACGTGGAACATAAAACATAAATTGACGGACAGAGAAAATTCCTAAGGACTGGATGTATAAGCTCAGATTTGATGTATAAGCTTAGTTTGTTTTCAACGTATTAAAATTTATTATTATAAAATTCCTAAAGAAAAACTCTCTTGAAAGTTAGTTTAAGTGTTAAATTTATACTACGAGAAAACATGTAGAACCTACAACATCAAACTGACGGACCAAAGGAAATTCCTAAGGACTGGATGCATAAACTCGGTTTGTTTTCATCGTATTTAAAATTTAACAGCTTAAACTAACTTTTAAAAGAAAATGTTTAATTAAATTTGTGAGTTAAAATAATTTAGATTAAAACATTATATTCTTTAACTCTTTGAAAATTAGTTTAAGTGTTAAATTTATACTACGTGAAAACATGTTGAACTTACAACACCAAACTGACGAACCAGAGGAAATTCCTAAGGACTGGATGCATAAGCTCGGTTTGTTTTCAGCGTATTAAAATTCACAACTTAAACTATTCTTAAAAAAACGTTTAATAGCTCGGTTTGTTTCAGCGTATTAAAATTCACAACTTAAACTATTTTTTAAAAAATGTTTAATTTACTTAGAGTAAAATATTTAATGATTTAAAAAGAATTTAAAAGTATTATATCAGGAAGAAAATTAAACTTTTGATTAAAAACACTTTTTAAGATTAATTTAAAGAATGGGGAAAATAGGAAAAAGACACACACAAAACAAACAAATAAAAAAGGAAAGAAAAAAAAGAAATGAAAAAAGCAATGTACCTGGTTGACTTGGGTAGCAAAGAGATCGCTACACATTATCAAGGCTCTACACACACTCGTTTTGAAATGGTATCGCTACCTACTGGTTTGGTTCTGCCTCTGGCTGGCCCTTCTGACGATATTTGTCTGCAATTTTCCCACATTCATCAGTTTGAGTCGTAAGATATTTTCTATTGTATTTTCCATAGAGGTTCCTTTTTTGTCAACCAAAAACAAAAACGTTTCCTTTTAAAGTAAAAATAGAAAGTCAAAGCTTTTAAAACTGAATTACGTAGCAAACAAAAAAAATCAGAGACGAAGAAGAGGTATATATATGTAAAATCAAAAGTAAAAACATACAGTAGAGGAAACTTGATCTTGAGCGATTAATTAGAGAATTGTTGAAGAAGAATACAAAAGCTAAACGTTTTCTAGTATGAACTATCACATAAACCAAAACTAAACCGTTCTTTTGTGATCATAAAATTTATGTAAATAAATCACTAATGAGAATAAGAGAGACACAGCAGAGAGAGAGAGAGAGAGAGAGAGAAAAGAGTTGTAACCTTGAAATAGAATAAAGTTGTACTCTCCTCCTAAGAATACGAACCACAGTCACCACCTTCAGTTCATTGGTCGACCAAATTTGATTTACAGAGAGATAAATTTGCAGAGTAATTTTTACATATATCCTTTTTGGTGAATGAGTGGTTTTTACATAGAGATGTACTGGGTTTTGTTAGTTTAAAATTTTACTATTTTGATGACCGTTGTAAAATTTACAACGTTCGGATTTGTTTACTGTGGGGATGATTTAATCACTTGATTTGACTTCTTGTGTAATCCGAGAAACAAAACCATTGAAAGGGCTATATATATAATAATTGGGCTTTAACACTAAAGCCATGCGACAGAAAAAGGTTTTTAATGGGCTTCTCAAACAAAATAATGGGCTTTATTACGCTATATATATAAAGCCTCATACTGAAAAAAGAAATGGAGATGCGGGGTATCGATCCCCGTACCTCTCGCATGCTAAGCGAGCGCTCTACCATCTGAGCTACATCCCCATCGTTGTCCTGCTATGGTGTAGTTTATGTTTAGTATATTCATAGTGATGGAACTACTATGATATTGGAGTGATAAATTACAATAATTTCATATTACAGTAAGGGATTTATGAAAAGAGTGAATTGGATTTGGGGATAAGAAGACCAACACCAAATCACTTTAAAACATTATAAACAGTTGAAGAGAAAAAAAGAAAAAAGGCAAAAATGTGAATAACTCTGCTGCAACTAAATATCTAATAACTAATTCAAGGCAGAGATGGTTTTATAGACTTCCTAATGTTTCTGAGAACACTCCACATAAACGTAGATACAAAGAAGAGAGCAATACCAGCCACAATAGCTTGTTTCAGACCAAGATTCACCAGCAAGTTCACCAACAGTCCAGCCAACACTACCCCGCAGAAGTTAGACGAAACAGCAGACCAAAACGGCATCTCGAGGATCGATGCTATTATAGCTCCTGTCCAAGCACCGGTTCCAGGGAACGGAACAGCTACAAAGAGCATTAGCCCTAACCATTGGAACTCTTCTACTGGTCCAGCTTTCTCTTTAGCTCTTTTGAATAAGATGTCGAGTAATTTAGAAGCTGTTTGGCTCTTACCCGCCAAGAAAGACGCAAACTTTTTTAGGTATAGTACGATGAATGGCACTGGAACCATATTGCTGCAAAAACCCAATTTCAGTGTCACTTCATGTTGCTTATATAATGTGAATCATATGGAAAAATGGCTTGACTGTTTGCTTCTAACTTATCATCATAGGCCTCAATCTCACAGATTCAACTACACCTCAGAAAGGTGTTCCTCAAACAAGACAGATTGGAAAAACAAAAATCGTTAAACCTCTAGTCTGAGAACACTTGTTAAACTTTGTTTTTTCAACCTTAATATCGGCATAATAGATTCAACTAAAGAACAGGAACGTGTTCTCAAAGAAGACATATAGCAGTTGTCACACACACACACAAACACACACAAGTTATCATCAATTCACCATACATTAAAGACTCATGAAAAACTCTGATCCGAGAACACGTTATGCTTAGTTCAAAGATTCAATAACACAACAGAAACGTGTGCCAATTCATACTTTGTGTAACACCAAAATCCCTAATGAGACACTTGGAAACTCTGTTCTGTGAACAATATCAACACCAATATCAAGATGTGGCTAAACTAATCAAATGTTAAACCTTTAGTGTTATAATTTTGCAGGAAGTGAAGATTTAAGAGACTAACCCAAGAACAGAGAAGAAAGTGAGCACTGTAGGCTTTAGCTGCATCCAATAACCAACGGGAATGGCACCACGGAGCTCAATAACAGGAAGTGTGGCTAAAGCAAACACCACAGCTTCGTCTGGCCAACCAAAACGGCGAAGAGTGGCGGCGATTCTGAGACCAAAGCTCGACGATTTGATTGAATCAGTAGCGGCTTTGGCATCTCCAGACCTAGCAAACCAAAGCAAAGACAAAGAAGCCCACAACACAACGCATACTGCGAATTTCACAGGGTTTACACCAATTGACGGAAGCTGAATGCTTTCGTTTCCTTCTTCGTCGTCTTTGGTGTTTCTGAGAAACCCATCTGGAGAAGAACAGAATCTGGTGAAATTGCGGCGTAATGGGTAGAAAAGACTGGAACTTTGACTCTGTAGGAAACGATTTTGATTCAATTTCGGGGAATTCGAATAAACCCTAGTAGTGGGTGTTGAAGTTCGGAGATGGGTTTTTGTTGATGAGGAAGAAGATAGAGTGAAAGAAGAGATTGAGAGTAATGTCGAAATCGCCATTTTTGAATTTTTGCTTTGATGCTTGTTCATCTGATCGTTGTTGAATCAATCAATTACACATATATTAAGTTTATCCTCATACATCAAACTCTAATAACTAAAATATTAAAAATCTAACTAGACATTTTATATCGAATGAATTCATTTATTTGTGATAAACAAGAATCTGTCCTTAGGTTGATAAAATGTTTAAAGAAGTTAATAAAGATGAAAATCTTAAGAACTCAGTTTTTTTCCAATGTTTTTAGTGAATCTCTCGTATGTGGTTTGTTGATTTAGTTACTTGGTAGATTACACTCATTAGAATTTTGTCTTACAAAAGAGAGAGCAAATAATCATTGGTATTTTGTGGCTTTGAACTTTCATTTCGATCATGTTATGTTTCTTCCTAAGACAATGCAGGTTAAAAAGATCATATAAAATGATTGTTTAGCTGTGTGTGCATTGAGAATGTGGAGGATCTTTTAACAAACAAAAAAAAACATATAGTTATTGTCTATTCTTTTTGAAGTGTGCAATAGAACATAGAAAATAAGAAATCACATCCTCTGGCTCTGTGTACACCAAAATTGTTGGATACTGACAACGGATATCGCATATAGAGCAAATAGGCCGAGCAGAGTTGTTGCGTTGAAAAAGAATCTCACCATCCATTATTGGGTAAGTTTGACCAGGCTTCACATATGGATCAGGGCCAAGTAAGCAACTAATATGAAGTGTGGTGCAGCAACCATTGCACTTATAGAACCCTTCTTTTCATCCTATTGCTAATTTGCCTTCGCATCATTCACACCAATCTGAGTCACTTGCCTCATATCCACGACAAAATGTGAGGTAATGTTCATCATAGGTATGGTACGGTAGCGCATTCGAAGTATATAATAAAGTCACATTCAATGCAATTAAGTACCTTTTTATTTGTCGTTGACTTGCAAATGTGGCACTCTGGCTTTTCTTTTGGATCTAACGATAGGAACAAGTTGTGTTGATGGCCTTGGTAATAAAAAGGTTCAGAAATTGAAGCACATACTAGATGAAGTCACAATCCTGGTTGATACACTCATATCCAAAACCAGTACTCGTACGCGTACAAGAATCATACTTGAATCCAGGGTCTTGATCATGGACAACCTTTTGTTTAAGTGGATGGAGATGTAATGTTGTTGATCTTGACCAATATGTTGTTTGTAAATGTGCATATGAGGTTTATATACATTTATAATGATAGACTAGTCACAGTGACATCGTATGAATACAACAGTTCCCTTTCAATCATTCAACCGAACAACACAAATTTAAACCTCAGACATAAATTAGATTTGATTGTATGAAACCTATGAGGGGGTATATTGAAACATTCATTTATTTTGGGATAAATCTATGAGAGTTATTAAATACTGGGCTAATTTCCAGATTAAGGAAACGCGCAGCGTTTTTTACTATAAAGAATCATCCATACGGTGCAAAACGGCATGCAGTTTTGTTTTAGAATTAAGCTTTACCCTTTTCTTTTCTTTTTTGCTTCTTTCTCCCAAAATATCTTCGCGACAAACGAAACGAACCCCATTGGAGAAGAGAAAGATCAGTGTAGAGCAATCGGGAAATTTATCTGAAAGAGGAAATTGAGATCGAGTTTAAGTTTGGAGGAAAAAGATGGAAGGTGGAGTAGAAGAAGTGAGCATCGAAGAGTTAGCTTCGAATCTCTCTACGTACAAAGAACAGCTCGACCAGGTTCGAATTGTCTTCTCTTTGTATGTATTAGAAATTCGAATTCTTGAGAAGAGTAATTGAGTATGGTTTCCTTGATTTTGATCCAAGATTAGGGATTTGTGTGATTGTTCCTGAATTAGGGTTCGTAAGGATGGTTTATTTAGGGATTTGTTGATAGAGAAAGTGTTGTTACGTTTCATCGTAACTTCGTCCATTGGAAATTAATCAGATTTGTGATTGAAAACGGATAATTCACTTCACGAGGGTTTCAAATTCTTTTAAAATTTGAATTTTTTGTACATGCTTTTGATGATTTTATGTTTTTCTTACTAATGGGAAGATTGCTTGTGAAATTTAATGATTCATGTGCCTGTGCTTGTTCCTTTTTAGTCTATCTGATTGATCTTTTGGCTTGTACTTGCTTCTCCTCTAGTTTATCTGATTGAATTTTGACACTTTGGTCTCTCAGGTTAGGCAGCTTTTGTCAGAGGACCCTCGAAACGCGGAGTATGCAGACATGGAAAAGGAGCTTAAAGAGGTGATAATTCCTACTTTAGTCACTTAATCATGGTTTTGGTGTGATCAAAATCTTTTCATCTTTGTCGTCGATGTCATTTCACTAGTCTCCCTTGGTTTGGGTGAAAATCATTGATCTGTATGTCTTCAGCATTTTTGGCATAGATATACCACTAAACAAGATTAAGTTACTTGAGCATCTAGGTTTTGTGTAATGTGCCCTTTATGTTTCTATTCCCTCCCTCTTTTGAAGGAATCAACATGTTGTTTGAAATAGCAACAACATCAGACACAGTGGAGTTTTGTTTCAGTTCTGGGGTTTGAAAGGTGAGTATGTTTTTAAGTGCCATGTAACTCCGGCAGTGGAGTTTGGGTCAGCCAAAAGCAGTTGTTGCCTTGTTGGAGTATACATGAAAGTAGGAGAGTTAGCAAAGAATTCATCATTTCTATCTTGGTTATCGTGCAGGTGTGCTAACATGGGTCATGATGGCCAGCCTGCTTCTGTCTCCTGATTTCTCGTGTTCGATTCCTGAAGTTTTACTTCCGCAAATCTTAAATATATATACTGTGTGATTCTGTTAGAAATCCTCAAATCTCTGAAACTTGTTTTTTACCTCATAGGTGATTGCGTTGACGGAGACTCTTCTTACAACTGCGAAGCAAAATGAGATTTCTCTGTCAGATGCTGGAGTTAGTGCTCGAGAAGCTGCTGGATCACCCGATCTAGAGGGTGCTTGGGAAAAAATGGTAGGTTTATCTATGTCATCTAATCTTTTCATAACCATTAAGGTTAGATCCATGTTACTCTAGAGCTTCTACATATTTATTTTGGTTATTAACTTTGATTTTATTTCATTGTTTGTTCAGGAGTCAAGGAATGACCCAATCCATGAGGGTAAGTTCCCCGTTGGAACAAAAGTTCAAGCTGTCTTTAGTGACGATGGCGAGTGGTATGTTAGAAAACTCTCGGGTCTCTTGTAATTCATGATGTATCTACTGTATTCTTTACGTGTTTTTCCCCTTTTTCTTTGTTTGATTAGTTAAATGTTCAGGTATGATGCGACCATCGAGGCACATACTGTAAATGGCTATTTTGTTGCTTATGATGAGTGGGGAAACAAGGAAGAGGTAATGCTTCCATTCCAGTTATATTTGGTTTTTTAAAAATAACTAATGTTGAGGTTGCCTTGTTATTAATATAGGTTGATCCAGATAATGTGAGGCCAATTGAGCAAAATGCTCTCTTGGAAGCTGAGAGATTAGCTGAAGCTACCAAAAATGCTCTCAAAAGAAAGATAGAGCAGGCTGCGAGTTCTGACTTTCAAACTAAAACTGTACCAGCAAAGCTTAAAATTGATCCTAATGATCCAGAGGATGTGGTAAGTCAAGTTTCTGTTTTCATCCCTTTTGATTTTTGGTCCCATGAGGTCGTGTAAAGATGTCTTCACTTGTTTCTGACAGAAAATAGCAAAGCGTAAGAAGATACATGCATTCAAGTCAAAGGCGAGGCAAGAGCAACTCGAGGTTGTACAGAACAAGAAACAAAATGCTTGGCAACAGTTTCAGACAACGAAAGCCAAAACTAAAAAGGTTTGTGAAATACCGGAACAGAAAATCTATATGGCTTTTACTCTTAGAGTGATCCTGAGACGTGTTTTGGTTGAGCAGGTAGGGTTCTTCACAGGGAGGAAGAAAGAGAGTATATTCAAATCACCAGAAGATCCATTTGGAAAAGTGGGTGTGACTGGGAGTGGGAAAGGATTGACAGATTTCCAAAAGCGAGAGAAGCATCTTCATCTCAAGTCTGGTAATGGTGAGGGCACTGATGAATGAGAGATTTTATGTTTTTTGTTTGTAAGAATTATAAGGTACTTCAAATCTCTCTTTTTCTGTCTCCGGTAAAACCTCTAGAAACAAAACAAAAGGACTTAAACCCACCCGGGTATTACCTGTGGATTTCTGCTCTTTTGTAAGTTGAATCAAAGATTAGTTTTATCTTTCGACCTCTGATGTTTTGACTATGATCAATAGAGCCGACTAATACGGCATTTACCCAACATTCTTGTTGTTTCTCCTTCGAGTGATAATTTTGTAAGAGGCGTCTGGTCTGGTGAGGAACCTAACTTATCACTCTTACCGTTTACCACTAAGATTTTCTATGTATATTTTTAATTTTATTTTACCCCTACTATATTCACTTGTTTTGTTTGATATTATCAAATTTTTGTCATCATTAATTAATAAAATTAGTTTAAACCATGCATTAAAAACATAAAAACGACAACTAATTTGAATTAAAATTTAATTTTAGAAATGAGAACTAATTTAAAACAATGGAAGTAAAAATGCAATAAAATTCTATCAAATTTGCATTGGATTGGAACGGTATATAAAGCAAAGACCATTAATGAACTTGCTCCTTTTAATCCCTTACAACCCCATGGACAATGCCAAGAGAATACAGAGTTGGATTGCTTGCGCCGTCTCAGCTTTCGAGATACGTACTGCGTGTTATTATGAATATACGTATGTATGAAAATGAAACATATTCCACTTAACAGTCGTCAAAAAGCAAAACAAGGCTAGAAAACTCTCAAATTGTCAGTGACCAAAAACGCAAAACAAAGATTCCGCCGTGTCATAAATGTATGTTATCAACTCTTTTTTTTTGTTTTGGCTGTACCCGAAAATCATAACCGATTTGCTTTTTAATGAGACAACATTAAACACACAAAAAAACCTATTCGTTCCGGATGGTCTGATACTTCTCCCACAATGGAACAGACCTCTTCATGTCAGCCATTAAGCTCTTGAACTTATGGCTATAGTCCACGCCATTGATACGATCCAGTGATGCTATTGCACGAAGAGCACTTCTGATCATATCTTCATTACGATCATGCTCTTGCTTCACTGCATCTTGCTTTGGCTTGAAGTTTATTGTTTTTTGCAGTGGTTCCACAAGAGAGTCCAGTACTGAAAATAATCATATCATAAAGACAGATCAGAAAAAAAATCTCTCTTATATTTCGGGTCTTAAATAATGGTTTTGGAAGCTATAATAAACATACCAGCAAGTACAGCTGAGGGGCATTTATCTGCTAGTAAGGAGAGTATAAGATGACAAAGCATCTTCAGATCATAATGATCTGCATAAACAGGGACTCATGTTATAAGATAGAAAAAAAGCACCAAACCTTCATTAACTATAAGTTGAAGACAGAAACACTCACCTTCTAGTCCGGACTTGAGGAAAGGAACAATGAAAGAAGAAGGATTCACTTGATCTAGGCAACTATCGAGTAGAGTAAATACACACTCGAAAGCGGCCTTCCTCAGCTCTAGCCCGTCATCAACAACATGCTTGAATGGGCCAAGATCAACCGTCCTAATTAATTCTTTCTGCAAGAGAGAGATGTCTCAGGCGATGAATATTAAAAACCTTTGAAATTGTTATGACAAGGACAACAACAGTGCGTAATCACTAACTGAGTTTCCTAAAGATATTTACCTTAATAACAGTTTGATCATAAAGAAGAGGCCTCAATTCAGGGAGAAGTCCTTTGATCAGGTTTGGTTTATAATGAGCAAAAGTACTCAGAGCTGAGACAGCTGCACGCCTAACATGCTGCATAAACCATGGAACCGAAAAAAGAAGTTATAATCAATTACACAGCAATGTCATTTACGCTGTTATCAGAAGAGCCTAAATTATTTACTTACCCGGTCACCATCTTTAATCAGCATTAGGAAAGAAGTAATCTGAGGGAAGATGATTTCATCTAATTTCTCAGGCCTTTCCACTACAGAGTATTTCACAGCAGTAACAACAGTTGCACGAGTAAAAGCCGCTGGACTCGTTGTCCTCACCTATAAAATTCAATATACATGAAAATATTATCCATCATTAAGCATGACAGCGAATGAGTAAAATACAGATAGAGCAATTGTTCTGAAGCTTTTCTCTACCTGAAGTGCAGGAACCAGCTTGTTAGGTTCTATCAGAGCCATTTTTCCCAAGCATTCGGCAACAACATTTCGTACACCCTCTTCCTCACTTTCACAGTGGTTGAACAACAACGCAAGAATTTTCTCAACACTGGAATTCTGGAAATCCGCTTTATCAACAGACTGCCTCACGATAACCTGAAACCAAGGAACAAGATATGATATATAGCAATTTATATACTCTGATAATATAATATGAATACTTGTTCAGGAAAACATACCTCCTTGAGCGAATGAAGGAGAATATATTGTTTTTTCTGTTGATTATCAATCTGGTCCAAGATAAAAGGTAAATAATTGGACAGATTGCCAACAGCAATGTTTCCCAGAGCATAAGATGCTGCAGACTTTATTTCTTCGAAAGGAGATTGGAAAGACTCAATGACGATTGTTTCAATCCCAGCATGCGCACTAAGATCTTTCCTTCTCCCAATCTCACCAAGAGATAACAGGGCAAGATGTTGTTTTGCCTGCACGAGAAAACCATCATCAAAAAACATAATGCTTCACAGGAAAATAAGCCTGAATCTAATCCCTACTGACTTTCAAACTTAAAAATTTAAATTGCTTCTCTCAAACTTAAAATCTAAATTGCTTACTGAATTTGTGCCACTGTCATCTTTAAGGATTTCCATAAGCATTTTAACTGTAGACGAACAATTCTGATCACCGGCTGCGAGACAAAGAACCGCCACACACTGGGCAATCGAATATAATGCTTGCTTTGGGACACCTCCAGACTGAGGTGAAGGCTTAGCACAAGATAGTAATGAGTCCAGCAAGGTGTAGAAACTCGTATTTGCATGATACACCAGAGCTTCAAAGAATTTTTGCAGATCCTGTGACAAGCATCCAAGAAATCATTGCCTTCTTTTCTTTACCATCAGGCCAAGTATTTAAAAAAAAAAATCCATCAGAAACGAAAAAATTACCAAAAGTGCTTGACCCTGGAGCAATGGGCTTTTAACTAATGTTAGTGCCTGTGGAAGAACTTTGTTGCGAACAGCCAAACTGATATTTTCACTACAACTCTTTCCAGTCATCAGAGTGCAGCAGAGTTCGAGTGCAAGTGCTGTCATGTGCAGGTCCGAAACACTGAAAAAGACAACCTTTTTAATAAAAACACTAACCTAGAAAGTAACGTACAGAAAATTCATTAGAGAATCAAACAAACCTTATTAGAGATGAAAGCTCCACAAGAATAACTTCATAAGCATCTGAACCAATTTTATCACCATAGGCTGTTACCAAGGTATTCATAGTAATTAATGTTGCTTGCCTTAAAACCCGATTAGCCTGTTTTACAAAAAAAAAAAGTATATACAAATTGCCTAAAGACCAGGTATTGTCTGAGATGTTTCTTAATTATGAGAATGTAATTAGAAGACACGTGCATAATTGATGCCTATTAAGATATGGTGGTAAGAAGCCATATACCTTCCGCAAGAATCCCGTCAGTTCAGCAATCAAATGGTCCAAGACACATGAAAGATCAATGTGCAGCGGAGAAGTGGAAATGACAGCAAATGCCTGCATGCACCAACAGAATCACAGACATGAGCTAAACAGTTTTTTCAAATAAAAGCTTCAACAGAAGCACCAGGACAACCTTTACTGCAGTGAGGCGAGTGATTTCATTTCCCATTCGATCAACAAGCACAGGAAGGCATGAATGTAATTCTGCTTTCAGTTGATCGCCAAATGTTGAAATAACAAGACCCATGCAGGTGATAGCACACTCCTTGACCTCCTGTTGAAGCGAAGAGAGAGTGAAAAATGAATATAATACAAATTTACGAATACATACACAGCAATCTGCTTGAAATTTCCAATTCTGTAATTAATCATAATGACGAAATGAAGGAGTTCAAATAAGAAAATTAAGTCCAATGCCCCAAAAAGCATGGATTTTCATAAACAAGACTACAAAGGGAGATTCATGCCACATACCTGGTCTTGATCTTGATTTGTCAAGCGCGACATTATCGCATTATAGATTGGATGAACAAATGGCTTAAAATCAAATCCCATTCCCTAAATCAGAGAAGAAAAAAATCAGTGGATGCAAAATCTGCGAGTCGTTTATGGGTAAAATATATGGTTTTAACTTCTAAAGCAAAGAAACACTGACACTACATCAAGAGAGGACACTGAATCAGTAAGTGTGTACAAGTAATGAGATACTCACCGTAGTACTTGGGCGTACTACTCTGACAAGTTCCCCACAAACCCTTAATGCCTCAGCAGTAACCTTGTAATAGCGTTCACCAACAGCGGCTAAAACAGGACTTGAAAGAGCCTAAAATGACATAAGAGTTTAAGGGTCAGTAATAGAAACCGTCATCAGCTTCATTTACTTTTGAACATTGGTTTTGGAAGACTATGGACTCAGCACTAGTCGTTGAACAATTTGGTCAATATTTCAATAGACTGAAAACAACTTGATGTTGCCCAACCTTAATGTAAGGATGAAAAACAGGTGGCGCGTGTGATGCCAAGACTAATTTTGTGAAGACAAGAGCTTCAATTTTCAAGTTTGAAGTAGAAGATTTATCCTGGAGAGGGAAATAATAGAGGACACATGAGCACTTGAAAAAGAGCAACACTGACAGTCCATAAAAAATGTACAAATTATATCCACTAACATTTAGCGCCCTTTCAATTCCAGGAACAAGTGAACCAATATGATCAGCCAGGCAGTCAGGCAGGACAACCACAAGTTCTCTCAAAACGGAGAATGCACCAACCTATAGGGAGTAAGTTATGAAAGCATCAAAGAGAAACAAAACCAAAAAGAATGTTTAACGCTTTTATACCTTTGTCTTAACAGACTTTTCGCGTAGTTGCCTATTTATGGATTTCACAATCTTGGAGACTTCTTGCTTCAGTAGCCATTTTGGACTGCATCGACGAAAGGTATATATTTAGTTAGCAGGGTTTCGTCAGTAGTGACAGAATGTCCATACTGATCGAGTGAAGGGATCAAGAATATTTGCCTTGATTCGTCGGTGTCAGTTTGACCTTTTGTAACATTTCCTGTTTGCCGTAACAGATCAATGAATGTGTTGAATACATCCATCTGTGACAATAGTACCTCAGAGTATCAGATCAATGACCATATAGCAATGCATTATAGACTATTATTTATTTTCCATACCTTCACATTTTCCTCCCTTTCCTTAAATCTATCAATTAGTTTTGGGCAGGCCTGCACAAGAAGAGACGAATTTTATTGAATTCCTCAGCAATGAAGTCTACAGTAGATTCTTGTTTCTTATTTAATCAAAAGCAAGTGAAAAGATGAAAAAAAATCTTCAAGAAAAGATATACCTCTTGATATACTTTTGAGAGCATCTCAGAACGAGAAATGATTAATCCTGCTAAGCATTTCGCCGCTGCTCTCCTAACTTTCCAGCTGGCATCCTCATCATCTGTGTACTCATTTGCACTCTCGCTGCGAGAAACAAAGACTTATGTCAGTGAGATAATGATACACCATAAAGAGCTAGGTTATCGTTTCAATGATCAAAACAGAACTTACTCATCTTCTTCATCTTCAAGAGTCTCATTATCAGTATCTTCCTCCATGTTGTCCGTAAAATTTGGGTCATAACTAATATATTCCAAAGTGAGATTTAAAATTTGATCACAATATGGTGAGATATCCCTTGGACATCGTAGCAAGAAACTTTCAAGTGCCTGCAGTCAAATTTCAGAATAGACATGTTATTGCCTCCATCTTTAATATCACTTATAGTAAAGCTAAAATAAGATTACCAACTTTATAGCATAGGAATAGAAAAGAGACTACAAGCACGCCCAAGTAATTTTCTGTTTGAGAAATAAGATGAGAAAAATAAAATCCACGCCTAGTGAGAAAATTATCATTAGAGAGTCTTGCATTAAACCTGTAAGCTATACTCGCGCAGCTCCTCGTCATTTTCTGAAGCGCTGGTGCAGTAATTGATTAATACTGGCACAGTGTTACCTAGATGAGTCCCAAATCGATATCCAACAGCGCGACTGAAACATAAACAAATTAAATACCATCACAACCACAGGAAGCCTAGATGTAGATGTGTAGAACAAGGAGCACTAACAGAAGCAAACTACAACAACGTAAGGTAAGAAGTTACAAAACAAATATGCCGACAAGAAGGATAGACAGGAAGTACCATAAAGCTCCAATCATTTGAATATTGGTACGAGTAATCTCCGATTTTGCATTCTTGTTACTTAAGTTCTTCACAACTTGAACTGTCGCCTTTGCGAGCAAATCATCAGACAGACTAGAAGCCAGAGATGCTGACATCCAGAAAAATAAACTTAAAAGAGGATATATACCATCAAATTAAGAGTTCTATATAAGACTGGCACAAAAAAATAGCACCGAATATATCATTTAAACCCGCGTTGGTATCACAAGAGTTGACACCAACCGCAGTGATCCATATTTCTAAAATATATGAGAAAGCTACTACTCAATCCCCGTCAGACTAAAACCTGATTTCCAATAAGCTAATTATTGACAGAACTAGCCAGCAATCTTATTGACTCAATTTTGTGAACTTACCAATGCATGTAACAGTCTTCTTCCTGACGGTGGCTTGGTTACAACCCAATTGCAATAACAATGTGTTCAATAGCTTCTCATGATCATCCGCCATTAAACTTCCATATTTTTGAACAACGTCACACATGATCTCAAGACATTCACACTTAATCCCTGAGCTCATTCCCTTCAGCAAAAAGCAAGCAGAAAATTAGTCAATTGCAAAACAAGAAGATAGTACCTCAGATTTGATAGGGTATGCAAATTATTATATGCCTATACTGTGCTCTGGTCTACTAAGAAGTTTTCAGAAAGAGTTATTAAATTGTACTAGCTCCAACAAAACTTTACATTAAATCAACTCAATTTCCAATAGATCTCAATTATTCTGCCTGATTTTGACTTTTAAATGTATATCTATGAGCATCATGAAATTGTCTAAGACACTAGGCACTGTGGCATAAGCAATCGAAAAAGAGAAAATAAGCTCCCAACCACTAACCTGGCCACTTATCCCGCCCATCATTTGTGGGGTTAGAGTAACAAGAATAGACGGAGCAAGTGAAGGAGCAACTTGGGCGACAACAGTCCTGAGAGCTATGCTTGCGGTATCACGATGTTGGTCTTTCCCATGTAGTAGTTTATCACATAATTTGTTGGTCATTTCGACGATTCGTTCTTCTCCAACCTTCTTCACCAGTGGGGCAAGACTGGAAAAAAATCATACATTAAAGGTCAATGACATATCAGCTAGATTTAAAAGGCTCACGGCCAAGAAAAACAAAGCTGCATTACAGATATACCAAGACAGACACAACAATTGAATGCCAGTGATATAACATCAGCTATGGGTCATAAGTTTCAAAGAGATGAAAGCTAACCATTTGACAGCCAATCCAGAAACATCACCAGCCACATCATCTAGCTGCTGCAGAATGATACTGGACAATCTCATCTCCAAGTCCGTGTCGAGTTTAAAGGAATCCTTATTCAACTCATTAAGCAAATCAGAGGTTGCCATATATCTGTAATCTTTATCTTTACCAGTCATCTGAAGAAAAAAAAATATATACAGAAATCAGAAAATTGAACACACTCAAAAACGACATTGAGCTTAATGAAATAGATAATGAAGAAAAACCTTTTCGATGATTCCAGACACTTGTAAGTTCGCCATCTTGGCTTGACCTTATCAATTCACCCCTTCAAACTGCAATCAAACAAGGATCTCAAATTATTTACACAGTAGAAAGAGAATCAAGCAACCTTAGACTAAAACGCTTAGTCAGAGCAATGTCACTTTATCAAGCTCTCCACAGAGGACAAAACGTATGAAACAAAGTCAGAAGCACCGAAGAAGGAGCTTAATTCCCTCCCGATAACAAAACCTAATTAGTTTTTGCATAAGAAAACTTTTGATTCATCGAAGATCACAAAGAAGAAGTTCCGTTCGAGAAATCAAAGTATCATCGCCACCAAAACCCTAAGTGTTACGAGTACGAGTACGACTACGAAGACTAAAAGAGTTAAACGCTAAACATCATCAGACTTTTCGATGTCGCACAGAAAACAAAAAGGAAAAAAGGAAAACAAAACAAGAGGAAACCCTAACTAACCTGAGAAGATGAAATCGACGGGAGATAACGCCGGAGACGAAAGAGAACGCCGCGAGTTCCGATTTGCTAGTGGTAGAAGTTGCGGAGAAGAGAGCCTTGAGGAAAGTAAAAAAGGAAAAGATGGAATTACTGTAATTTTCCGTACTCGTGAAGCTTGATTTTTTGCCTTTCTCTCTCCCTACAAGAAAAACTGCAAAAACATATAACAATGGGCCGTTGTGGGTTAAATTTATATATGTACATTGTAGGACTTAAGAGTCGGTGAATAATGAATGGGCCTGGCCCAATTAGTTTACTTTTTTCAATCTTGGCCCAACGTTCCTCGGAAGAGCCATGGGTTTATTCAATTCCAAGCAAGTAGGGTTTTTAGTTTTTCGACCAAATTTGTGTTTATTTCATTCATAGTTCATTAGTGATTAGTTCAACGACAAATTATGGTGATATTATTTTTCGACGATGAAAAAGTAGAAAATTATGTCACTAAAAATTTACACATCAAAATCAAATATGTTATTGCCGCTAATGAGCAATGACTACAAAATAACTTATTAAAGTTATAATTGAATTTTGAATTTTGTTTGATTTCGACTATTACAAGGTTTATTAAATATCGTGTTATTTAGCTCTACCAGTACAAGTTTAAACCACATATGCAAAGTTGTGTCTCTCGAGACAATAAATGAAACATGTGATATCACAAGGAACAGAACATCGATCATATAAATCTTAACTCCCTTTCGATGCATGGCTTAAACTGTATATATCACATTATCACATTACAAGAATACTAACTACTATATGCCTCAAGAGAATTCTCATAAAGTAATCTACACATGACTTTTCAAATATACATTTGTATAAATGGTTAATAAATATGAGTTCACTTTGTGACACCAACCAAACATTTACTCAACCTAGCTAATACGTCATACGTAATAAGACTTTACTTACACTCGCCAGTACAATCTTCAACTCTCCATTAATAGAAATCATAATTCATTGCTTTCTTTGTTTTCCCTGCAATCTTATTTTTGATCATGAGTTTGTCAATCATCATTTATACAGCCTATATATATTTGTTCAAACTACTCAAATTTAAAGAGTTTGTGATAATATAGGATAGCATAAGAATATCAAAGCAAGATTAACAATAACAACAACCAATTTTGGACCAAAGATATATATACTAATTACTTTGTTGTTTAGTCTTAAAACTGGAAAATAGACAACTCAGAGAGCACTGTTTGCGAACTTTATTGGAAAGGATTTAAGTAAGAAACTCATTTGTCAGAAACAAAGCTTTATATTATAAAAAGTTGCACGATCGTCGATCGAGAAAGATCTAACTACACATACAAAATATAGAAGTTGCATGCATAAATTATCTATATGAGTATGACTAAACGATATCACGAACTACAAAGTGTAATGATTCGGAATATTTAATAAACAGTGAAAATCCCAATGCATTAGTTGGTCAGATGGCCACCAATAAATTTTCTTAAAAACATAGAATTAGAAAACATCAAAACCTTAATTATCTTACACACTCCAAGATTATATATAGTACCCTAATTAATAAACACACATGTTTGTCAAAACTAAAAAGCTAGCAACCTAAACAATGATTAACATTACGATAACAAAGTACTTAATTAAGTAATCACATGAGTGAAGCTATTACAGCAATCTTAACTTAACTAAGGATCGGACTAGTCGAAGCAAGATTTTCAGTAGTGGCGTTATTAACGTCGGTATTACCAGCAGAGAGCTCGACATTGTTGTTAACGTTGTTGTTCTTCTTAGATAGATTGTGTTTGTTGTTGTGCATCCAAACTTTAAGTACTCTTCTCCTAATTCCAATTTCTTGACAAAACTCTTGAACAGCAGATTCCTCTTGTCTTTGCATCTTCCAACCAACTCTCTCCGCAAAACTCACCATCTTTTCCTTTTGCTCTTGTGTAAACTTTGTCCTAAACCTCTTCCTCTGATTATGTCCGTAGCTATACGGTGGTGGTGGTGGCGGTGGTTGTGGCTGTCGGAATGTCAAGCTTCCTCCTCCGTCTTCTTCCATGAGGTCTTCTGACTCTGAGTTGGATCCAGCGGTTGCAACACCTATTGGCATTATCATTTGTTGTGGTGAAGGTGATTTGACCATCTTGTGGTGGAACATGAGTTTTCTCTGCAGCGGAGGTGGTTGGTGGTTGTTGAGGTAAGGGGAAAAGAAGGCTTTTTCTTCACCTTCGACTTCTCTTCTATGGAAGTTCCTATGGCAGTTACAAGCTGAGCAAGTGAGAGCTTCAATGGAACCATCTTCACCACTTGGCATAAACTCTCCACAACCATCAATGGCATTGCCTCCCATGGAAGCTGCATGATTCTTTAGGCATTCTTTGTACTTGATCACCACAGGCTTCTCTTTCTTGATGTTGTTGACCATGATGTTGTAACCCACATGATGATGATGATGAGAATGATCATGAGTTTTGGCAAGACCGTTACCATTTAAAGAGACTAGTAGTGGGTTTGGACTAGTAATGTTGAGAGCTGATGGAGCAGAATTGGCATGATGATGATGGATCATGTTCCCATGCCCACCTCCAGTATTACCGTAACTAATGTTTATTGGAGTAGGATCTTCTTGGCTTGCTATCTCCATTCTTTTGATGTCTCTGCAACACAAAAAAAAAAAATAGTCACGATTAATTTAAACTTCTTTTGTGGATTTGGCAAAGTGTTTCTTGGTTTGGGGACAAAGACATTAGTTAGGAAGAAAGAACAAGAGTAAAGATAATTAAAGAGTAAAGATCATATCATTAAAGCCACACACAAAAAAAGCAAGAGCTTTCTTCACTACTTATTAAACCCATATTTTAAAATAATTTCCTTTAAACAAAAAGCAAAAACCCTAATTTTAGAAGGTCCAAAAAGATGTAGAACAAAACGGAAAAATACAAAAGAAAAAGATATTGCAAGCCTGCTTAAGCAAAAGCTGACAAACCCACTTGAGAAATAAAGGTTGATGATAATGAAGAAGACTTAATAATATGTATTGTATCATCAAAACAAAACTGTTCTCTTTTACAAATATAATGAAGATTTGATTTGAGTGAAGGATAATAAAGAGCACATACCAGAAACTTTTCTTGAGAATAAACAGAAAGAAGGATCTAAAACCTCAAGGATCTGAGAAGTAAAGAGAGGCGGCTATGGAGTTTAGAGAACTAATTAGGGTTTTATAAATTTAGAGAATAGAGACTTTGAAGACTTTGAAGAAAGAAGATAATGAGAGAGAGAGAGCTGCAGGTAGATTTTGGATGTGAAGGCACTGCCTTAAACTAAGGGCTTAGAGTATTTAGTAGTGTTAAAGCCTAAAGCCTATAAAGCATGACGTGAGAGAGACATATATGAAAGCCATAGCCATAGCTAATTATTTCCTCACTTTTTCACAGACAAAGAGAAAAAACATGATTAGTTAATTGCATCACTTTGACCTAGTTTTCATCTTAATTATCAAGTCATTGGATATTTTATTAATAATCTATCTACCAAAGTTAAATTTGAGTAATGACAACTATAATCCAAATAGAGGAGGAGGGAGACACAAACTAGAAAAGAGACAAAAATTAAGGATTATGGGAGATTGCTTGGCTTGCACTATCAGACATCAAATTTACAACAGTGTAAAGAAACCGTGTGTCGGATAAATTAGTGGGAAGAGTATTGAAGCAGATAACAAACAGAAAAAAGTTTATAATAAATAGCAATATCTCATCTTTGTTTCCAAAACACTAAAACAATTTATTTTTTTGGTATCAAATTAGCTAGTTACAACGATTAATTAGTGGAAAAAAATTAATCATGGTTTTGGTTGCTTTTTCTTTAGTTGAAATGATAGAAGGCTTGATTGCAAAATCATTAAACTTTGAACTTTTAGAACAAACAAATTCTAATCAAATAAAGAGACACTTTAATCTTTTTTTGGGTATAAGATGTCCACTTAATCACCAATATAAAGCCACATGACAAATGCATACTTTGGAGCTAATTTAACTTAAGAAAACTCATACATACTCCTTTCGCTTTAAGATATAGGTATCGTTCTAAATCATATTTTTGTTTCAAATATATATATATATATATATATATATATATATATATATATATATATGTGTGTGTGTGTGTGTCTGTGTGTGTATGTTAATATGTTACTGTATGATTTTGATGTAAGTTTTGACAAACAAACATCTCATTATCCATAATTAAATAGTAATTATTTAAAATGTAATGGAAATTAAGTAATTAATCTATATGGTAAGGTATATATATATCATAAACTTTCTTTGATGTGTTAAAAATGATACTAATATAGTGACTGAAATTTTCAATCTAGTTAAAAATCTTATAACACATATATTGTTCATTTACCCAAAATGAAAATCGATAATTATCCTTGGCCATTAATTATGTCACGTATGATATTAGTTTCAAGAGGTTGTCATGTCATGCATGTGAGTTTCTATGATTCACTTGAAGTTACTATAAATTTTGGGTCCTACGAAATATGTGCACTTATATACCATGATCTTCTCCTTTATCGGAACATATAATTGTGCAAAAAAAAAAATCATAATTTAATCATATAATTAGTAAGTTAAATTTTGTTTCAAAATGTGGTACATTCCACACTTACTACTAATTCTATATCTCTTTAAAATAAAACCAATAAAATCAAGCATGCTTAACATTATTATTTTTTCTAATTGGTGACTAATGTTTCAAAATACATATTACTATATGTTATTACCTTTTCCAAATGTATTAATCGAGATATATACTGTACTTAGTGTTGGGTACGTTTTTTTTTTTCTTGTTCCCTTCTTGTTTATATTTATTGTCTATTCTTCTCGACTCTGGTAAATTCCTTTGTGGCAGCTTTTTAGAAAACTCTTCTATTTTCTTTGTACCTTACGATAGCATCAAAATAATTGGTAATATAAATAGATAATATAGTTGAATTTTTTATGTATTTATTCACACGTTAAGTGAGATTTTTTTTATATGAGGTATAAGAAACAAATAAAAGAAAATGGACCACAAGAATAAATGACGTTAGGTTTGATGGTCCAGAAATTGCATCACAATTTTCAAGATGGTCGTGGCTTTCGTAATTTACTCAACTTACTTTTGTTATGAGTATACTTATATTTTGAAGGAAAACGAAAACAGAATAAAGGGTGAAAAATGCTGAATTGTCAATTAATTAATATTCCTTATATTTTTGGGGATAAACATTTAATATTTAATATTCCTTTTAAAATTCGTTATGTTGAACAAAAAAATGTTGAACAAAAAAAGAATCATTCATATGATTTTTCTCTTTATATAGTAATAGCATTTTTTTTTTTTACCAAAAAAAAGTTATACTAGTATATTTTTTCTTGAGAATATGCACAAAATAGTAATTCATTATACGTCATAACTACAAACTGTTTAAAATTGTGGTTTCTCGACTCTAAAGAACAAGAAGTGATTTTTTAAAAGAATAATGTGGTCTGTTTTACTAGAATCGGTGTGACAAAGGAACTAGGGACCATTCACTAGTATTGTAAGCCATAACCACAATTTGCTTGGGAATAATCTACTTTGAAATTGAAAACAAATGACACTATGCACTGTATATTCATGTATAGTGAGGGGAATATCTTTTTTTTAATAATGTAAAACAAAAAAAATAATTTGTTTTACTTCTTTATTCTTTGGCCATTAGTTTTATACATATATCAAACACGATTTATCCAATAAAAATAAAATTTCATGAAGAATCTATGTATCTCCCCTCAACTGATTCGCTTTTTTTTTTTTGGTAGGATGATACATTTGTCTTTTTTTTTGGTGGAACGTAGGAGATAATGTCTCCTATGTATTATCTGTACTATTAAAACAAAAACTACAAACGAACAAAGGATGATACATTTTTCTTGTAATGGGATAAGGCTACAGAAATTTTAAATAAAATAAAATTGATTGTAGTTACTAAATAAAGAATTTTAAAGACACAAGTAAAGGAACAATGTGCATTTTGAGGTTGCAAATGCAAGCAAAGAAAACACTTTGCCTTTGTGTAATCCTCTCCCATGAACGATAAAACTCCATACATAGTTCTTTAAAGTTTAATTTGTTCTAAAAACATAAAGTAGCATTTTTGTTACTCCATGCATGCTTCGTTATTTTTCCTAATAATCGAGTTTTATCTTACTTGTTTGGCTGTTTCAAATGATTCTCACACGAAAAAAAACAAGCATCGAGCAAAATGCACGACTACTCGATTTTTTTTGAACTTATGGATTTATCTTTTTGGTTACGTGCAATCACTTTACTGACACTAGATTTCTTTATTTTCGTCTTCTTTATAATATGTATCATTTTATTTTATATGATGTGTAAATAATATTATCAAGTACATATATACAATATTATGGCAGAGGAAAGAAATGGGAGTGGCCATGGTTAGAACTTGGACGTAGCGTGTAAGAAAATACATTTCGTACTCCTTTATATATTTCTATAAACTAAAGTGCCAATATATACACTGGTCGGCTAAAAACAAATTTAAAGAGCCAAAATAAAATATTTTCATATCTTTCAGTTTACGACAACGATCCATCATCCATCACTCAGTTTGCATGTGAATTTTGACAGTAGTGAAAATTATATGAACACCAACTTTTTTTACCTTCTGAATAATTTATACACAACAATCAACATGAATATCAAATCAAACTCACACTCGAGAAGCTTATACGTACAAAGATAATGTTGAATAAATGTGGTGATTCCATTGGCGAGGCATAATTTACAAACCAAATCTCAAAAGTCAAGATTGATTTGTACCAATATAATTTAACCGTAGGCTCTAGTCAACCATATACGATGGTTTTTGTTACTTCTCTGGCTCTCTCTAAACATATATGATGGTTTCAAGTTCGAGTGTCGTCTTCTTGATCTCAAGATCTCAGGTAGTGGAGGCTCTTTAACCGTAGCCAATAAAGAGGATCATTTAAGCCTGCTTCATTTTTAGAAATTTCGAAGCATAAGATGCTATCTTTATTGTTCAATGTCATCTTGGAAGAACTCTTATTAAGAATAAAAACGAACACATTACAAAACCACAATGGAAACTGTCATACAAGATTATAACATTCAACAGAGAGATCAGAGAGTCTTTTTGTCTTTCATTCACAGCTTATTGAGACAATCCAAGAAAAAACGGCAAATTGTGAAATCTCTCAGCTCTTTATCTGCCACAGTTTCATCATTGGATCAATCTGCAAAAAGATTAGTAGTTTTTATTAGTTTATAACCTTTTACAAACAAAACAGAAAGATTCAAAGCAAAACCAAAGAGGGTCTCATAGAAAATAAGATACAAAAGGACACCTATCTTTCAGATCATTAATATGAAGCAAAGAGGCAATAGAAACTACTATTATACAGCCATTATATGATCTGAAACGGTTTTCTCGATTTTTGCATATAAGCGAAAACTAGAGCCATGTAGATGAGACAATGAAGCAAAAAAGCGACCCTATCTCTTGATCAAGACATCAATGAGAACAACTGCCATCAAAGCTTTGTAAAAGCAAAGTGGCAATAGAAATTACTGTAATAAAACCATTAACACCTGATATATAAAAGCGTTTACTCAGATTCTGCTTATACAAAGCAAAAAACAAAGGCATAGTATATGAAAAAACGAAGCAAAAAATCGACCTATTCTTGATCAAGACAGCAATGCTAACATCTGAAATCAAAACTGTTAAACCTAAAGAGTTTTTATGAAGAGAAATCACGAAAGCCATAAACATATGCATGTGACCGATTGAATCTCAATTCTTAATTTCAAAGAGTTTTCATGCAGAGAATCACTGAAAACCATAACCATAAGCATGTGACCAATTCAATCCCAATACGTTCAGAATTCAAAAAGCCAGAAACATTTCTTTTGAACTTGAACCTTATAACTATTTGAAATTGGCCTGAAAGTGTTTATTCAGCTCTGCTTATACCTAACTGCAAGGAGTGGATTCATCTCAGACCAATACACATCAGCCATTGCCAATAACTTAGACAACTAAAGCTGTTAACTTTAATTCACTAAAAGAACTTGATTCAAAGATTCTAAAAATCTATAACCATTTCTGCCAAGTAAATCCTAAATGATATGCACAAATCTTACTCTATCACCCTGAAACGTAACATTATCTTAACTTTGGTTTATCAAATCTTTCAAGAAGTCAAATCGATTAGAATCAAAAATCTTCCAGAACCAAAACGGATTCGAGAAAAAATTGAAAAATTTACCTAATCGTTCTCTCAGTGAGAGGGAGCGGGTTGTTTCTGGTGCGATGATTGAGAAGAAGGAGCCATGAGTTTGCTATAGATCTGCTCACCGACGAGGTAAACGCAGAAGGCACCAACACCGATCCCAAGACCTGGAAGTGCGTGTCTCATCTGATTCGATAGCATCGGATGCTTCCTCCACTCATCCCTTCGCCGGAAAAATTCACCGGTTGTTCCCAACGGTTTCGCCATTTTCGCCGGTCTTCGTCGATGTTACGTTTTTTTTCCTCTTCTCTGAAGCATTTCGCTTTGATGTGTTGTTTTGTTGTATTGACTACATGGGCCTTATTAAAAGCCCATTAATAGGATCTAATGGGCTTGATGTTTTAATAGGCCTAATATATACGGGTTTCGCCGATGAACTGAGAGTTTCATCTCTCCGGCGAGATAAATAAAACATGGCGATGCTTCAAGCGAATCTTGGCTTCATTACATCTCCGACATTTTTATGTCCGAAGCTTGCATTCAAATCGAGCTCAGTTTCTCTGGGCTTTACCTATCGTTCCCAAGGCAATATCTCATACTCTTTTTGTACTCTCAAATAGATAAATCTTTGTTTCGAGGATGAGATTTTTGATAGTTTTGGAATGTTGAATCAGTTCAAAAACTGGATTTTTCGAGAAGGGTTGATAGAAGCTACAATAGAGATGCTTTATCATTCTCAATCAAGTGTTCTTCGTCTACTGGATTGGATAATGTAAGTTCATAATTTGGAATCAAACTCGAATACAAGCTTTTTCTGTAGTTTTGTTTGAAATCTCTTTCGTTGCTTTGTTGTTCGTTAGAGCAATACTATTGTGAAGGAGAAGAGTGTCTCAGTGATTCTCTTAGCTGGAGGTCAAGGCAAGAGAATGAAAGTAAGCTTTTTGTTTTAGTCTCAAAGTTTCAAACTTAATGCTCAAGTTGTATTGTTTCTTCTATGGAATTTCAAATTTTCCACCATTTTTTTGGTTTTGTATTTTTTAATGTGAATAGATGACTATGCCAAAGCAGTATATACCACTTCTGGGTCAGCCAATTGCTTTGTACAGGTAACATTTCTTACTTGCCAGTCAATTACTGGTAAAAGTCTTATAAATGTTGTTTGAATCTGTGTCTGAGAACTAATAACAGTCTCATCTGATTGATGGAAGAATTGTAATTTGGCTGTTTTTAAACTGTTGAATCGACTTGTCTATTAGTATTGTACCATCTAAAAGAATGAGAACGTTTGAATTTCTTGTAAAGAGATGTTCTTTACTTTGTCTTTGTTGAATTTTATGTTTTATTGTTTCAGCTTTTTCACGTTTTCACGTATGCCTGAAGTGAAGGAAATTGTAGTTGTTTGTGATCCATTTTTCCGTGACATTTTCGAAGGTTTAGTCTCGCTTTCTCTCATAATTTGTGTTTTTGATTGAGAGATATTCCAGCGATTTCACTGAGCTTCTTTTATGGTCTTAAAGAATACGAAGAATCAATTGAAGTTGATCTTAGATTTGCTCTTCCTGGGAAAGAAAGACAAGATTCTGTTTACAGTGGACTTCAGGTTTATCCCTTCATTCCTTTGATTAGCATATCCAATGGATCTGTTCCTCAAAAGAAATGATTCTACAACACACTGTCTGTTATAGTTCATATGAGCTTGAAGTTGATTTCTCACAGGAAATCGATGTGAACTCTGAGCTTGTTTGCATCCACGATTCTGCCAGACCATTAGTGAACACTGAAGATGTCGAGAAGGTATACTTATGAGAAGTAGCAAAAAAATTAAGGAGAATGAAACAAATTTCTCTATGTCCCTTAAGAATTTATAGCACTGTTTTGTTGGTTAAGGTCCTTAAAGACGGTTATACGGTAGGAGCAGCCGTACTTGGTGTTCCTGCTAAAGCTACAATCAAAGAGGTGCAAATTCTTCAATTACTAATGTTAGTTTTTTTGGGGTCATCATCTCATTTTTGATATTAGACTTGTTCCATTGTGAATCTGTGATATGCAGGTCAATTCTGAATCGCTTGTTGTAAAAACTCTCGACAGAAAAACCCTTTGGGAAATGCAGACACCACAGGTTTTAATTCTTTTTCGTACTTTTGATGATTGATTTTTTGGTTTCAAACCACCTCAATGTATCTTTTATCTTTAGGTGATCAAACCCGAGCTATTGAAGAGAGGTTTCGAGCTTGTGAAAAGGTTTGTGAAACTTAGAAACAATTAAGGTCTGGATCAATATACAAAAAGACTGATTACTACTTGTGTTCTATATCTAAAACAGAGAAGGCCTAGAGGTAACAGATGATGTTTCGATTGTTGAATACCTCAAGCATCCAGTTTATGTCACTCAAGGATCTTATACAAACATCAAGGTAAAGAAACACTTAACTTATGGGTTTTTTTTTTACAATCTTATTTATTGGTAAAACTGTCTCCTCCATTGCAGGTCACAACACCTGATGATTTACTGCTTGCTGAGAGAATCTTGAGCGAGGACTCATGAGTTATCATTACAAGGTTTTTTATATGTTTATTAATTTTTTTGACAGGAAAATATTCATAATTCCTTTTCAAGTGTTCATGAACGATCACATATCTTAAAAGCCTTAAATGTTGAAGTGTGTGTAACTGTATTATTATGATCACTTTATTGAGTAAAGTTTGGCTCTTCAGTTGTTGGATCAGTATCGGTCGATGGGCCATGTGTAAAGCCCAAATTATGGGCTATTTTGTTTATTGCTAGTGTGAAAAACACGATCAAGGTGTGTCCGTTAATATGGATGTAAAGGAATTTAGGTTTAGGTTTAATGTGACTCTCTAATCAGAAAAGTAGATTCAGTAGCTTAATGATGTTTGAGATCTCTCCAAGCAAGAAGATATGGAACGTGTCGTCTTCATCATCATCAGCTTCATCTTACGGAGAGACAATCGTACCCGGAAGAAACAGCAAGAGTTGTACAAGAGATGAAGAGAAGCAACAACGAGGAAGAGAAAGAGTCTTGCCTAAGTACTTGAAGGTTCTGTTGATGAAGCTTAAGATGTTGTCAGTTGTCTTGTCGTTCTTCCTCCGCTAAGGTCGTGGCTTATGAACCTTACGATTACTCTTTGAATTTTGATCAAGGGCCAGGGTGGCACGACCACGACAAACCTGAGAATCTTTCTAGGTCTTTCTCTTGTCGCTTCGCTGTTCCCACTCGGATCTGAGCAACATGTACAACTTGCGTTGCTCTTTGTATTAAGTTTCCTTCTTCTTTCGATTATTTTTGTAAAAATCGAAAACGTAGAAATCATGTCTTCTTACGACAATAGTTGTATTGACGTGACGACTCCTTGGGATATTAAAGAAAGTACATTTTTCTACTATGACTACGATAAAGCCTTTGCTGACCAAATACGTAACCACTATATAAAGTTTAAGGATTTAAACCTAAAGACCATGCATCATCCGAATCAACAAAAACCATCTTCGCTGCGAGAGGATTCGTCGACGATCCTCACTCCTCAGCTTGCTCCTCAAGGTAAATACATCGATGCTAATTAATTTGTTTTTTTTTTCTTCTTCTAATTTTCTTTATTTTTTTTTTCTTTTTTTTTTTACTTTAGTGAATTCAATATTGGTCTATTAAATAACATCACTTGCCAATAATTTGTAGTATCCGAATCAATAGAGTTTTTAGTTACATACTTACACATGTGAATAGTATATGTAGTACTTTGTTTTCGTTACATTCGGTATATGACATTGTATTTGGTGTATAAAACAGTGTATAATAAATTTTGTTTGGGTTGGAATAATTTGCTTTTCGCATTCACAATATGAAACTCGACACAATTTGTGAATAAAAGTTAGATATGTAAATGGTAATTATTATGAATTAGATGAGTAAATACGCAATAACACCAAAACATAACTAATGTTGGTCATGTATATTATTGATATATTGAAACATTTAATACGATTTAAACATTTTCAAAACATAAGTTTATGTTTATGGGGACTGTGATCCATATGGAGCTTGGGCTGGAGGGCAGTGCTTGTACCATGGGAAACAAGGAGTTTGACCTGGAGGCCAGAGAATTTGGCTCACAGAAAGCTTCATGTTGGTTAGAAACTTTGATGTAGAAAGAAAAGGAGCTGTCCTAGCCTCGGAAAGGCTAGATGCAAGAAGAAGTAGGGTAACCACCATTGCTATGGCAGAAAGCTTTAGAGTCATCTTCATATTTTGATTTTGTTATTGAAAAATGTTTACTCTAGCTTCCCTATTTATATAGTTCTGATGAATACAACAAAATGCAATATAGTTACTTTTGTTGACTAGAATTATATGTTGTTACAAAAAAAAGAAGAAAAAAAAAGCAATATGATTAATTTTGTTGACTAGAATTATATGTTGTCATATATATAAAAAAGTATTTTTCTTGACTAGAATTATATGTTCTGGAAAAACAAAATTTGGCAATATAATAGATTTATGATGGAATTATATATCCAAAATATGTAAATATATTTATATTAGTTGAATGTGTCGAATATATAAGGGTCTTGAATGACTTGTATGTTTTGGTTTTTGATTTTGCAAAATATAGTTCACTATTGTAAGATGACAAGTCAGAACCATACATTTATTTATTTATTATCAAACTCATAGATTAATACAGAGAAATACGAGAGTTACACTCCACTAACACTAAGGGAGGAATTGATTACAACAGCCGATGAAGAAAGAGCAGCCTTAGCCAAGGTATATGCTTCAACATTGTTTTGGCGAGGAATAAAAACAAAAGAGATAGAATTGAAAGAAGTTTTCAGATAAGAGATATCATAAAAGGTTCCTTTTAACTCCTTGAGATTGCCATTAGTTATTAACCAAGCTATCGCAGTCCGAAGAGATCTTCAAAGATCGGATTTGAGAGAGATGAGCGGTTGAAGTGATGAAAAGCAGAGCACTTCTAATCGACAATTCAATAGTACGCGAGATTGTTTAGATATATGTCATTGAATAAGTATTGTTTCTAGCCAAGGATATAGAGGCATTGGGTACAGAACAAGATTAAAATGAGTAGTAATGAGTTTATTGTCGTCGACAAATCAGCGGTGATAGATACATCACCTAACGACAACACGATAATCTTAATCCCAAGCAATGTGGGACTTTAGAACTCTAATAGACTCCATGTCTCTATGGAGATATCCTTTGATACTACTTGTTGAAAACATATGCTTTACTATTGTTGCAAGTTATAAAAACGAAAATCTAATCGTAAATAAAACATATTGTAATGCGTTGATTCTTAGAACTGTGCATGAACGAGTAAAAATTTGCCCAAAATAAAATATGCTGTGGTTTTCTTTCAAAACAAATGTATTATTTTTTTTTATTAATTTTACATTATAATGTATTATTCTTTTATTAATTTTACATTATATTTAGACTTTGGTAAAAACAATTTTGTTACCACCACCACTGCCTGGAGGAGTTGGTGGGATTGGAAACACGCCTGGGTATTGGTTCACTGATGTCTTCACGGTTGGGTTTGGTGGTGGAGGAGGAAATGGCTCGGTTGGGATAATTGGAGGATTTCTAGCTTGGCCAAGTCCTAATGCAAGAAGAAACAGAGTAACTACAATTTTTATTTGAGAAAGCTTTACAACCATTTTCATATTTTTTTGTTTGTTTGTGATTGAAAAATGTTTACCCTGTTTTTTGCTTATTTATATTGTTGTGACATAAATAAGATGATTGAATGTAATTAATTTGGTTGACTAGAATGATATGCTGACCAAAACGTAAGGCAATATGATTACTTTTTTACTTAAATTGTTTGTTAAAATATAGTAATACATAATGATATTAGTTGAATACACGTTATGATTTCTTTGACCTCAAATATTTGATGAATTTACCCAATAAATCTTATTCTCAACATATTATCAATTCACTTACCAAAAAAACATACCATCAATTCAAGTTTATATAGTTAAGCACTTAAGCCTATCAAGCGGATCAAACCGTCGCATGCAGGTCAAACTATAATGGAGAGTATTTTGAAAACGTATTGTTTTCAAATGACATTGTTTTGCATGTTTATCATTATTAACTGGTTAACATATTTCTCGATTCTTTATTTCATAGTAAAAAATAAAATTTGAAGTTTATAAGATAGATAACAAAAATGGAGTTGTTGCAACCCATAGGATACGAACTTTACAGGGAATAAATTAAAACTATCCTTCAACATATCAGTAT
This sequence comes from Capsella rubella, assembly GCF_000375325.1. Classification (NCBI taxonomy): domain Eukaryota; kingdom Viridiplantae; phylum Streptophyta; class Magnoliopsida; order Brassicales; family Brassicaceae; genus Capsella; species Capsella rubella. The sequence goes on along the minus strand of NW_006238919.1, from coordinate 599,991 downwards.
CGAATAGAAAAACTATGTGGAAGTGGAAGAACACGATGATAATAAAATTAGATCTTGAGGGAACAATTACGACGTACGAACTTAGTTTCATCTTCTAATGTTACCTTCAGCTTTCCTTGGCTTAGCACATCCATTAAACAGAGAGAATCGGCTCTTGCGATTTCTCCGTGAACGAACAGGTGTTCCCTTTACCTGTTTCGACTAATCAAAATCCAACAAATGAAACATAAATGAGAAAAAATAAACTTCGAAAAAGAAGGAACGTATTCGAGTTATTAGCACAAACCTTGCTTCGTCTCTGAGTCTTGTTTGTGTTCCAACAAAATAGTAAATTACAACCAACTCTTCCTGTTCCTGATTCGTATCCTCCTCTACACAACCAAAGCCAAAGTGTTCATGAATACATAATATGACATACGTTTATTATAATGCTCTTATTTGGTTTTTGGTTTAACTCGAAAAGGATCAGAGTAAGGAACTTACAGATTGTCTTTGTTGTTTCCAAATTTAGTATCATGAAGTAAGCTTGGGGAAAGAGGGCAATGCTCTCCTCTTTTACAGGTTAGATTCTCCTGAAGCTCACCATTGTCGCCGATTTTCAAAAGTTTAACTTCATTGTTTAATTCATCTACCCAATGGTGAGGGGTTAGTCCAGAAGAAGAAATAGCAGAACCTACGTTAGGTTGGCGATAAGTGTCTTCTTGAGGTAGAATCTGATTCCTTTCGGGTTTTACCCGTATTATTGACCCAGGTGTATCTTTATCAGCAGTTTGTAACCACGCGGTTTCTAATCTTTGTTCTCGGATTATCGATTCTATCCTTTGCATTGGGAGTTTTGATCTACTTTCCTCACTGCTACCATCTTCAACATCTGTTTCAGCATTTAAACCAGCAATCGTATTTAGAAGCCCACTTTTGTTGGTCATTTCTGGTTTCCGGGTCTGGTGAGGGGCGATGAGTAACTCGGTTTCAGGCAAGAGGATTATCCTGACCTCTACGCTCCGCCTTAGTACCATTTCGATCGAGTTTGTGATACTGCTTAGAAACCTTTCAGCTCTCAATTTGATATCTGGTTCTCCAAACGCGATATAAGCAACTAGAATACCTGCAAATCATATCATCTTGTTAAGGATGCAAAACTTCAAAATTAAAAAGAAAAAAATCTTAGGCTTTTTACCTTCAACTTCACTGATAGATATAAGTTTCCCATAAGTATAGAGCAGCTGCCTCAAGGTTTTGGAATGACACCTTTCTATACATTTTCTCCATATATCGTTAAGTTTCTCGGAACTTCTTTGATTAAGCATCATGGTGCTTGCGATGCTATTGTCATGTGAATCAATAGAAGCTTCGCTCTCTATAATTCCGCTAGATGAAGAGGATTTATAGCAGTTATTATCGATAACCCTGGAGAATGCTTTTGCTTCATGGGAAGGATTCCCATTCCTTTTTATTACCGAAGCTGGGGATGCTGTCTTACTAAAGTGAAGTCCTCCTATTCTCTGTTTGTAAGCCATCACTTCCCTAGAAATGCTTGACGCATCGTCAGTTGCTCTAGAGCTTTGCCTTCTACTACTTCCTGTATGTGTGGTGCCAGGAGAAGGCATTGACCCAAGCTGAAGCAAAGTAGCTGTGAACCATGTTGAACGGTCATTAGATACTCTAAGCTGCTTCTCCGCCTCAGAAAGAAGTTTCAAAGCATGCTTTAGTCCCTCCATATCCGCTTCAGTCACTACAGAAACGAAGCAAGGATTTTGTCAAAATCAGACAAAGTGGTAAAAGACTCATAATAAAGACTATTAAGGCTCTCACAAGATAAAATTGGCTCAACAGTGTGAGGGAAAATGGAATGGGCAATGATCGCAACAAGCTAACAACAGATCATAACGCATCAATAAGATAATATTTTAGCACAAATGACCACTATGGATTTCAAATACGTTGCTGGGTGAAACTCACAATTTCGTCCATCAAGGAAGGCATTGCTGTATTTTTCATCTACGACCTTGTATGTACCAGCAATGATATCCATGATAAGACTGGCGAGTTGAGACATCAAGACAATTGGGTCAGCTCCTAGGTCCAACAACTCTCTAGCTCGCTTTACGGTCTCTGCGGTGTCAGAAGACAATGCTAATTCCAAGAGTTCCAACAATTTTTCATCTGAAACAACACCCACCTGCACAAATACATGGTGCTACATTTTTTTTAACATAAATACATTTTACTTTTTCCCAATGCACAGTTACACAGAACAATTCGGAAGACTTACGAGCTCGTTTACTAGAGCAGTGGTAATGCGTTTTCCCAGCAAACTCAGCTGCTCCAACATTGTTTCAGCATCTCGAAGTGAGCCATCCGCGTTCATAGCAATAAGGTCCAACGCATGCAAGTCTACATCAAGATTTTCGTCTGAAGCAATTTTCTTTAGTCTCACTACTATGTCAGAATCTTTGAGTTTATCAAAGAGGAACTTCTGGCACCTTGACTGAATGGTCCGAGGAACATTGTCAAGGTCAGTCGTTATAAATATGAAGACAACTTTCTGCAAAGGGTTCTCAAGAAACTTAAGAAAAGACAGCCATGTCTTCGATGGTAGCAAATGACACTCATCTATCACAAAGATCTTGAATGTTGACGAATTCCGTGGAAGTATCGTCGGTAGGTTTTTCAAAAGGTACCTAACCTTATCAGCTCCCTTCTTATTAGCTCCATCAAGTTCCCAAAAATCCCTAGTTTTCCCAGACATGAAATCATTACACTCTTTGCAGTACCCACAAGGCTTCATTTCTTCAGTGGCCACACAATTAAGGGCAGCAGAAAAAATCCTAGCGCTTGATGTTTTCCCAGTTCCTCTAGGGCCCTGGAAAAGATAAACAGGAGCGATCCTGTTCCTTTTTACAGCGTTCATTAACGATTGAACAACTATACTCTGTCCAATCAATTCCTCAAAAAACATTGGTCTGTACTTTTGGCTGAAGCTTCGGATTGTGTCGGGTGTACTTCCTTCTTCTCCTTCTCCATCTAACACTACAGCCTCCAAACCATCTCGACTCCTACAACTAGTAGACCACCTCCTCCCGTCTAATCTACTCTGAGCCTCTAAATCAAGCTCTCCATAATTGGTAGAAAGCTCATCATCACTAAGCCCGGTTCCTAAAGAAGACCCTCCTCTACCATCACCACCATATGTGAGTAAAGGTAAAACACCTTGTGCACTTCTGGTAGCAATTTTTTGTTTACTATACCCTCCAGAAGAATGTCTATTATGTCTACGATACACCGATTGACTTCCACACAAAATGCTACTTCCAGTTCTTCTCAAAGTATCCGAAAATGATGGAGAGCAACAACTTCTACATCCACCTCTATGTTTCATCGCCTTCTTCGTCCAATAACAGGGAATGCCACAACCTTGCCTCCCTGGCAAATCCAAGTTATCATCCAACTCATCGTCACCATCATTCAGCGAAGTCGTGGTACCATCCCAAGATCCAATGGTGCTCGGATTACGAACAGCATACATATTGTACGAGCTAGTGGATAAAGCAGGTGTGCTATTATAAGTACATGAAGAATCCTCTTTTCTATTAGCTCTCAACAATTTAGAAGAAGAACGTGACCAGTTCTTCTGCTTAAGCTTCAAAAGCAAAGGAGAAGCACCAGTGACCTTCCTCAAATCCTCTGAATTGCTCAATTCCTCCTCTGTATCATCTGATAACTCAGGAGAATCTCCTCTCCTCACAGCTAAACCAGATCCAGCATTACATTTTCTAGCAACAATATCATCTCTAGGTTGATACTTTGACAAAAAATCCAGACGAGACGAGCTAAATTTTTTCTTACTCTTCTTCTTGCTACAACCAACATTACTCTTCCTCATCTTAGACACGCCTTGTGACGCTAGATTCGTGTCTCTACACCTAAAACCCATCGAAGCCGATTGGATTTCTCCAAGATATGAATCACTCTTGGAATCATCACCACCACCGTTCCTCGCATCACTCACATCATCATCATCATCATCAACATCAACGTCATTGACACTAGCTTGTGTCCAGGAAGAAGCATCTTCGCCTTCTTCCCCCTTACCATTCTTATTAGCTACACCACTTTTCTCACTAGAAGATTTCTGAGTCTTCCAGTTATACAAGAAGACCTTCTTCTCTTTCCCATTCCCACGATTACTACTAGTCTCTCCTCGAATCGGGAACTGGCTCGAACTCCCACCGTTTCTACTAACCGGAAGGTCCAAAACCGCGACGGATCTCGACGAATCGAGAGGAGATTTCCAGGAGGAAGTAGTACCTGGATCGCGTAAAACACGGCCAGCTTTTCTGATTTGAGTCAGCTCCTTCTTCAGATGCAATTTACTCAGATCCGAAACTCTCGAACCTGACATTTTCCTCCAGCAGGCTTTCCTCCGATTGCTTCCTCAGCTTCGCGTTTCCATTGCCATTTTTCCAACTGTGGGAAATGCTTCAATCACATAAAGAAGATGACGAATCAGTACAACGCCATGGAAACGAATCGAAAACAGTAGATCCAGGATTTAAAACTTAGAAAACAGCACGAAACATTAAGAAGAAGAAAAAGCTACTATACATACATGTTTCTTCTTCCAGAGTTCACCGGAGCTTCACAGTCTAGTTACTTGATTATACATACATCGCCGGCGGTGGAACAAACTTACAAAAGAATGATGAAATCTCTGAGGTTTGAAAACTGTATAAGTTCGCCTGTGACTGCGATTGAAAGAGCATGAAGGAAAGCGAAAGAGAGAGAGAGAGAGAGAGAGAGAGAGAAAAATAATTTGGAATTAAAAATTGAAATGATTATTTAATTTATTTATTTATTTGAGGGAAGAAAAAAGTGAAAAACAGAAACACTCCCGGAGAAAGTGTGGAGAGGATGATTCACACCTTTGGCTCGGGTCTCGTCAAAGCCTTTGTCTACTGTCTCTACTCTCTACTATGACTAGTGAGTGTTTTCGTGTTCTAAGCGTGCGTCAGTCATGTTTTTTCTGATTTCTTTTTTTTTTTTGTTTTGTTTTTTTTGGTTCAAAAGCTGTTTTTTTTTTCCTAAAAGAAATGTGTCAGTAATAATTTTGTGCCTGAAACCAAGATTTTAATTTACTCCAAAATACTATTACCCAAATAAGCAACCAAAAGATATCCAAAATCCCAAAACATATTCAAAGATATCTTTAATATGTAATGACCCGAAAAATCTAAAAAACCGAATCAAATAGACCTAACAAGAAAGAAAAAAGAAACCGAACCGAAATTTCAAAAACTCCAAATGGATAACAAACCTAAAAAATCTGAAAATCGAAAATACCAAACATTACAATCTCTATTGGAAGGAATTTTAAAAATTTTTGATTTTTAGATTACAATAAATAAAGAAAGCATGTAATTATTTATGATAATAAGTAATAAGTACTATTTTCATTTATAATATTGAATTTTACTTTTTCATTTAAAAATAGTTGTTATGGTATATAAATGAACATTTATGATTATCATAATTAGAAGAATAAAATATTATTTAAAAAACGATGAGAATAAATCAATAATGTTGTTGAATTTATTTTAATGACGATATATATAGTGTTGTTGAATATTTACTAATGTTTTTTTGTCACGTGCGTTTTGCATTTCTAGATATCATCTTTACGTATACTTATGCCATGCTAATTTTGTACTGATCTTATAAAATTATAAAATTTAGTTGAATTTTAAGGAACATTAGCAAACAAAAAGGTGATATTTTTTAATATTAAAACATTTATTTCTGTTTCAAACAAACAATTTTGATCATATATATATATATAAGAGTTAAATTTCATTATATCGGATTATTGCAACAAAGAAAGATGTAGGAAGCACTCAAAAACTTACTTAAAGATTAGATATAGGGTTTTGCGTTGTAGCAGCAGGAAATTTTGGAGTAGTTTGATACAATCTGGATCATTTCAATATCAGTAGTATGATAGGTCTTCATCAATGAGTACAGCTCCCAAGCTGCTTCGAAAAACTTAATTAAAGATTAGAGGGTTTCTCATAAACCCTAAATCTAATCCTGCTTGTATATATATGTAATGAAAACAGTATTGTTCAGAATTCAAGAAAGATAACTAAAAATGTTAGTTAGTCATCTTACCACATTCCGATAAAATAAAAAAGTATTTGGCTTTCCTAATTGTACATACGAATGTCCATAAGTACGATATGGTCCAAATAAATTCGATAGTTAAATGCTAATGAGAGCAATGAAAGCCTTGAATCTTTTTGCACTGACAAATGTCTTAACTGTAAAAACAAAAATCTAATGGGTTAGCTAGCTAGCTGTTTTAATGTTTTGGTCCGTTGTCTACGCCGGAGAAAATGTATAACATCACATGCACGACTCTTTGTTGCTAAGATTAGTATTTTTTTCCTATTATTGTTTGATTGATTCCGTTATGTATTTAATTTTCCTGACGACAATTTGTTGTTTTTCATCAAGCAATGTTACTTCATGTCGATCTCTAGCTACGTGCATAGAGGGAATCAGGGAAATGCTTTATTTAAGGTATATTTTTTCATTGCAGAAAGGCCAAAAACAAGCATTTCTAAGGGGGATTTACAAAAATATAATGTATTTGTAATAACGTATTTTCTAATTAGACCAAAATATAATTTGTGTCTGTAAAATTGATAATTCTGACCAACAGTCCTAAATTACGAGTAATGATAAATACTTTTATTTTTTTGTGTGGAAATGAGTAATGATAAATACTTAAGGTAAATTTTGAACTAATTTTCAATGATTTGGTCAAACATTAGAAAGTTTAAAGAAAAGATTAGATGAAAAATCATGTGGACACATTGATCACCACTTACAAACCATGTCTTAAAAATCCCAATTATTGCAATCTAATTATATGATCAATTTGTTCTTTTTGTCAACTCCATCTACATGGATAATGCGCCCAAAATTTACTTAATATATCATAATTTTATCACATCATCATCATGATTAACAGCTATATAATTGTGCTCTTATTCGTACCAAGACTAGCTTATGTTTTTAGCAATCCACAAAACAAAACAAAACAAAAATACATCCCACACGTACAGTTTCCAAAGAAGAAAATAACAATTTCACTATCCGAATAGACAAATCTTAGGGTCCGAATGGTAACAACGGATTTGGTTGTGCGGGATAAGCGATTTGATAGTGCGGTACGGTTCAACTGCAGTACGTGCGGGACAAATATATTAGCGGGACAAGTGCGGTAAATGCAAAATAAGCGGTACAAATAATATTTGATTGGTGAAAAATGATTTGAAGTGCGGATTTCATATTATTTGATTTTTTCTCAATGAAATAGTATTTTCATCTATTCTTTATAAAATTTTAAAAACAAAATTTAAGCTTGAAGTATATGTAAATTATCTTTATTAAAATAGTGAGAATACATATTTCTTAACATGATTTGTTATAACTGAAACTATAGTTTCATTTTAAAATTGTTAAGTTTTAAGTAATATATATGATATAATTTAATCATATTTTTGAACAAAAAGTTGACTACAGTTTTAGTTTTTTATGAATCTGTATTTAATGTTAAAAGTTCAAATTAATTATATTATCATTTGTGAAGAAATAATAAAATATTTTTTTTTTCAAAATTCAAATTAATTATAAGAATATTTAAATTTTAAATTAAAGAACTTATTTAGCATAAGTAACTTGTTAATATATGTTGATTATTACTATTTTTTATTAGTCACAAAAAATCAAAACATAAAGCAGAATTTTATTTTACTCAAGGAGTTATTGCAAATTTTTTAATTTTTTTGGTTTCACATTTGCAAAAATTTATCATTTATTAAAGTATATCATTTATAAAACATGAACTAAAGAATAATTTAGCATCTATTCATTTATTGAAATACATGTTGATGATTTAACTTTATTTATTCATCATACTAATAAAAAGAAAAAAAAGAAGAAAAAAATATCATTGTCCAGTGCGTATTTGACGAAAACCACTGGATAATAGGTAGAAGAGCTAAAAGAAGCGGTCCATGAGTTATTAGTCCAGCTTTTAAAAACGCAACAGTTACTTTACATTTTTTCTTGAAAAACGCTAATAACAAATGAAATCATGAATGGTGTATAATGTGAGTTTTATAAATACGCACTTACAAATACGCCTTCTAGTTGTCGCCATTCACTGCCTTAGATTGGACGACATATGTAGAATAATAGCAAAGCTTTTAAACATCAAGCACATATATATCGACTACAATGCTTTATGTTTTGCGGTCTAACTAGTTTGATTCGTCTTCATAGCAAATTTGAAGCAAAATTCAATAAATAATAACTTATATTTTCGGTTTGAGTTTTAAAAATAGAACCCAAAGCATTGTTCGTAATTATAAATTAAAGATGAAACTGAAGTGGAAAAAAAATGCATGATGATTTGAAATATTAAAATCTAATCGTACTTAACAACAAAAATTAAATTTATATCCCCTACCCCAAAAAGCGTGGTTCAACGGATTAATTTGGTAACCTTTTTTCTATTTTTGTCAGCTTGATTTTGGCTTAAAGCTTTAAAAGAGAATGAATAGGTTTAACATTGATCGATCCAGTGACATTACCAAACACATATCAACAACAACACGAGACATGTGGTATATATGAGAAGATGACAAGTATGTGACTTTGTGTACTTTATTTTGAATTTGCATTAAAGAAAGCTTATGGTTACTTAAATACTTTATAGGTTGGGTTCTTTAAAAAATGCTTTTATAGTTTGCATGCAAAGAAACAAAAAAAAAAATAAACACAAAGGCCTAACACATGCAACGGTTTTGTTAGATACCGTGAGGCCTCTGTCACTATGGCCCCATATATTTATGTAAAGTTTTTACTTCTTGTGTAATGATAATGCCTCATCCTATTTCATCAGTTTTGTTACATGATAACATGTTCTTTTTTACATAATGAATTGATAAAATGCTGTTACATATTTGCAAAAAAGAAAAAAAGTATGCTAAGTAAAAGCAAATTGGGGGGGGGGGGGGTATGTGTCTTGAAAGTTATGTTGTATACCAAGATTAGCTTTTGCAATTTGCATGTTGAGAATTTGTTGCATGCATCATGCATGAGAGAATCAAGGTATCATTATAGCCATACTTATGTCGCTTTACTTAGATAATAATGTTTATATAAAACATTTATGGAAAAATTAATTATGTATGAACTGTAAATACACACAATTTACTATGCTAATAAATTAGTGGCATGATAGTGTATAAGGCCATGAGTGGAATGAGATTTTAAACTGGATTTTAGCTTTTAGTTTTTAGATTCTAAATAATTGGGTTTTGGTTTTTGTTAAAAAGAAAAAAAATAAAAAAGGAATAAAAAATAAAAATTATAAAATGAAAGAAAATACATTGACGTTGAAAAAAATCATCAAAAGAGGTTTTTGGTTTCTCTTTGAAAATGAGTAAAATCTCATAAAAAGTAGATTCCCTATTTTTTAGGAAAACCAATTTTGTAAAATCTTGAATGGCAACAAATTAGATTTTTGGAAAAACTAAAACCAAAATCTACCTAAAAACTAGTAGGTATGTGTCTTGAAAGTTATGTTGTATACCAAGATTAGCTTTTGCAATTTGCATGTTGAGAATTTGTTGCATGCATCATGCATGAGAGAATCAAGGTATCATTATAGCCATACTTATGTCGCTTTACTTAGATAATAATGTTTATATAAAACATTTATGGAAAAATTAATTATGTATGAACTGTAAATACACACAATTTACTATGCTAATAAATTAGTGGCATGATAGTGTATAAGGCCATGAGTGGAATGAGATTTTAAACTGGATTTTAGCTTTTAGTTTTTAGATTCTAAATAATTGGTTTTTGGTTTTTGTTAAAAAGAAAAAAAATAAAAAAGGAATAAAAAATAAAAATTATAAAATGAAAGAAAATACATTGACGTTGAAAAAAATCATCAAAAGATGTTTTTGGTTTCTCTTTGAAAATGAGTAAAATCTCATAAAAAGTAGATTCCCTATTTTTTAGGAAAACCAATTTTGTAAAATCTTGAATGGCAACAAATTAGATTTTTGGAAAAACTAAAACCAAAATCTACCTAAAAACTAGTAGCCATTCAAGGCCTAAGTATGATAAATAAGCTTTATCCAAACACAAATCCTTGTCTAACATTTGGGTCAAATTAACCTAGTCAAGTATCTGTCAACTTCATTCTGTCATGTAAATACTTCAAGTTTTCAACACACAACAAGATCATTATTGATTGCAGTGTATATGTGCACATTTGTTATGTTATTTAAAAAAAAAAACTATAAAAGCACAAAACAATTTCACAACTTTTGCAAATTACTGATCAATCTAAAATATCTTAAACAGACCAAACAAATTAGTAGTAGAACTAACATTAACAACAACACCAAGAAAAGAAAAAATCCAAAAAAGAAAAGAAAGGACAAACAATTATAAATAGTCTTAATCTCACAATAAAGACTAAAAAAAAAAGTATCTTATTTTGAACCTTCTTACAACTTCATCTTCTAAAGCCCCTTTTACTGGCAATTTCTTATAAACTGGGAACTTCAGCTCCTTCTTTGCACAACTCTCCTAACTTGTTTACCTCTTCCAATTTGATTATTTAACTTCAAGGTCTGGCTCTCTTGTTACTGCAACTTGGGCATTTGTAATGCTTGATGCTTTCTGCTTTTGCAGGTGTTATCTTCACACATTTCCCATGGAACCATTTCTCACATGCGTCGCAGCAAATCCAGAACTCATCTGTACCGTAATTGTCTCCACAAGCGCCACAAACCGCACCTTGTTCATCGTCTTCATCCTCGTCTTCACTTTCATCATCGTCTTTTGGTGGTGGAGATGACATCTTTGCAACTTTTGTGAGAGATTCCGAATGGCGAGACTGCTTATGAGGAATTACAATGAGATGAGAACTTAACAGAGAGTCACAGAGAGATTATATTTGATGAAAATGGATAAACAGAAGAGATACCTTGATGCCACTAGATTTGCTTTTGCTATTGTTGTTGTTACCAGATTGATCCTTGGACTGCTTTGCATTGCCGGTCACAACTTCGAAAATGGTTGGCAGCTCGTTAATCATCTGGAATAGCCTCTTCCTGAAAAAGAATCGGTTCATAGCATAAGCTGAAAGGCATGTAATAACTACACAGCACTAAGAAACTTAATTCAAAAGAAGAAACTGATGAGATCCACAATAGAACCACACATACAGAGTTTGATTCACGAACTAAACCCAAAACAAGTCCGGAATCCCCAACTCATTCAGCTCAAACATCCTTTCAATAGAAAAATTCAGAATCCCAACTCATTCTGCTTAAAGTTCCTTAGCTATGAGCTAACAAATTCAATGATTGTTGCAAAAATACAATTCAGAACAAACTGCCTAGGCCAATTATAGTGATCCTGCACTCGACTAACACAAGAAATACTAATCAGAAATTAGAGGCACATATCACATCTATTGACCTGAGTCCAACATATATCTCAATAACAGTGATCCAGTTTGTGGTGATTCATAACTCTTGTCGCTTCAATTCTGTCTCATGAAGCAAAATATCGAAACTGAAAACTTAAAAAAAGAGTTTAACAGAACCCAACACATGAAACAAGATCAACTGAGTTATAAAAACCCTGACACAGAGAGATTGTTATTATCCAGCACCAGGAGACTAAACATGAGGATGCCAAATTGGTCCTCATAAATCTTACCACACATTATATAATCACAATTGAGTTGCAACGCTCGAGAGACTGAGGCTGAAGAAAGAACCTTACCTCTCGTTCTTACCGAATCCAAAACGTGCACCAAAGTAAAATGCAACAGAAAGAAGCCATGAATCGCTGTGAACTGCAACCAAAGATACCCAGTCCTTTTCTTGCATCCCGTCTCTAGCGAAATTGATGCCTAAAGCTGGTTCAGGAAGCTCAGGAGGAACTTCCTCGACAGGAAGATTAACTTCCCATGTCTCATTTGGAAGTCCATAGAGGCACAAGTTCTCCTTCTCTGCATAAACAAGAATGGAAGATCTTAAGAGAAACCACACACAAGACTAACTCAATCTTTAGCTGGAAATATGTAGATAATCATAATTAACAAACAAAGCCTCCAAAAAGGATTAAATAGAGGAGGAAAAATAATCCAAGATAAAGTTTTGAACTGAGGAGAAAAAAACTATAGCTTTTACTCATAACTGAGATCTGAACTCAATCACTACAGAACAATTGAAGGATATGATCAAACGGAAGCTCAATTATATAAAAAAAATATATATATATATAGAAAACCATCCATGAGTGAACAAATTCAAAAAATCTATTTCTCAAATCAATGCAGAAACATAACAAAAATCTCAGTAACTTTCAACATAACAGCACTTCAACAGAACACATTATGAATCAACACTAAATTAAACACACACTGGTAAAGAAATAACTCACCAGGATCACACGTTTGGTAAAACTTCACCATATCTGCATATAAACAAGAAACACAAAAAACCCAGAATCGTCAAATCTCACGAAACCCACACAAAAAAAAGGACACTTTTTTTGTTTTTTTAATCAGGGCTAGAAACAAAATAAAACCAGAATCGGACAAAGAAGAAGATGGAACAGAGTGAGAGAGAGAGAGAGAGAGAGAGAAAGACCGAAACTCACCGTTTGTGAGAGCTTTGATAAGACCAGCTCGTCGACCTCTGAAGTCGCTAAAGACCTCTTCAACGGTACGAGGTATAGGATGACTGATCCCCTCCATATTTCACAGACGACGTCGCCGGAGAATGAATTTACAGCTTCAGAGTCGCCGGCGAAATATGAGAATTTTCCGGTCAAAATCAAAATCTTAGGACAAATTTTTCAAAGAATCGATGAAACCCAGATTTGGGGAGATGAAAATTTGTAAATCTCTCTCTGAAGAAAGATTTAATTTTGGGGGTGAAATTGAGAAAAGAAAAAATAGACAAAAGGGCTTAGAAACCCTAAATCGAAAAAAAACAAAAGGGACCGATTTATGACAATTTTGGGGCTGGGACTTATATAGAGACACAACTCTATGTTTATCTTTATTATCATTTATTTTTTTATTGTTTGGAAATATATCTTTAAGATAACAATTGTTAATTTCTGACAAAAAAAAAATAACAATTGTTAATAGTAAGATATACACTAAATTTGTTCAAAAAACAATATTAAAAAAATACTTTATTAAGAAATAAATTAAAAGCTTCTTAAAATTGTATAAAACAAAAGTTGTCCTGACTGTAGTATACTAATATAAAAAGAAAAAAGAAAATTGTGTATTTATGTATTAATATAAAAATTAATTTTATTAATTCCGGTCTACGTATCCTACTTTTTCTATAGACTCCTGAATTTTACATTTTATTTTATTTTTCTTTTTGGAAACTTACATTATTTTTCTTTTCTGGTCAAGCATTTATTTTCAGTTTTAATTTCGAATGATAAGTTTACAGAAATTGCCTCGACACCCCATCGTTTTTAGAAATTATACAAGACTCCCAATACTTTCGTTTTTTTTCAATTCGCCTTTCTGTACAGGGCAGAGGTATTAAATTGATTTATTAAGATTTTATTTACCGGCGTCTAAACCGAACAAAACCATAGATTCAATCTTCACCTTAGAGTTGACAATTCAGGCCTAGGTTTGTATTGTTAATATAAAGAAAGCATGTCTGGCCCGTTAAACGTAGTGGGCTTTTTGTTTGCAGTTTTAACCTAGGAGATGAGATTCGAAAGTTTTTAACTATCATCAATTCATCATCTACGACTTTTTTTTTCCACGATTACACCGAAATATTTTATGAAAAAAAAGAAAGAAAGAATATATATATTCTTGTAAATTATAAATCTTTTTTAAAAAAAAAAATTCTTAAAAGAGCTAGATAGGAAGAAAATAAAAAGTTATGGTTTTTTAACACTATCATTATTTTGTATATTTTCAATCTTTATTGTCTTTGTGTGTTTTTAGATGTAAGAAACGGACCAGCATTGTTTTGTGCGTTTTTAGATGTAAGAAACTATAATCTAATTTGTCTCAGATTGTCAACCATTTGGTAATTGGTATATACTGTATATGTAATAGTCTACAAACTCGACAATCGACAAGATACAAGATAAAACACGCAATATATACAGTAAGACAATATAACATGATTAATTAGTGTTATTTGTTACTATCAGTATCAGATATAGTATTAAAAAAAAAAAAAGACTATTATGACTTTACATATTCAGAACTTTTTCAATAGGACTATAGGAGTACAGTAAAAACACTATTTTCAATATAGCTAGGAATAACTTTAATATTAATATACATTACAGTTCATAAAATATTCATTAGTTATACATAACTATACGAACACAAATCAATTTATTAATGCTTTTTCGTAAAAATGTTAACAACAAAAAAATTTCACGACGACGTACGTACGTTAGATTCATATTCTAACGTATCGGTGCGGAATCAAAACCAACTTTTAATATTTTCTTTAAGGCGTAAATTATTGATGGGAACGAACACGAGTTAATTAGTCGTCCTCAAGAACTAATATTTACAAAGTCAAGATTTTAAAGATGCACATGCCATAGTTCATAAAAATAAAACAATATATATATATATATATATACAATTTTAAACATAAACAAAATTTGAAACATATAACTAACTAAAACTATTCATGCTGGTCCTATCCAATCTTTACAATATCACGGGAAACAACTGCTCTCACCAAATGTGGTACGTACGTCGTCCCCCTATGTTTTACTTATTTTTCTCGTCAAACCCTAAGTCTTCTTACTCACGAAGACAAAAACTGGCTAGTGTCTTTTTATATTTTTATCTCATAACCAGCTGTTAAATTTTTAAGAGTTTCTGTTCTTTATCTATATAAAGTCGTCGCACTATCGGTTAATTTAACACCTTGGATCTAATATAAACGACAATGCCACATGAATTCTAATATAAACGAAAAAAATAAAGATATCAAAATTATATATTCTTTATGAAATTTTGGATTGGAATGAACAAAATCAAATACCATTTGATCGATTGATCAATTTGAATCATTTTCTTAGTTAGTGTTTCTATTTTATTTTATTTTGTCTAGTTTCTGTTACGGTTATTACAGGAAATGAATCATTTTATGTCTTGTTTTTGTTTCGGCTGATGACTTATAATAAGGATTGGATTCCTTTGTCATACATAAATACTTAATATTCATATATAGCATGAATGAAGAAGTAAACTTTAACACAAGAAATTGCTTTTACTTAAACATATATGTTGGGAATCAGTTCCGTTACATAACATCGCAATGATCAATCGTTACATAACATCGCAATGATCAATCATAGTCTATATAGCTATATCATAGTAAATATAAATATAGCAAAGCAGCATTACTATAATAATAATAATCAAGATTTAGTGTTATAAATTACTTAAAAGGAATATTAGTATAATGATCTCTGTTTCCATCTGGTACCATTGGATTCCACATATCCCACAAAGCATTGTTTGGAATCGTCCCTGCTGGGATCATGCTCATGGCTAACGTCGCCTGCGTTTGAGGCGTTAGCGCTGCTGCCGCTGTAGTCGCCGCCGCAACCAGTTGTAACGCGTTCACGTTAGCATTTTGTTGTTGATTATGGTGAAACTGTTGAGCGATTTGAAAGTATTGGTGATTGATGTTACCTCCATCTGATATTTGGTAGTTAACTAGTCTCTGGAGATCGTCAACAATGGCTGTTTCATCATCTTCTTGGGTACTCGTAGAGATTATCGATGTGTTGTTGCTTGCGCCGTAAGGCATTGGACGATATATGTTTTGATTGGCTAAAGCTATGGTAACGTCAGAGTTACTGTTTGTGGTGGTTGTGGTGCTGCCGTCGCCGGAATATTCTGTGGAGAGCTTCTCGAGATTGTTCATGTTGTTGTTGTTGTTGTTAAGGTTGTTGCCGGAATGATTAGAGGATGATGAATGATGTTGTTGTTGTCTTAAGGCTAAGCGGGATGATGAGGATGATGAGTTATGGTTATGATGATGTCTTGTTGATAGAGAACGTGGTAAGGATGGATGGTCTTCTACTCCTGGCCTTTTGTACACTCGGCATAATGATATTTCAGCCTATATAATTTAAACATGCATGAAGCATTGGTTAGAGACATATATCAATATAGACTAACACTATGTCAATATATATAAAAGACTGTTGGATAGAAAATTATAATTTATCGATAACTTATCGAAGAGATGAGTTTAAAATCGAAGAATCGCAAACTATATATGTAAACTTAGCATTAGCAAAACAAGATAATATGCATAGAAGAAATTTAGACTACGTACTATCTTATGACGGCCATATAAGATTTATCATGTTTTCAATTGGAGATTTAAGAATTAGCTGATGTAATTTAACTTTTTACCAGTATAAGTGGATGTGAAATACACACACCTGCACTTAGATTGGTAGATTTATGAGCTATCTAATGAGGAATAATGCATACTTTACAAGGTGACAAAATACAATTCGAAAGACCCCAAAAATGTATTTATCAGTCCATTGTTATTAGCCGTAAAAGATAATACTTTTCTTGTCTTCTTACATAATTATATATTAATATATGTATGTGTATAGATTTCAAATTTTCGTATATGCCAAATTATATATTCTTAAAAAAAAATGTTATTAGACAACTTAAATCGAAGACATGAATGTGAGAAAGAGCAGGAAACATTAATATGATAAACTGTAAGAAAACTAATTACCAAAGACTCTTCAGAAATTAAGGTATATATATGAATGTCGAATGTGGTACTTGTGATTAAATTTATGTGTATGCAGAAATCTATTAATGTGTATACTACTATAACAATGGGCCATGGCTAGAAATTTAAAGAGTTCACGCAGATGACATGAACATTTTCTAGATTTAAGCGCAAACGCCGCCTGACATTTAGACCATTCACAAATATGTTTTTGATCTTTTATCGAATCAATTCCAAAATAAATTTAAACAAAGAGAAAACAACAATTTTCAAATTCAAACAGCCTAGTGATTATATTCAATTTTGAAGGCCTCACCACCTAGCTAGGGTTATATTTATGTACGTATGTATGTAATGGATATATGTATATAGCTAAAGTTAATTGATTTTATACCTTTTGGTACTTCTCGGTTTCATGGTGAGGAAGACGATACTCGTTCATGATCCAACTAGTACGAGTGCCTTTAGGGGCTTTACCGGAGTAGAAAACTAGGGTTTTCTTTAATCCGATTGGTCGAGAAGTCTCCGATCTGATCATCCGATCAGCTCCTGTGGCTTTCCAATATCCTGAAGTCGTTACTCGGTTCGGTCTATCTCCATTTCTATATTTCCGATCTCTAGGCACATAGAAGTACCACTCTTTCTCTCCTATAGCCGCCATAGCTGCACATACATATATCTATCATCAAACATATACAAGCTAATTATATAATCATATACATATTATATTATAGGTATACAAGAAGGGTTTTTAGGTTAATTTGATAAAGAAAATAAAGATGGATATACTAATAATTCATAAGGAGGTTACATATATAGGTTTAAGAGAAGACATAGAGAGAGAAAGTGATAAGAGAGAAGGAACTTGACTGCGTCTATAGATCTTAACGTATGTACAAGAATTTAATTAAGAATATTCCTAAATAGTTTGAGATGATTTATATGATGATCTATGTATATATGTGTGTTTGTGAATAGATATAATTACCAGGAAGTTCCCAAGGATCATAGCGATAGAGATCGAGGAAAGTGATGAGTTCTACATTGAAGCGTTTGCCTTCAACTTTGCGGCGAAGGTAAAACTCTATGAGTTCTTCTTCGGTGGGATGGAATCTGAATCCGGGCATGACCATGTCATGATCGTGATCATCAGCTTCATCATCATTTTGGACATGACTCTCGTGGCCGCCTCCTCTATCATGACCATCTTCTTCTACACCTTTTTCGTTATTGTTGACTTGGTTACTCATGGGGATGATGCTAGTTGTGGAGGATACAATTGCCATATATGTAACAAACTATATATGTATATTTGTATGCATGTGGATTAAGATGAGAAGATGAAAAGAGATTAAGGGTTTGTTTGGTTTTTATACTAGCAATGTAAGGGAAAAAGAAGAGATGAAATTGAGTGGTGTTGGGTAGAGATAAGAGGAGGAGGAGGAGAAGAAGAAAGGACGACTGTGTAGGGTTGAAACGTCGCCGTGTTTGGGAGTTGAGACCAAACTAGAATAAGACAAAGAGAGAGAGAAGAAGAGAGTTAAGGAGGAGACAAAGACTTGTCAAATTGAGGACAGGGTGTCCACGGTTTTGTTTTCTTAGCCGTGCCTTTGGACCTTTCTCTCACTCTCCATTTCTAGTTTCTATCATCAAAAAAGTATATATATCTAGTTGTTTTACAAATATTATATACTGATATTTTAAATATTCTTTAGAATATTTTTTTATTTTATTTCCAAATACTATAGTTTTAGAATATATAATGATTGTTGTTTTTAACACAATAAAAATGAAAATTTCATATTTTATTATATATATAATATTTGGATTATTAATCTTAAAATAAAATAAAAACATGGTTACTACTAAATTATATTCTTTTGGAAATAATAATTAATGTATATTAATGGCTATAATTTGAATATAAATCAAAATTATAGACTATTATAAGTCTGAAGATATGATAAATACTAGAAAATATCATTCTTTATGGGGTTTTTTGGGGCAAAAAAATTATTGTTTTCTTAGTCATGCACTACCGCACGTCAACTTTAGAAACAAATTAAGTTGATTCAATGCACAATATGTATAAATGGTCTATATTATGTTTTTGGGTTTTGATCAAATTTATTACAAAAGAAGTTGAATCGTAGCGATTAAGGTTCCATATATAATAATTCATTGTTATAGGAAAGACTAATTGTAGTATTGGATATTCATATTTGAGACCAGATCATTTTCTGATTGGTGACCTATATTACTAATTAAATGATTATATCACGTATGATTTACTATGTCACTCGTCATAAATATATTTACGTGTTTTTCATATGCTTCACGAACGTTCTTTTATTATTGTTTGCTATATTTTTAAAATGATATATATTTGGCCCACCATATCTTCATTACATGATATTATTTCTACAATTATGAACACAAAACAAACTGACCATGTTTTTTTTTCTATGCCAACGCTCTCCATGTTTCTGTAACTTATCAGTAAGAAGCTGAACTTAAATTACAGTACATATATATATATATATATGTTATTTAGATATTGTATTCATATGTTGTAACACATAATATATACTAAGTGATTTAGCCAAACTAAACGGTGGTTAAACCCTCTACGGCTATACCCAACATATATATATACCTTTCGAAAGTTTTTAAAAAAAATATATTCTAGAATGTATCCATGCATAATATATAGTCTAACTCTAATCTAGTTGTCATAAACATCAGAGTTTAAATATATGTTATGACTTCACGAAAATTGGCGATCGTACGTAGCGGCATATGCGTATATAACTAACTGAGCTAGCTAAAAGCTCTAGTCAAACTGTAATATCTATAAGTTCTAGATATAAAAATAGATTAAGTAGAAATATTATACGTTAAGTTTGAAAAAATATAGAAAAATGAATTAAAGAAAGTATATAAACGTAAATGAGGGAATGAATGAAAGAGAGGTGGTAGTGGGGCTTCTATGAAACGAGAGTGGGGTTTCTGGAAACCTTACTCTACGTTTTAATGACTTTATATATATATATATATATATTATTTTTTAAAAAGTTTTAAAATGTTTCTTTTTCTTCTTCTTTCTTTTTATTCATTTTTTATAGTGTTCAAATGTTTCAATTCATAAGAAATCCGTGAATGCATGTATCTCATTCACAACAAATTTCATTGGCTTGAACTCAGTGTAAATAGACCTTTTCTATATGGATGTCGCGTGCGGACCAAAGCTTATGGAACTACGTAGAAAGAGTATAAATTAAAAAAAAAAAAAATAGTTAAGTAAACAATTCAACAAACCATTATTAGACCATTTGTGATATCAGAAAATGAACTTTTTTAGCTGCTAATTTGAATCTTAGTAAAGATAACCTAGTTGAAATAATTTTGTTCTTTACATTTAAAACACAACAAATTTTTTATTTTTAACTAGAAATTGTAAAATAAGGGGTACTAAAATAGTAACCAGTAGTTTTACATATTTTTCAGTATATATGTCTATACCAATTTAATTTGCATAAATTTATAGTTTCAGTTTTTCTTATTAGAAAGAGAATATACCCATTTAATTTATACATTGAGTCATAAACATGGAATATTGCTACGCCTAAAAATATAAAAGGAATAGAAATAAGGAATTACACATCTGAGAGAGAGCTTTAAAAAAAGATTAAGCTAATTCATAGTTAATGCAAACGACTCTTCTTTGGCTTTTGGCTAGGGGGCAGCAAGTAGGGTGGCGAGAATTATATCTACCAGACGATGATGTTTATCATTTCTGAAATCCATAAAATCTATTTTTAAAATTTGATTTCCACAATTATACATATTTTTAATATTTAATTTGAGTTAACATGTATTTCTGTTAATTGATGCCAATGTATTAACTTATATTTCATGGTTTGATTATAATATAACAGAGTAGATTGTATTTTTTTTTTTCGTTTACTCATTTTATGTATTTTGGATATATATATATATGTATATGCTCATTTGACAGAATGTGTGTCCCCCTTATTTACACCATTCTTGCAGTTTTTCATTATTTTGTGAGTGAGAAAGTGAAAGAGAATTTCAGAATTTTGATTTTATTAAAAATTTCGAATTTGATATCCAAATCTTTAATGGCCTCTAACTCTGGAAGACACAATGCAATAACATAAAATGAAATGGGGCCGTGGCTTCTTGGTGTCTGTCATCGTTAACACCTTATATCATAATCTTACCAATCACACCCTTATTAGCATATACATCAATTGTAATATGAAACAAAAAAGATTAAAGCGGGTTCGAGAACTAGAATTTAAGGATTATTGAAAGATGATACTAGAACTGGTTAAGTAAATAAGAACCCTAAAAGTCTTATGCGATCACTCTCAAAAGTCTTTTCCTAACTAAAATAACACTTTTAACCAATAATCGAATTCTCTTTTTTTCCCAGAATAGAATTTAATTGGATTTGGTTAGACAACTAATCAATACAATCTCATTGGTCATCAATATTTGTAGTTAGGTGATATTTAGTTTACTTTTACAAGAAATAATTGAACTTTAGTATTTCATTATTCCACCAACTTCATTATCATATTAGTATAATAGTCACACTCTTATAATTATGGACCCTTCTCTTTCGCAATTATTTTTAAAATATATTTCAGATTTGTTTTTTTTTTGGGATGTATCTAGATTCCAGTGACACACATGCACGCATATGTATAAAATATATGCTCTCCAAATCAAGATTCGTACCTTTCACATTCTTGTGTGTGATTTTTATTTGGTTAACCATCAACACTATTGCATTGGTCATCCAAATTTTCTAGTTAAATAATTTATAATACGTTAATTTAATCCACCAACTTCATTCTTAAAAAAAATACTATATTAGTAGTCAAACTTTTAATATATATTGACCCTTCATCACAATATTATTTACTAGCGATGCATCAAGATTTATATAATTGAGTATCATCCTTCACTTTCAAAGTCTCTCTTACTAGAATGTTGTAATTAAACATACATTTTCAACTATAATAATAATAATTCATATTCAGGTTTTGTTGGTTGAACCATGACTATATCAAGAAGTCTATATTTTTTCTCGTGATTGGTTTATTTTGGTCCTGGTCTCACTCACACGTACGTAGTCGGAAAATATCTAGCTAGTAATCTAGAACAGGAACTGATTTTTCTTCATAGTTCCCTTACTGTTTCTTCATAGGTGTTTAGATAAAGTCTTTTGATGTTCAGTATAATCACATTATAAGCATCACCTAGTAATCAACTTACAATGAAGTTGTAAAAGACTTTATTTGTTTTAATATCTACAATGAATTTATATATTTACATGCTAGTTCTATTAGCAGTTAAATTTTCAATTACATGTTTATATATACCTAAATATTTATTCAAGTAAATACATGATATTGACTCTTCGTTCGGGTAGAAATATGTCAATTCTAATTTTATGAAGTATTATATAAGTATTTATGTAAAAAAAAATTATATATCGTTTAAACTTTTATACACAAAATCATGTTTTGGGAGCCACAGACATTTCGTGGACTTGGCCATCTTGGCGGTTGTCAACCCTTTCTTTTGGCTCTTTTTGCATTTACTCAATTGTTTGTATTTTTATGTATTAATTTAAAATATCTTTTTCTAGATATCCCATTTCACTTTCATATTTTTGTTCGCATATCCCACAATTTTGGTTTCCATATCCAAAACTAAAATAAAATAAAAATATTCCTCCATAAGAGTTATGAATAGTTACGTCCCATACAAGAATTACCGATTCGTCAAATGATTTTGAAAGTTTCATAAATGACTCATTTAAAATAACGAAATGCTTCCTTAAATGCTCGTCATCTTCTCAAGCAAAAGAATTTACAAACTAGAATAAATTTACAGCCACCAAAATTAAACATATATAATGCACCTTGACAATTAAACATATATAATGCACCTTGACAATTAAACATATATAATGCACCTTGACAAAAAAAAACAAATAATCTATATTCTTAGAAGAAAAAAAATATATATATATATGCTGTATAAATATGGAGCAATAGGTGACGCCAACATCTTATATCATGATGAGCCGGCTTATGAATACAACAAAGGCATCGTCGTGTTTGATTGATAAGATATTTTTGCAAGTTGTTAGAAAATGATAGGAGGAAAAGTAAATTAAGGTATGACCGGACATACAATACAGCAATTATATAATTATCATAAACTATTTCTTTCTCACGCGTATACAAATATCTTTGAAGCTAAAAAAATAATGTGATAATATTTTTGTGTGTGTTTTCTTTCATCAAGGTAAAGCAGTATCTATACAATCTCTTCATATCACTATTTTCTTGCCGCTTTGCTGAATAGTTTACACTAAGTGGTTATGTTTTGCTAGGACATGTTGATGTTTTTTGTATATAAGTTGTGTTAATTATATTTACTTCTAAGTTTTAAAGATTGACAATACAATTTTGGGCCTCAAAACAAACAAATGTACTGATTACGGTAAGAATGTTGTCAAATGAACAGTGATATGGCCAAAAGTAAAATAATATAAACCTCAATTGTAGATTTTTTAATTATTATTACTATGATTTTGATAGGGAGTGAAAAAATGGTATGGCCAGAATTAAATAAACAAACCAAAATATGGGGTTTCTGAGAGATGGCCATAGGAGAAAACCGACCAAATTGCATGGAAGAATAAGACCGACGTACAATTTTATGTTTATCTTCTGCTTATGTGTGTGTTGTATGGACCGCCCAACCAATAATGCAGCCACAAGTTGATCGCAGAATGATTTGTCGTCACTTACACAAAATTACAAATTCTAACTTTTTTATAAAATAAATTTTAATTGTGGGGACAAAACTTAATGCACGAAAATGACTATATATGTCGCATCTCTTCTACAACTAATTAATCCAGACCTTCAAACAAAATGCTTGTTGACAGTTTACGATATTTTCATATACAAAGAAGAATCTTTATGAGCTCAAGATTTTGTTTGGACCGACCAGGCAGCATGCATAACCTCGTGGAGAGATTCGAGAGCTGAAGTCTCTATAATGAGACATTATTGAACGTTATAAGAGATCGACTGCGACAATTAATGTTCGTATCAATATAAATTCGATAGAATTGATTAGTGAATTGATGAAATGGACTCTCACTTTTATATTTATAACGTAAGAATACATTGATGAATAATTGTATATAGTTGTTTCACTTTTAGTTGCGCGTAACATGTACACGAAATCATGTTATACATATAAAAATTTCAGATGGCAAAAAAACTTGAATCCAATCGAACAATAAAAACAAACTGCACCATGTTATTAATGTTTTTTTATAGTCCATTGGTTTGGTTGTGTAAAACTGTCGACACCCGACAGCACGAGACTGAGAGTTAGAAAACGAGAATGTGAGCGTTGTTGGCGTCATGAAAATGGATAAATGACGTACGAGAACGTGAGAGGATCTAAACCAGACGATAGCTAAGGTAGACAACAAGACAAGAGCCCCCACAAGCACCGTCGGATATAAATGACGATGGGGTCAAATATGCTTGACTCTCTGACTAGAGACGGACCCAGGACTCGACTCTGACACTCCGTTGACTCTCTGACTTCATCAATTTGATTACACATATCTACTAGATATGTACTGTGTTCTTTCCCATTCTTTTAATAACAACAAACCAAAACTTCTTTCTCGTTGAGTGTTCTTTATTCCTATACGCATTTTCTGCTCTAGATTGTTCTTTTTCCAAGAATCACGCTCGAGGTAGGGGGGGACCTTACGATATTATCTTAGTTAGTTTTCATTAGGATCGACACAAACACATACATTTATCTTATGAGACTATGTATAGTTTTTTTATTTAAAAACACCTAGATTGAGTTTTGAGTGTGTGAAGATCTCTTATCTCTCTATTCAATATGTTTGTTTGCATTGATATATGGTAAACATTCTCAAGGATTTGAATATGAGCATAGTTCAATAAGTTTGTTAGAAACCATTAGACTGAAAATAAATAAGTGTACTATTAGCTAGCTAGGACATATATATATGGTCGGAGAAGTCGGGCCATGAAATAAAAAGAGATGTCTCTTTGTAGGACAAAAAAGATTAAATGATAAGGCCGATATCTCGTGAATCTCTTCGTCCGTTTCTTCCGTTGACTTAAAATCTAGTAATTAATTATCACCAAAATAATTACAACTTTTCTCTTGTTTTTTTTTTTTCTATTATATAAATTTTGTTTCTCTTGTAATGTTTTTCCATGTTCTTTTTGGATCTATTATTCTCTGTTTATCGTCACTTCTTTCGTACAATCCATCTTTCTGTTCTGTTCTGTCATGATAATCTACGTGTGTGTAACTTTGTCTATACACGTGTTTCTATGGAAGTTTCTTATGGAAAAGTCAACGTGTTCTAAACGACAAATTTTTAAGTTTTGTTTCTGTGTATATATAGCTTATATATATGGATTCATGTATTTTTGTGTATTATTGAAATCTTTCACGGACCTCTTTGTTTATATATATATATATATATATCTTCTTGTGAAAGTCAACGAGTCTTGGAAATAATATATAGAAGTAAAACGAAAACTAGATAATAATCAAGGAATTTTGACATGTTGTTTTGATTTTTGTATGTATTTCTCCTTTAGTGTATTAGAAAAGATGAATCAACGTTAATGATAATTAAGTTTCTTTAATAGGTTTTATGATCATTAAGTTTCTTTAATAAGTTTAATGATAATTATGTTTAGTACAGCTCTATCAATATTATATATATATATGTATAATTTTGAAGATATAAGCAAAACATATGAAAAAACTATACTATTTTTGCTACCAAAATTTAAGTTAAAATCGGTTCCATTAGTGGGTTGCCTACCTTAGAAGAAAAGAGTTATAGAGTTTTACATTAGTAAAATCTAACTATAACCTATATGTTGAATTTACAACATAATCATGTGCATTCTTTGTTTTCCTCATGGATACATGACGACTAAATATTTTGACTTTTACTCTCTGTGACCTCTCTGGAACGTTTTCTGATTTATACTCCACGAAAAGATATATAAAGCCGTGGAAATTCCTCATTCAAGGTGATTATTAGTGACTTCAAAAGTCCACTCAGGTTTCACTTGAGTCAGTAATGCATCTCTAACTTGCAGAACTTTTGATAAGCTTTTTAACACTACTCAACCTCTCTCATATTATTGCTTATCCAAGATAATCCGACAACAATGTAAACAATGTTTATTGCTTCTTCTCAATACTCTTTTGTACACAACAATTCAATAAGAAGTACATTAACAACAATAAACTAATTAACAAGAACAAAAGAACATTTTTTTGAGTGTAGAATCTTTGCATTCCTCAGATTCTATCCTCCACACTCTGTCTAATGGCGACTGGTCACTCTCACAATTCACATGCCCCATTTCTTATTCTGCTTCCTCTCAAGCCAAAACTTCCTTTTATGTTACAAGTTCGTCACCACCTCCAGCTAAACTCATGTGCCTTGCACACTCTTCTCAGCTTCAATCATATGTCTCTTTCTCCTGAAATATACTCTTTCATAGCTTAGCAATTGTATCCAACTCACAACTCCTTTTCAAGCCCGCTAAAGTACTCACTGTTTTAAACTTGAATCTCCATGAGTTTATCAAATTTCTAACCAATTTTCTCAGTTTTTCTTTTTTTCAACAATGCCACAAAGAAAAATAGATTTATATTGTCCACAGTTGCAGAAGGCGGCAATTTGAGAAGACTCCATTCAACAACAAGCAACTAACTCACAAAGTCCTTCTCCCAAACAGAACCAATAAAACATTATAAATGAGAAAAGTGAAAGATGAGTTGAATATTAACATTGTGAAGTAGCTTCAGATGATGAGCTGCAGATGCTAGCATTAAAATCAATATGAGACTAAGTTGAGTTGTGAAGAATTCAATGGTTAAAATGTGTAGTGTCAGTGTAAGATCAACAAAAAGTAAGAAAGATAATTCTGTCAAGTTTAGCTTGCGTCAGTAGAACTTGAGAGATAGAGAGATCACAAGTCGCAAGTAAAATCACTAATAAATTTTAGTGTTAAAAATGATCTGTACATAAGTAAAACATTTGGACCAAAGAAGACAAATCTAGAAGATACAACAACATACACTTTGAGCTCTCTCTCTCTCTCTCTCTGAGCCTAATTATAATCTGGATTGATCTTTGTCATCTCTTTGTTTCGTTTTCTGATAATTTGTCTCTTAGATCTTTAAGAGCATCAACGACTTCAGAATCAAGATTGTGTTTCAGCAATCTCCCTTGGAAAGATGTTGACCTGTAAAAAAAAGTAGTCAAGAGTTTTCTCAGTTTTTTCGGGTTAGCTCCAACTGCAGAATTTAAAAACACAAAAGTTTCCAATGTACCTTGTTTCTTGCATCATTCTCTCAACCTCTTTATGCATTGATTTGATCTACAATATGATGTTTCACAAGATCACATGAAACTCAAATCACAAATATCGAAAAAGGCAACTGATTTGGTGATCATACCTCAGAAACCAGTGCCTTGCTACTCCAAATATAAGCTCCCTGTCAAGAATTAGTCACCCATATCAAAAACAAGATATGAGCATAACGATTTTTTACATCAATATGATGGGCAATACCGCTCCATGAGCTGCTTGTTGTTGACAAACATCAGATGTTACAACCCAAACCTTGGGGCATCCATCTTCTCTCAAAGCAACCACCTATCAATTTAATTCACAAATCTTATCAGAAATGATGAAACATCGATGATGATTCCAGAAAACCCGTCTGTTTGAACCCTTCGACGAAAAGAAATCATATTTCCTTGCCTCCTTTTCAATCCAAGCGTCAGCGCAAGTTTCTCCTGAGAAAATCACATCAACACTGGCAAAAAAGGAGAAACCTTTTTTAGTTGTTAAAGTAAATAAGGATATGAAAACAACTATTAAGTCAGACAAGGGCCAAATGACTGTACCCTGCAAAGTCTTCCTTGTGAGTAGGGAGACCAGACATGAGAGCATCAAACACAACCACTACCTTAACCTCTACAACAAATTAAAT
This sequence comes from Capsella rubella, assembly GCF_000375325.1. Lineage (NCBI taxonomy): Eukaryota > Viridiplantae > Streptophyta > Magnoliopsida > Brassicales > Brassicaceae > Capsella > Capsella rubella. The sequence goes on along the minus strand of NW_006238919.1, from coordinate 571,954 downwards.
TCAAATTGTGGCATATCAAAAATGTCAACTCAAATTGTGGCCTTAGCCAAACTGAGCCATAGATGAAATCAACTTTAAATTATTCCAAGGGTTGTACCTTTAACCATACTGAAGGACACAAGTTCATCAACTAACTTCTGCCGAGCAACGTCAAGCCTTCCTTTCATGAAATGTTTCTTCAGCTTCATCCAATATCCACACACATTATAACCATCAACAAGCAAAACAGGAACTGCATCGTCCAATAGACCCTGATTCGTGCTGTAAAACCGCTTTCAGGGAACACAAACATTCCTTAGAATTTCAAACCTCAAAAGTCATTCTTGAAACAGGTAAATGAGAAACTTAAAAAATAGTGTGTAATTACTAGTAAAGCGTATTTGTAGGATCCCGGTAGAGCTCGCTATCATCCGGTAACTCATCTTTCTCTGCTTTCTTCTTCCTGTAACTAGTCGCTGGCTTAGCCATGCCAGATCCTCTGCTCTGAAACTCCTACATATATATCACACAATTCCAAAGATTAGAATTTAGAAAACTCCTTGAACACTAATGCTTAGACTTTATTACATAGTAGTAGTGAAACAAAAATATCACACTCCTACATGCCTTCCATAACTTCAGAAGCTGCAAGTTATGCTTAACGTTGGATTTGATTCTAGGTGGTTCTGGCTCTGAATCCTGCTATCAAAAACCAAAATCAAATCAATGGTTGCAAAATGCTCAATAAACATTCATCATATTTATCTAACTCCGATGGTACTCATGCTAGAGAATCTCTAAAAGGAACCAAACTGAGAATTGCAGAATTCATACAAACCTATCAACATTATTAATCATACAAGATCAAATCAATGAATGTGAAATGCTCATATGGATATCTCCATCATATTCATAATTCCAATAATAGATCTTAATGTTAACACCAATTAAAATTCTCAGGAATTCCCAGTTCATATTAGAGTAAAAAGACACTTTTTAATTCTCAAAGACGAAACCTTTACATAAATGTGTATCGTGTATGGACCTTAAAAGAAGAAGATTGAGGCTTCTTGCTTTTTCCTCCTCCCATCTTCACCACCAAAACTCTACAGCTATCGGAGGAGCAAGAAGATGAAGACCGAGAAAAGTAAGCGGCGGAGGAGGAGGAGGAACCACCTCTATGCGGCGGCGCTCCGGCGGTTTTCATCTATTGACTAGTGTTTTCATTCGTCACGAAAAGTCTTATGTAACTCAACTAGTGGATAATATCATGTCAACGTTATGGTTTTTTATCAACGCATTATATCTTCTAAAAAAAATCAAATTTTTATTTCAAGTAAAAAAAAAGGATCCTTTTTTACTGCAAGAAGTGTTTTTATTTCCTATCTTCTAAAAAAAACTTATGTAAGAGAGAGAAAAAATCAAATCTTTGTGAGCGTTTAAAGATCATCAATGGCGAAGGAGACAGTGTGTGTGACCGGAGCTAATGGTTTCATCGGATCTTGGATAATCCGAACGTTGGTTGAGAAAGGTTACACCAAAATCCACGCTTCGATTTACCCAGGATCCGACCCGACTCATCTCCTCAATCTACCCGGATCCGAATCTAAGATCAAGATCTTCGAAGCGGATCTCTTAGACTCCGACGCAATCTCCAGAGCTATTGATGGATGTACTGGAGTATTCCACGTGGCGTCACCTTGTACGTTGGATCCACCGGTGAATCCAGAGAAGGAGCTGGTCGAACCAGCGGTTAAGGGAACTATCAATGTGTTGGAAGCTGCAAAGAGGTTTAATGTGAGACGCGTGGTGATCACTTCATCTATCTCCGCTTTGGTTCCTAACCCTAGTTGGCCGGGAAGTGTCCCCGTTGATGAGTCCTCGTGGACCGATCTCGAGTATTGCAAGTCGATGCAGGTTCGTTAAATCTCGGTTTATAATTTATTTATTACAATAATGTTTTGGTGATATTTGTAACAATTTGTGTATAATTTCGATTTTTAGAAATGGTATCCAATATCGAAGACATTAGCTGAGAAAGCAGCTTGGGAATTTTCGGAGAAGCATGGAACCAACATTGTCACGATCCATCCATCAACATGTCTCGGACCACTTCTGCAACCGAACCTAAACGCAAGCTGTGCCGTTTTGCTACAGCTTTTACAAGGCTCCACCGAGACGCAAGAGTATCACTGGCTTGGTGTGGTGCATGTGAGAGATGTGGCTAAAGGTCAAGTGATGCTATTCGAAAAACCTGAAGCTTCTGGTCGGTTTCTATGCACTAATGGGATTTATCAGTTCAGTGAGTTTGCTGCTCTTGTGTCCAAACTCTTCCCTGAGTTTTCTATTCACAAGTTTGATAAAGAAACTCAACCCGGGCTTACGTCTTGTGATGACGCGGCTAAGAGATTGATTGAGCTCGGTCTGAATTTTACTGATGTGGAAGATGCGGTTAAGGAGACGGTCCAGAGTCTTAAAGACAAAGGCTTCCTCTAAGAATTTATATGTTATCTTTGCAAATTTCAATGTCTGTGACCTTTATTGTATAATACAAGTAGAGGAGCTAAGAAGTAAACTTGTTTTTATGATACATATATAAGTACAAGGTATTATTATCATCATTGTTGTTGTTGACTACGCGGTTTTATTGAGCTGAGAGAGTAGCTTATGGTTCACGGAATCAGATGGTGGAAGGAGCATCTGGCTGCTTCTCTGGGAGAGCATTTTGAAAAACAGGAAGATCATTGTATGACTCGTAACACTTTGCAAGAGTTGGGTAAGGTTCCTGTGGAAATCCATACAAAAGAAGAACACGGTTTACCAAATTGTAGAAGTTAAAACCAGCTGATGGACGAGAAATTAACAAACTGAGGATTTGTCTATGTTACTATAATAGGACTATCTTTGTATAGGTGAGTGTGAGACAGAGATAACATATGATTCATGCTACAGCAAAACTAATCCAGGATTCAAAGGCGCTTGGGGATCTAGTATGCAAAAGTTTCTGGACCTGAAACAATGTAAGGTAGTGGAAACATAGTTTAAAGAAGGAAAAATACCATGTTTATCTGGAATCTGTTGATTGCTCCATGGATCTGTGGTGCTAGAAAGAGATCAGCCTGCCAAGTAATGCTTCATGGCTTTTAACACTTTGACCACTTACAGCTTTATAATAAGGGTAGTGACAAAAGAATCACTGAAGTATTTCTTAAGTCCAGAGAGATTTAGAGTAGTATACCAGGTAAATTTCATCACCAGTGGCATGTTTCCCAGCGCAACTCACCAATAGCTTCTCGAGAGCTGAAAGAGAAATGAGACATTATTACAGAGGTCAGTAAAGCCTCAAGGCAGCAAACAATAACAGAAACATTAAAGAGGTGAATGGTACCAATTAGGTACTACCAAGCATAAGAACTTGGATATGATTAACAGAGAAGTGAGAAGATTTTCATACACTTCTACCACAGTATATCAACTACTTACAACGTTGTCTTGGTTCTTGATTACGTTTCCGTATCTTACTTATATTCCATGAAGAATGGATAAGGATACATTAGAGACCACACACCTGTGAACCCTTTATTGATAGCGTTATTAACCCAAGAAGTTTTCTCCTCCGCATTTACCTTCTCCTCGATATACCTCTGTTAATCAGGAGAAAAAAATAACTAAATTTACTCTATCTTGAACTTCCAACTGTAGAATCTGAGAAATTGACATCAAACGCATGTCCTTACAATAACAGCCAGATTTTGATGAGGCTGTATGCCAGACAAGACAATACTCATTGCCTGAAATATACAAAGTGAGAATGCATCAATCAGTGTATGAAGCAGGACAATCTAAGCTGGAATTGTTAATGGCTTAATGGTAACACATGTAACAAAGCAGGAGTCAAAGAAAGAAACCGAGAAGCCAAGATTTAACCGAAATAACAGAAGACTGAAATACCTGGTAATTAACCGCCCGCTTATGGAGGTCACGAGGTAACAGAGGTGGCTCAGGATACTTCTCATCCAGATACTGTCATGTCAATTAAAAAACCCACAAAACTCAAGATTGATGAAATGTTACAAAACCACAAGCAAAGAAAACCTCCAAGGCAGTATTACTGACCATTATAATGGCAAAAGAATCATTAATGACAACACCTCCATCAACAAGCGCTGGTACAGTACCCATTGGATTGATTTTCTTGAAATCTCGAGAATCAAAACGATAAACTTTTACCATAAGAAACCAGTTAGCAGTATAATCTGTTAATGACTCAAAGCTTCTAAACTTTATTTCAATCAAGTTCTCTAGCTATAAAAGGCTCATAATCACACCTCTCATTCCACACATTCTCATCTAGTTCAACCAAGTTCATTATAACCAAGAATCGGAATCAAAAGCAAGTAAAAAACTGGGAAATCTACGTACCTGGATCGAATTGATCCCCTTTGAGCAAGTTCACTGGTATATACTCATAATCAATCCCTGAAAACAATCAAACAAGAATCCAAATTTCAGATCATACAATAACAACTCTATTGTTCTGTTCACAAAAATGACGACAGCAAAAATCATAGAGGAGACCTTTTAAAGTGAGGGCGATACGGACGCGATGAGCACACGAGCTTCTCCAGTAAGAATAGAGCTTCAACTTCTCTGCGCCAGAATTCGCCTGATCAAATTTTGGAAAAAGGCAAAAAAAATCAGATAACGGGGAAATTGAGTGGAGACGATGATTATAAACTAAGATAGAAAGAGAGAAAGAGATTTGTAAAATTAACCATGAAATCTTTCGTGAAGGAACTGTTGTTCTAAGCAGATTCTTCGTTGAGAGCTTCTCCTTCCAATTTATTTGTATTGTATAGAGAAAGAAGAAGAAGAAGAAGAAGAAGAAGAAGAAGAAGAAGTGGCGAATTTGGAGACGACAGTGTGAAAAACAAAACGATCGAATTTGTCTTTTGGTGTCAAAATGACAAAAACACACTTATGCGACGGAATTGTTTATAATAGTCTTTATGGCAATTAATTACAGGAAGAAAAGATGAAAAGGGACGAAAAAAAAAAAGAAAAGATGAAAAGGTTTTGGTGTTTTTGTTATATCCCACATCGCTCGACTACGAATTTATCACTCTTGGACTTGGTGTATATAACAGAAGCTTGATGGACCGAACAATTCATACCTTTCTCGGCCTTTTGGCTAAGATCAAGTGTAGTATCTGTTCTTATCAGTTTAATATCTGGTACGTGGGCCATCGGCCTACACGATATTAACTCTATTTTTTAAGGGAGAAAGCCCGTTAAGATAGCTTGCTATCTGGGCTTTCACGAGTCGCCCATGCGTTGCACTATTGCACGGGCCTGGCTCAACCCGCCATTATCATAGTCCAATAATTTTATTAAACTGAAAAACCAAAAGTTGTAATTAACACTGGAATCAGTTGCACACTAAACGCCGATTATTAGAATTTAGGAGTTATTTTTGCAAATTTTCAACTCTCAGACCTTAATTTGTATAATACAAGTGGAGCAACTAAGAAGTAAACTGGTTTATATGATACATATATATACCAGTACAAGGTATTATTATCATCATTTTTGTTGTTGACTATGAGGTTTTATTGAGCTGAGAGTAGCTTACGATTCACAGAATCATATGGTGGAAGGAGCATCTGGCTGCTTCTCTGGGACAGTATTTTGAAATGCAGGCAGTTCGTTGTATGACTCGTAACACTTTGCAAGAGTCGGGTAAGGTTCCTATACAAGAGAAAAACATGTTATACAAATTGTGGAATAGAAATCAAGTGATGCGAGGGAGAAGTTAAGAGTTGAGACACTGAGAACTTCGTCTATGTTACTACAAAAAGACTATCTTTGTATCTGTGAGTGTGAAACTGTGAGAGTTAATTTTATAATTCATGCTGCCATAAAACTCATCTCCAGGAATTTAGAGATATATATTACACAAAAATCTAGAACTGAAATGAATTCGTGTACCGAGGGAAGAGTTTAGAGAAGGAAAAGTACCATGTTAATCTGGAATCTGTTGATTGCCGCATGAATCTGTGGTGCTAGAAAGAGATCAGCCTGCAAAACAATGCTTCACGGCGTTAACACTTGTCTACTTAATGGATTGTAGGAAGAGGATACCATAGAGAAAATTGAGAAACATTAGAACTGTGTACCAGGTAAATTTCATCACCAGTCGCATGTTTACCCGCGCAACTCACCAACAGTTTCTCGAGAGCTGAAAGAGAAATGAAAGATAATTAGATTGGTAAGTGTAAACCTTGTAAAGGCAGCAAGTGGTAACAGTAAACATCAAAGAGATGATGGTAGTAAGCATAAAGGATGGATATGTTCAACTGAGAACTGAGTAAAACTATCGCACCATCCAGCATAGTATCAACCAAAACCATTCAACATAAGTCTTGGTTCTTGATTACACCAATCCTATGGCACTGAGATATGGTAGATTTGAGATCCCATACCTGTAAATCCTTTTGTGATAGCGTTTTCCACCCAAATAGTTTTCTCCTCCGCATTTATCTTTACCTTTTCCTCGATATACCTCTGTACAAAACTGAAAAATGTAACTAGGTTTGCTTTATCTAGTACCCTACCCACAAAGATAGAATCTAAGATTTTAATGTCAATCTCAATGTACTCACAATAACACCCATATTTTGATGAGGCTGTATGCCAGACAAGACAATACTCATCGCCTGAAATATACAAATAACAGTGCATCAGAGTGGGAAGCAGGACAGTCTAAGCATAATTCAAAGAAAGAAACCGAGACTTGACCGAAGTAACAGAAGATAAAAACTTTGAAGTACCTGGAAATTAACGGCCCTTTTATGGAGGTCAAGAGGTAACAGAGGTGGCTCAGGATACTTCTCATCCAGATACTGTCAATTAAAAACCCACAAAACTCAAGATTGATGAAATGTTACAAAACCACAAAGAAAGCAAACTTCCAAGGCAGTGTTACTGACCATTATAATGGCAAAAGAATCATTAATGACAACACCTCCATCAACAAGCGCTGGTACAGTACCCATTGGATTGATCTTCTTGAAATCTCGAGGAACAAAACGATAAAAATTTGTACCATAAGAAACCATTTAGCAGTAAATTCTGTAAACGAGCTTCTGCACTTTATTTTAATAAGTTCTCTATAACCTTGAATCCGAATCAAAAGCAATTAATCCGACACTAACACCTCTCATTCCACACATTCTCATCCACTTCAATCAAGTTCATTATAACTTTGAATCAGATTCAAAAGCAAGTAAAACTGGAAAACTACGTACCTGGATCGAACTGATTCCCTTTGAGCTTCACTGGTATATACTCATAATCAATCCCTAAGAAAACAATCGAACAAGAATTCAAATTTTGAGATCAAATAATAAACGACAACACTCTTTTGTTCTCTTCACAAAAATGACGACAGCAAAATCATAAAGGAGAGACCTTTTAAAGCGAGGGCGATACGGACACGATGAGCACACGAGCTTATCCAGTAAGAGTAGAGCTTTATCTTATCTGCGCCAGAATTCGCCTGATCAAATTTTGGAAAATGGCAAAAAAAAACAAATTTACGGGGAGATTCAGTAGAGACGACGATGATAAATAGAAATAAATTAGTAAAATTAACCATGAAATCTCTTAGGAAGTAGTGTTGTTCGTCGTGGATTCTTCAGTTAAGAGTATAGAGCTTGTTCAGCGTCTCCTTCCGATTTATTTATATCTGAAGACGAAGAAGAAGTGGCGAATTCGGAGACGACAGTGAGAAAACCAAAACGATCAAATTTGTTGTTTTGTTATCCAATTGTTCTCGGTTTAGTGATATCAAATTGAACCGGAAATCTATTAACTTGGTTCAAAGAAAAGGTTTTGGTGTTTTTCTATATCCCACATCGCTGGACTATGAATTTATCACTCTTGGACTTGGTGTATATAATAGAAGCTTCATGGACCATACAAATCATACCTTTCTCGGCCTTTTGGCTAAGATCAAGTGTAGTATCTGTTCTTATCAGTTTAATATCTGGTATGTGGGCCATCGGCCTACGCGATATTAACTCTATTTTTTAAGGGAGAAAGCCTATTAAGATAGCTTGCTATCTCGGCTTTCGCGAGTCGCCCATGCGTTGCACTACTGCACGGGCCTGGCTCAACCCGCCAATAACATAGTCCAATCTGACTTTTAACATAAGTATCCGGTTTCGCCTTCAAATTGTTCTCGATTTAGTATTATCAGATTGAACCGGAAGTCTTGGCTAAGTAGCAAAATGAAGAAGAGACTATAAAGTCTAAACGGTACACCTCGATTTGATTTTAGACTTGAGACGCTACGGCACCTAACTGCAAAAATATTGTGTTTAGCTTAAGTAATGCTTTGATGATTTCTTACAAGATCACTAACCTTTTCAACAGTAGAAGTATTGAAATACACTCCTACATCGCATAGACAGAGCATCCAGATTTTCATACCGCACTATTGAAGCCTAAATGCTTTGTTTTATTTATTTTTAGAATCAGTGGCACACTACTATAATCCCAATCATGACTAGTCTTTCCTACTACATCAGACATCTTTTTCTTTACCCCTTTTTGTTATTTACTCTTTAACCTATCATAGCTTCTTGTCAACTTAATTGGGTTAAGGCAATCGCCGATTATTATCTTCTTCGTGTTGAACAACATCCTTCATCTCAAATATCGGCTGTTTTCTTACTGGAACTTCTTCATCTTCATTAGCTTCTGCGTTTTGAAGATCTCTCAAAGCTCTTTTCGCGTATACAGTGAAAGCTACAGTTGTCACGACCGCAATTATCAAGGAGATGACGTTGTACACAATCTCCACTGTTGTCAAACGTTGATGTCCGTATTGCACATCAGCGAATGTTCTGATCAACCGACCGCTGCATATGAATCCGATCCAGTTTTAGGATTAGGTTTTTCAAGTTTGTGATTTTTAACTGTTAAAAGTCCAGGGAGAGTAAGACTGACCTGTAAATGTAGATGAAAGCTTCTGGTATCATTCCTGCTATGGATCCGAAGAAGTAAGGCCAGAATCTCATGCTTGTCACGACGATTGCGTAGTTGAAAATCGTGTAAGGAAATGGGGAAATCCTGAAGATTGCCACGACTCTAAATTGATGGAACCAGCTTCCTTCTGCAGCTAGTCTAAGAACAGCAGCTTGACGAGGCCACCTTTTTAACCATTGCTGCATTTTTAGTAATAACAAATCATATCTACAAGTTAGTGATCTTGTAAGAAACCATCCCATGACTTGAAAAAAAGGGACGTAAGGGGTTCGTACATGGAGGCGATCACGGAACATAAGCCCAATTAGGTAAGGAAGAACCATGCCAATGGTGGTTCCAACCATGATTATAACAAAACCTAGACCATAACCAAAAATCATCCCAGCTAACCACATGGAAGGACCAGAAGGTATCAATAACACAGGAAACAAGGCCAAGGAAACAACAAGGACAATCGCGAGCATAGGACGGCCAAATGCAGTTGCTTCCCATTGCAAAATTGGAATAAGAACCTTCAATTGAAACAAACTATTACAATCCAAAGAGCAGAGTTTGTGACAAGGATCATTATAAACAAACAATCAAATCATTGAAACTTGATATATTGAGTAAAAGATATTACCTTTTGGAACACAAATGGAACTCCCCATTTGCCAAAAACAAGCGTAAGGAGGAGAGCAACAGCAAATATCCCCAAAGCTTTCACCCACCACATCAGTTTCTTACTCCGCACCTCTGATTGAGACAGAGACAACACGGTTTCAGCTGCAGCAGCTTCATGAGCCACAACAAGCCGAACATACTCATTATCTTCCCTCATGTGACCAACAGAATCTGTAATTCCCTCTCTTGACTCTTTCAATGGGTTTGACATCAGTCTTCAAAAATCTTAAACTGAAAGCCAAAATTTGATATCAGAGACACAAAATCACCATTTCTAAGCCATCAAAACAAGAAAAATCACTGTTCTATAAAAAATTCGAACCAAAACGGATCAAATAAAATTGGAAACAAACCCTACAAGACATCAAAATCCATAGAAATTGGAGAAAGCAAAGATGCGTAGCTTATAACTCATACTATAGCAAAAACTTCAGAAACTTCAAAAACACATACAAGGAAACGATAACGAAGAAGTAAAGTTAAATTAGAAAGAGAATCAAAAACTATCCGAACATAGAAATTTCCGATTACGGCTAAAAAGGGAAAGAAAAAATCAAAATCAATCAGATACAGCACTAGAGCAATAAAAATCACTTAGATCTCTCAATCTAGCCAAAGATCACCAAACCACAGATAAAAAAAAGAACATCACAAGGATTTATAAAGTAGAGCTAGGGTTTAACGAATCTCACACTACTTCACAATTCGTGGTGGTAAACGACGGCGTTAACGGCGGAGGAAACTTGTACGCCGTCGGAAAAAGTGGGGGAGGTTGTTGCGGCGGATTCACGTTCTTCTTCGTTTCTCAGATTTTAGTGTCGTTTGCTTCTCTAAACAATGAAGCGTGTTTTGTGTTTTGTTTATTCTTTTTCCAGAAAAATTGAAATTCAAATAGGAAAAAGAGTTTTGTTTCGTTGCTTTTACTTTTTTATCATTTTTTTTATTTCATTGTATATTTTGTTAGCTTAAGCTTTACTTTTCTGGAATAACGAGTCAGACCATATTATAAAAGTTTTTTAAAATAATAGTAGTAATAATATTCCCACCCGTTGAACCACCATAATGCATACCTGACTTGACTTTATTAATATCCAAACCAAATCCTTAACCAACGAATCCTAATAATGACCATAAAAACAAAGGAGCGTGAGATAGTGACGCGTGTCTTGTTACGCAAACAAAGGGTAGTCTGGTAAATTCACAGTACGACCTGAGATATTATTTTTGTCAAATTGAGATTTTAAGAAGATTCTTTACAGTCTAAAAAAGCTTTCGACGGAGACGGAGACGAAGACGAAGATTCAATACAAGCATCTATGGTAGACGAGAGATCGTTTCGAAGTCTTCGCCGTTAGATTCTTTGCCGGAGGATTACGTTTTTTTTTACATAATCTCCTTTCACTAGTCCACGCGATGCGTGCGTCGCTTTTACGGTTTCGAAAAGCTTTGAATCGGCGGTGAAGTCAGATATTATATATGGGAGAAGTTTCTTCCGGCGGAGTTCGAGTCTCTGGTTCGTCCATTGCGAGTTTTCTCATCGAAGAAGGAACTCAATTTCAGATCTCTGTAACGATCCTGTTCTAATCGACGGTGGCAAAAAGGTAAATCCTGCTCTCTCGCCCTTTGAATTGTAGTTTGTTTATAGAATTATCGGCTTCTATTAGAGAATTTTGGGCTTGGCACTAACTTATTTTGAGATTTTTTATGCTTTTTTTGTGGCAATTGTGTGTTTCTATATGGTGATACTGAATCTCTCTGATTATTTCGAAATTTTGTGGGATATAAAAAAGCATCTGGTTAGAGAAAGAGGTGTATCTTGTTATCTGCGATGAGCCTCTCAATCATATGGGAAGATGCACCTCACTATTAGGAATGGATTTCAATTCATGAATCTAGGTACTCTTTTTTTCATTATCTCTGCGTTAGTTTGGTTGCAATGACTGGGATGATGATGATGATGATGATGCTGGAAAATTGTTACCCTCCTGTGTTGTGAAGGTTTGAAAAAGTAGAGAAGCTTCTCGATGTATGTTGGTTCGACATTCGTTGATTCAGTTCAAATTAGCAATGTAGGATTCAGTTCTAATTCACTCAGCTATTCAAATTTCAATTGGTATATAAAGTTACTAAGTTCTGCTTTCTGCTATATTTGGAGCAATGTGTATGTAACTGTGAAGTTTCTATATTGTGCTGATACTGAATCTCTCTGATTGTTTGGGAATTTTTGTTGAAAACCAAAGAGCATATGGTTAGGGAAAAGGAGTGGGAAGAGGTGTATAATGTTATCTGCGATGAACTTATCAAGCATTCAGGGTGATACTCCTCCGCATTTCTTCAAATGGTTTCCAAGTCCTGAAGATAGGTAAGTACTCATTTTTCATCATTTTTTGTATTAATTCGGTTGTATTTACGCATTGGGATTGTATAATGATGCTGTGAAACGTTGCCCTGTGATGTGCAGGTTTGAATGGATAGTATTCATCAAATGGAACCGTGCATTATTACCCTCATATTATAATTGATACTACTCCGAAAAGAGGATAGTGTTCATCAAATGGAACAGTGTGATCTTAGCAGTTCGGAATATCATTTTCAATTGTTTATAGGTGTTATGAACCTAAAGCTTAGCACCCTCTTAAGCCTACTCTCTCAGAGAATAAGTTTAATTATTGGGGCTTACCTCTTTATTAATCGTAATAGACCCTTATATTGGCCATGATACATAACATTGTATAAAAAGTAAATACTAAAACTCTAATGGGAAAAGGAAAACTCTCAAAACCAATAGTAAAAGGAAAAGACCAAAACCAAAACTAATTAACGTTCTAAACCATACACTAATCAACCTAACTGTTACTAGTCTTGTATCAATGGGGTTTATGTGATGAAATGGTTCTAGATACTCAAACGTGTTTCGTGCTTATTTCTCGGAAATTTAAGTAGAAATTACTTTGTTAAGAGTTGCCCTGTTGGTATAGGCCAGGGATCGATTCTCCCCAGACGCAGAATTGCTAGCTTTATCCCTTTGGCCACATGGGTATGGGCCTCTTGCTTAAGGCCCATTTGAAAAACTGGGGGGGACTTTACCCGTGGGATACCCTCTCTCCAGGGATTAGTCTCGGATCCTTCCATAGGTCCGGGGATTTACCCTGAGTAATCAAAAAAAAAAAAAAAAAAAAAATTACTTTGTTAACGTACCAGAGTCAAGACTTATAATATAAAGAAAGAGAAATAATATTGCCACCATAACACGGTTAATGACTATCTTACTTGACTCTTTAGGGCATGCACATCGGTTTGGTCGTCCCCCATACTTTTTTTTAATTTTTTTTTTTTCTTTTCCAAATTTTTTGAATTAAAAAAAAAAAAAAAGAATGTAACCAATCGCGGGCCGCCACGTGTCAGTGGGATCCGCGATTTCTGAAGAAAAGAAAACGGGACCGTCCCGTTTTTGTTGTCGACCCACCTTTTTTTTTTCTTTTTGATTTAATTTTTTTTAAAAAAACAGAAGGACGAAGGGGGATACGCTAATGCCCTTGGTCTTATAAATGGGGTGTGTTTGTTAGAATTTCCCATACCATAAAAAACATCTAAACCTAACAATCCTGAGGAGTATAATGACCAAACAAAGGTGTGTGCATCAGGAGCGATTTCGTAAACTTGTACAACGACTTAAGAAGACTCTTAGACTCTCATCAGCTTCAGACAACAGTCACGGCCTTACTGAGCTGGTGTCCTTGCATGACTTACCTGAAGAATGTCTCTCCATCATAATCTCTTTCACAAGTCCACGAGACGCGTTAAACCTCGCTTCGGTTTCCAAGACCTTTGAATCCGCGGTCCAATCCAATATCGTATGGGAGAAGTTTATTCCGCCGGAATATAAATCTTTGATCTCTCAATCGCCAGATTTCTTATCCAAGAAGGAGGTTTTCTTCGCTCTTCGCGACAAATCTATTCTGATCGACGATGGCAAAAAGGTATATCTATTTCTAATATGATACCTTTGTATTATGTGAAAAATGATGTTATTTAATTATAAAAGGTTCTGCCTTTTATTTATAGCTATTTTGTTTATAACTTTGAATTTTTACGATTATAATTTGGTTTTGTTTTGTTTTAAAAAATGAAAGATGTTATGGAAAGAAAGAGAGAATGCGAAGAGGTGCATCATGTTATCAGCGATGAACCTCTCAATCACGTGGGGGAATACTCCTCAGAGTTGGCGATGGATTCCAGATCCAGAAGCTAGGTACCCTTTTTTCATTATCTGTACGTTTATAAATTCGGTTTTGATGACTCGTTAAAAAAAAAATGTTACGATGCAATCATACAGGTTTGAAGCAGTAGCGGAGCTACTTGAAGTATGTTTGTTTGAGATTCGTGGAAGAATAAGTAGCCGTTTCCTATCTCCAAGAACTCGTTACTCGGCTTACATTGTGTTCATGAAACAGAATATATGTTATGGCTTTGAGAATGTATCCGTGGAAGTTGTAGTTGGAGTGGTGGGGCAGAATCTTGAAGATTCTTGTAGAAGATATGTATGCTTTGACGAGGCTAGGGATGAACAGTTTAGAAGGAGAGACAGAGGAAAGAACCTGGTGAAGCCAGAGAGGAGAAAAGATGGGTGGATGGAGATAAAGCTTGGAGAATTCTTCAATGAAGGTGGATTATCAAGCTATGATGATATTGAGATGGTTGCTTTAGAGAATAAGCTTCGTCATTGGAAACGCGGCTTGATCATTCGAGGAATTGAGATCCGCCCTACAAAGATCCGGCAATGAAATGCAACTTTGTTTATATTAGATAGTATAAAGGATGTGGCCTTGCTGGTATATGTAAACCAGTTTCCATCAGTTTAATTAAAGAACGGTTTGATGATTCCGCTTGTATTTTGGTATGAGTTTAATTTCTATTTAAAATTCTTGATTTCATTGTATGGGTTGTTAGAAACCAAAAAAGAACATTTTAAACTGGAACTCTGGAAGGTTAATTAGAAAAGATGCACATTGCTGTAAAGAATGGTAGTTTCGTAAATATGTGTGCACGACTTTGTAACGAGTCGTTCTATTTTAAATATTTAGCGGCAAAGACACGGTTTAAAAAGAAGTAAAGACACACTTGTAGAAAGGCAAATGCAGAGGAGTTTGTGGTTGTTGTGAGACTCTCGCACCAAGTTTAAAAAGAAGTAAATAAGACTAATCCTCACACTTCTTCTAGCTAGGGAAGCCTAATTACAAAACTTTATATTATAATTCAAACACCTTTCCAAATCCCATTAATACAGTACCTAACCGTTTCGGATGAGAGACGATACATATAAACAAATAATTTACGAAGACTACATACATGACTTAGACGACCAATAAGCATTCATCTAAAAAATCTTATATATAAAAACATGACTAAGACCAGGATGCATTAACGAGTGAGACTATTTTATTATCAATAATGCTTATGTCTTACGTGAATATTGACTCTATATTAATCGGGTTGGTAAGTTAGAATTTTCTAAACCAAAAACAAAAAACAATGACCAAAACAAAGAACTTGAACGAGACGGGCGCATTATTCGCAATTAAGGGTCATTTACGTAGATTTGTGGAAAGACTTGAGAAGACTCTCAAACTCTTCTTCTTAGCTTCCGACAAAAGTCACGGCGTTGCGGAATTGTCGCCGTTCGACTCATTACCGGAGGTTTGCATCTCCATCATAATCTCTTTCACTAGTCCTAGGGACGCATGCGTCCTCGCTTTGGTTTCAGCAACACTGTGACTGTCATCTAAAGATAATGGCTCTCAGCAACACTGTGACTGTCATCGGAAGCTGAAAGTCTTAAAGTCCTCTTAACTCGTTCATTGGTTGTGGATTATGGTTAACAAAAATTCTGATCACCAGTCTCAGTTAATATATATAGAGACAATTCACGTAAACGTAAGCATTATGGATCAACCGTATACTGTTGACAATAATAATCCTTTTTCAATAATAAAGTCTTGACCGTTGACTCGTAATTAAGCTAACAACTAGAAAGATAAAAACATTTTAGAAAAAAGGGAACCAAAAATTCTCTTTTGTGTTTTGAATTTCCTATAAAGGAAAAACAAAAAACAAAAAACACGGTGTTTGGGTATTCTGAACCAAATCATTTAGATGATGCTCACATAAACAAACGACCATGCATGATACCAATGTGGTTAATCAGATAAAAACTCAGTGCCTTCGAAAGAATTCAAAATTATCTTCTAGTAGAACACATTCATCGATCGAAAGCATTCACCTGATTATGATCGAGTTTTAACATAGTGTACGACTTATTTCTCTATTTTCATGTCTTATACGTACTAGAAGTTTTGTTATAGATAATCTTAGGGATCCCCTGAAAAAATGTGAAAACTATATTCATCACCGTGTTTTAAATAAGTACGTACCTAGTCAGACTATCTTCATGTTTAACGGATCGTTATTCATAAAAGCAAGTCAGCTAATTATATTATAGCTAGGATCTCAACTCTTTTATTAGTTTCTTAAGTTAGTTAAATTATAATAGTTTATAATATATAATGGAGTATTTGATTTTTGATAGTTAAAATATTGAAACAAACAATGGCCGTAGACTAAATTTAATACATTAAGTAACAATGGGCCAAAAACATGGCGTTGACTCTAGAGGCAAAGGCGGTCAAGCTCCCGGTTCTTCATCGATGGAGTACAAACACTGCGTTGACTCTAGCGGTCTAGGCAAAGGAGAGATCGTCCCGGGAGGGCCGTCGCCGTTCGATGACTTGCCTGAGGATTGCATCCTTAAGATAATCTCTTTGACAAGTCCACGGGACGCTCGCATCTCTGCTTTGGTTTCGAAATCCTTTGCATGTGCAGTCAAGTCAGATAGTTTATGGGAAAGGTTTCTTCCGTTAGAGTACGAATCTTTGGTTCCTCCATGGCGAGCTTTCTCATCGAAGAAGGAGCTTTATTTCACTCTTTGCTACGATCCTGTTCTTATTGAAGATAGCAAAAAGGTATTTTATATATGTCCACTAATCATATTGACTAAATCAATTTGCATTTTGTATACATTTTGAGAATGATGATATCTGTTAGAGAAAAGTATGTGATACCATCTATTCAAATATGTAGAATTGGTTATTGAACTAACATGGTTTTATTGATTCTCCAACTTGGGTATTTATACCGAGAACATAAGACATATGATAAATCTTATCTCCTAAGACAATGATTTCTAAACCTTATCACAATAGGAATATAAATCATAATAACTATATGTCTTTATCACTAATACTAAAATATTCTTCGCTTTGGGCTTCACGGATTCACTTCAATAATTGACTTTCACGGTCCATAATAGTTGGTTTGCAAAATACACATCTTGTTCCCCAAGATATCTCTAATAAAATACATTGGAGTAATCTGGTATAGTTGTAAAGGTTAAATTAATTCATGCATCTATTACAATGTTTCTGACCGTTTGAGACTTTTGTTTTTTTTTTGAAATTCAAAGAGCTTTTGGTTAGAGACATCGAGTGGGAAAAAATGTGTAATGCTAGCTGCAACGGAACTGCGGATCACGGAGGGAAATAATCCTGAGTATAATTGGCAATGGATTAAACTTGCTGAATCTAGGTATTTTTTTTTTTTTTTTACTTAACTTCGATTCTAATGACTCATTTTTATTATTAAATAAACATAACTATAAGCTTGATTAACCGGTCTCCTGGAGATTGGATCCACACGATTTGTAATTTAGTTGTTAATGGATATGGAATTTTAGTGTTGCCATACTATAATTATGACGATCAATTATTTCGTATATATAAAGTACAAATAAATGTCATTCTATCATATAATGAAAACTTAATAAATCAATAATATTTTTTTTTCAATAACTAATACCAAATCGTAAGTTCGGATTTTACATTTTGCGGAATGTTGATAAAATGTGTCATGCAGTTTTGAAAAGGTACCAGAGCTTCTCAATGTTTGCGCTTTCGAGATGGATGGTAGTATGAGTACACAAATCCTATCTTTAGGAACTCATTACGCGGTTTACATTGTGTACAAGATAAAAGATGAACGTCATGGCTTACGAGACTTACCAATACAAGTTGGTGTTGGATTGAAAGGACAAGAAATGCGTAAACGATTCATATGCTTTGACGAGTCCACTGATAAATTCAAAAAGTGGCCAAAGAAGGAGCTAATGAAATCAAAGAAGAGAGGAGATGGATGGATTGAGGCAGAGATTGGGGATTTCTTCAATGAAGGAGGGTTAATGTGTTATGATGAAATTGACGTGAGTATCGTAGACGTTGCTCCACGCCCGAATCCAAAACGTGGTCTGGTTATTGAAGGAATTGAATTCCGACCAAAGTAAAGTGTTTTAAGTTCGGTTTTATTGTAGTGGATGAACGGTTTGGTAATTATGTTGTAATCAAGATAATCTTTTACCTCACTTGATTATCATATGGTTTGTTAATTAGAATACAACCAAAAACGTGCACGTAGGTGCAAAGAAGGGTAGTTTCGTAGATACATGTAGACGACTTGAAACGAGTCTTTCTTTTTAAATTATTGTGAAGGGAGATGCAACGAAAAAGATTCAAATAGATTTTGATGTTATTGAGTTTAGTCATTGTTTCTATGATCCCAGTTTGATTCCTATTCGTTGCGAGAGTTCAGATCAAAGTTACAAACAATAATTAGAAATTTACCATTATTTTGGGGTTATATATTAATTAAGTTGCCTATTGGCTTTCTTTCATCTTTCAAGAAACCCTTATAATTATTTGTTTTTATTCTGTGAGGAAAAAATCCTAGTAATTATTTATGACACAAATTTTATTAAGAAGTTGATGGTGTTTTTGTATTTTATGAAAATCTTCAACAAAAAAGGTTACACGTTTTGATTATGGCAAATAGTAATAACTTGTTTCCAAAAGATAGAATCAGATAACTCCATATCTAATAATTCAACAACATCTTCTTTTTACACACTACAATAGTTTTTGTTTGATAAATTTCAACATCATATATCCATACCTTACCACTTTATCTTATATTTTTAATTTATAATTTTCCTCTATTTTCTAATTTTATATTAACAAAAGTTAACTACTGAAATTATATTACAATAATTTAAATTAAAATAAATTTTTAGGATATAAATTTATTTTATTTTATATTCTTAATTTACTTTTCTATTAAAAAGTAACAAAGAAAAAAATAAGGAAAATCATTATTAAAACATATAAAATTATGAATAAATTAAAGTGAAATTTATATAGTAATAAGCACACAACACAAATAATAAAATACACATAATTAAATAATTAATTAGTACAATATACTCAATTCACAAACAAGAAAACACAATTTTTTTATGTGTCCAAATCAAATGAAAAAAAATTGATCTATAGAGTATGAAAATTTATAAATTGTAATATATAAAATAAATAAAATATAACAATTTACTATGAAATAATTGATCTCAATAATTTTGGTGAAAATATTTAAATTCTCATAGCTAAAAGAAAAAACAAATTCCATAATCTATTCCACATTTTTTTTATGAATCCAATCAATAAATGCCATGTGGCTTTATTGGGCTCCATCTTCACCCCTTTAACATGTTTTTCAACATATTTAGTTCCACATCAGTTCTACTCCATTGTTGAATAAAAATTTATCCATCCCATTGTAAATGGTATTAGGTAGCGTTTAGAAATTAAAGTATTTCTATATAGTCAAACCCATTATTAAAGTATTTGCCAAAAGATTCTTTCTGTACAAATGGTAAAACCTTTAGAAATTGCTCCCACTTACTTAATACTCAGCCCTTCCAAAAATAGAAGGTACTTGGACTCAATATCCCATTGTAAATGGTATTAGGTAGAGTTTAGAAATTGAAGTATTTCTATAGTCAAACCCATTATTAAAGTATTTGTCAAAAGATTCTTTATGCACAAATGGTAAAACCTTTAGAAATTGCTCCCACTTACTCAATACTCAGCCCTTCCAAAAATAGAAGGTACTTCGAAATGCAACGTACATACGTAAGTGTTTCTTTCTTCTTTCTTTTTTTATGGTCTAAGTTTTTTTTTTTCTGGGTAAAATTTTATGGTCCAAGTTCCACAACTTAAAAGCATTTTTAGAAACGATCGACGGTGAGAGAAATTAGCTATGAATTGATAGACGGAGGATATGAAATTCTTGGACTTTCTTTGATAAAGAAAAAGGTACCATCACTTGAAGCCGAGGATCCAGACCCACTCATTCTCGAAATTAAGATCTCTTTGATTGATGCTTATAGAGAAATGAAGAAATGTGAAGAAAGCTCTGAAATTTGTTATAATGATGATAATCTATTTGCTATTTATAGACTAGTCTGGAGGTGAGAGAAGGGCGAGGAAACCAAGCCATTTGGACGCTGCTGGGCCTGAGGATGGTGGAGATGGCCCTATCTAAGAAAATATTGCCTATGGGGCCTAAGTTAGCTTAGCTCAAGCGTAAATTATTAAATCTATATATGACATGGAGCTAATATAGAGTAAAATATATCTTTATAATTAAGCTAGAATCTTAATTTAGTTAAAAACATAACCTTAGACCAAGGGCATTAGCGTATCCCCCTTCGTCCTTCTGTTTTTTAAAAAAAAATTAAATCAAAAAGAAAAAAAAAAAGGGTGGGTCGACAACAAAAACGGGACGGTCCCGTTTTCTTTTCTTCAGAAATCGCGGGCCCCACTGACACGTGGCGGCCCGCGATTGGTTACATTTTTTTTTTTTTTAATTCAAAAAATTTGGAAAAGAAAAAAAAAAATTAAAAAAAAGTATGGGGGGGCGACCAAACCGATGTGCATGCCCTTAGTTTATTGTAGTTAACAATTAATTTTTTTAGTTAATCTAATAGGGTATCTGTATATCTATATGTAAAATTCATTTAAAGTAACTAGATTATTTCAATGTTACATTAACAACTCACATATATATTATGTCTTATCAAGTTCATAATATGATTTTAGATTATATTCTTTATAAAAAAATCTCTTTTTTTTCTTCTTCTTTTTCCTAGTTAATCATTCTCTTTATAATTTATATATATATATTGCATATTATGTGTTGTTAGAGTCATGGATTACAGCGAAGACCAAAATGATGCATGTAGAGCTTCCGTGGGAATTGGTAGAAGAAATACTCTATTGTCTTCCGCTTCAATCTCTAATTCGATTCAAAATTGTTTGCAAACAATGGAACAAACTTTTCAAAAGCAAGTCGTTCATCAACAACAACTCAGTTCGTGCCCGTCCTCAATTTCTCGTATGGACCGAATCCAAAATGTATTCGGTAAGCGTCAATCTCAGCAATAATCCAAAGATCGGGATCCAGGAGTTACCCTTAGATATTCCTTCTTCTGATAATAACAAGAGCACAAGTTTACTTCCTTGTGATGGCTTATTATTTTGTGACTGGTGGTTATGGAATAATAATAAAGCTGCGGTTTGCAACCCGTGGTTGAGACAAACTAGATGGATCGAGACTAATAACGAAGATTTCAGGTTTCGTGGCATGGGATACGATAGTGGTAGACCTGAAAAGAGTTACAACATCGTTGGTTATTATAAAACAATTGATATCTACACATTAGACACTAATGAGTGGAAATGCACAAATGTTAATCCGGGAATACAGATCCGCAGAAGTACTAATGTGTCTTTGAATGGAAATTTGTATTGGACTGATCTTGATCAGGAGACCGGTGAGTACTTTATCCAAAGTTTCGATTTTTCGAGACAGATACACAAAGTTTTTTGCGTTTTACAGTGGATTACGATAAACTCTTCTTTTCCAGTCCTCTCAACTTATAGGAAAGATCGGCTTTCACTGTTAAAAAAATTGATTGGAACAAATAATAATATTGAGGTTTGGGTGACAAAAAACAAGATTAATAATGATGATGCAGTGGAGCATGTATCGTGGATAAAGTTCATGACAGTTTCAGTACCTATTAGTAGGATTTTTTCTCCAAGTTTCTTTATCGATAATGTTTACAACAAAAAGAGTCTCGTCATGTGTTGTTTGGACGATGGAAACGAAAAGCTTTGCATTTATATTGTGAGGGGCAAGGCGTTGACGAAGATTCAAATGGACGCTGATGCTAAACATGCTATTAATCATTGTTCCTATGTTCCCAGTTTGATCCCAATTCCTCCAGAGAGTCCACATATTTTCAAGAACTAATGTTTTAAATATTTCTTATTTTGGATTACTTGTGGTTTTTTTATTCTTTCTTTAGCAGTTACATAAATTGATTTCAAAAGTATGTCTTCTTCTTTCAATATCATTTCGGTTAAAGTAATAATTATATATTATATTAATAGAAAAATTGATGTACAGAGAAATCATAGGCATATATATTATCTTTACATGTACAAAAAGATAAAATATGTGTAAAAACAAAAATAAAGAGCAGATGTTTACATGAACAGAAGAAAATGTAATAAGATAGATAACATCCAATTTCTCGCGTAATGGAGGTGATAATCTCTTACAAGTTATATCTATGTGACATGAGGTGTTTTGTTATATATATACATCAAATTATAAGAAAAAGACTCATCCGAGTGCAATTTTTCATTTTAATATATATAGTTAAGAACTTTAAAAAAGTAATAAGAGAAGAAGACTGAACAAAGAGGTGTGGAAAACAAAAATGTGTAAGAAAAATAACAGTGGTGAACATTAAAAGCTAGGCGTGCGGCAAATAAACACAATCGTTGGGTATTATAAATCTTTGCATCTTTGAGATCATTAACAACTTTACATTGTGTACAAAGATAAAAGATGAACGTAATGGCTTACGAGACTTACCAATACAAGTTGGTGTTGGATTGAAAGGAAAAGAAATGCGTAAACGTTTACGATTCATATGCTTTGACGAGTCTACTGATAAATTCAAAAAGTGGCCAAAGAAGGAGATAATGAAATCAAAGAAGAGAGGAGATGGGTGGATGGAGGCAGAGATTGGGGATTTCTTCAATGAAGGAGGGTTAATGTGTTATGATGAAATTGACGTGAGTATCGTAGACGTTGCTCCACGCCCGAATCCAAAGCGTGGTCTGGTTATTGAAGGAATTGAGTTTCGACCAAAGTAAAGTGTTTTAATTTCGGTTTCATTGTAGTGGACGAACGGTTTGGTAATTTCAGGGTCATGTTTATGTTGTAATCTTTATGTAAAAAGAAAAGAGAGAGTACTTTGTGAATCAGAAACTGAACTAGCCCAGTCAAATATTATTACTCAAATTTAATATATCAGATTATGTCCTGTAGAGAAAACTTTGTGTTATATCACCAAAAACAGACAAAAGCTCGTGTAATTAGGATTCCCATCAGATAAGTTATGTCATTATGTGTGTTACATTGCCGTAAGTAGCTCCATATTAAAAACGAAATCTTTACTTTACTGAGATAATCAGTTCAAGTCTCTATCCAACGTGAGATCCTAATAATCTCTACCTGACTTGATTATATGGTTTGTTAATTCGTATATTTCCAAGAAACCAAAACCGACATAATACAGACAAAAACGTGCACACGTTGGTGCAAAGAAGGGTAGTTTCGTAGATACATGTAGACGACTTGAAACGAGTCTTTCTTTTTAAAAATATTTTAGCGGCAGAGACTAATTCTCTTAAAAGTCACAGCTTGCAGAGGAAGAAAGCTATCGATGGGCCAAAAACACGGCGTTGACGCAAGATGCAACGCCGCAGAAGTTTGTGATTGTTGGGAGATTCTCTCAGAATTCATTAATGGTTCTTCTTCGCCGTCTTTCGATGACTTGCCGGACGATTGCTTGTCCATCATAAGCTCTTTGACAAATACTCCAAGGGACGCGTTCCTTGCTGGTTTGGTTTCGAAAAACTTCGGATTGCAGTTCGATTCTGATAGCGTGTGGGAGAAGTTTCTACCGTCTTCCGATTATGTATCTCTGATTCCAAAATCGCGAGTTTTCGCATCGAAGAAAGAGCTCTATTTCGCTCTTTGCGAACCTTTTCCTAACCACAATGGCAGAATGGTATATACTATTTATATATCTCTCAGTTTTTACATGTTTTCACACTATTCAGATCTAATCCATGCATGATTCAATATATAGTTCTTACTTTTTAGAGTATTTTTTTGTTTCTCTCCCTAAAAATCATAGAGCTTCAGGTTAGATAAAGCGAGTGGGAAGAAGTGTGTAATGTTATCTGCAAGGAAACTATTGATCAGACGGGTGTTAGATCCTCGACACTGGAAATGGATTTCAATTCCAGAATCTAGGTAACTCCTTTAACTTAATGACTTATTTTGATTATATATGGGTGAAAATAAATTTTATGCATTTACACCTGTTGAGGGAGTATTGTGTTATGCAGGTTTGAAAAAGTACCAGAACTTGTCAATATAGATGCTTTGGATATACGTGGGTTTTTGAATACTCGAATGATATCCCCAAGAACTCATTACTCAGTTTACATTGTGTACACAAAACTGTCTCATTGTTATGGCTTTCAAACTTGTCGCATACTAGCTGGAGTTGGATTTCAGGGACATGAAATACCTAAAACATTCATATGTTTTGATACAATCAAAATGTGGCCTGATAAGAAGATTACATATTCAAAAAAGAGGAGAGATGGGTGGATGGAGGCAAAGATTGGGGATATCTTCAATGATGGAGGATTAACGGGTTTCGATCTAATTGAGGTGAGAATTTATGACGTTGCTCACCGTCCTCGTACCAAGAGTGGTGTGATTATTGAAGGCATTGAGTTCCGGCCAAAGGATACTAGTCAGTAAAAGGAAGAAGGGTTTTATGATTTTCGTTTATATTTGTTGTAATCTTTTTAGAGGGAAACAAAAAACTGTGACATGATTATAAGTATGTGGATTGCAAGGATTGTGAATGGTCCTAGAAATTGTGGCGCATTTTGTAAAATCTCGGGATTAAGAGGCTATACACAATATGTATAGACTTAAAGGTGTAAAAACATATAGAGATAAACTTACTAAATTTGGTTATTGGAGCATACGTAGTAAGTTTATCTCACTCTTGATGTTATTTCACATAAGAATGTTTCTCCAATAGATTTTAACCAAAATCGAAAAAACTTCTTTGTATAAAAAGATCTGATTTCATAAATTAGTAAACTGATCATCCAACATTTGTTGAATCACTGAACTTGTTGTCATTTTTTAAGGGCTACTTTGGTCTATCTTCTATTTCCTTTGATATGCAGAGCTTGTTACCTCACTGAGTGTGAGACAGTGAGAGTTATCTTTTACACCTCCTTACGTGAAAGTATATATAAACCTAGCTAGTGAAGCAAACTGGCAAAATTCTCCATTTTTTTAGGCTGGGTAAGTCACAAACTAGCTAGTTTTAAAAAGACATCTATAAGAGGCTCTTTATCAAATACTTTAAGATCAGAAAATATAATTGTTAAAATTAAAGAAAAAGATTTGAAAATATGTCAATAATTCTATTTAACTAGATTCTATTAAATTATGGACTTCCTTCTTCTCTTTTTTTTTTTTTTTCATAACCACTGACCCTTCTTCCTTGTCGTCTTTGACTCTTCTGTTACAATAATAGACATAAACATTACAAAAAAAAAGAAAAAAACAAAAAAACTTAGAACTTTGGGCTTTTCTATTTGACGCGGCCATCTAAGAGAAGACATTGCTCTCAAAAAGTGGCATTTTCGTAAATTCGTAGAACGATTTCTCGCTTAAAAAAGAGAAAGTCTGTTAATTTAATAATGTTTTTAATTGGGGTAATTTTATGAAAATTATTTGATTTGATTTATTTTGGAAGTAAAACATAATGTTTTAGTTATTGCTAGAAGTTAATTTTAGTCTTAATTTTTTATTCACAACAACTAAAATTAAGATTAGTCAATAATTATACAGTAAAATTTTTATAATTTAATAATGTTTTTAATTGGGGTAATTTTACGAAAATAAAAATAATTTTTATTCAATATTTTATTATTTTATAGTATAAATTAATTTTATAATAGTATTTTTAATTGTGGTAATTTTACGAAAATAAAAATATGAATTGGAGTAATTTTACGAATATAAAAATATAAATTTAGATATATTATAGATAAATTCATGTATCTAAATGATATATACAAGTTTAAATTTATGATTACTGAACTCATTTGCTATTTTTAAATATGAATCATATTTCAGCTATTTTATGATATGTTATAAAGTATATTGATTATTGAATGATTAGAAACTTAAAATTAAATTATAGAGAGTTATATTATTAAAAAAAATTATTATCTTATCGATTTTGGTTCGGACCAGCAACGTGAAAACAAATTGAGCAACATACAACATTCACCTGCTCCATACATTCTACATATTCATTCTAATATTTTCCTCCTCCTCGAGGATGATGGATCCGGGGAGGGGGAAAAGATGAGGCTAGTAGAACCTTGGACGATCATCATATTCATCATCTACATTCTACACCATTCATCTACTCTAATCAGCCATTTTCTACACATTCATCTACATCATCCACATCCTAAACACATTCCCATCCACATTCTAAACCATCATCCTAAACACATTCATCTTCACCGTCCACATCCTAAACATTCATCTACACCATCCACATCCTAAACATTCATCTAATCTAATCATCCACATTCATCTACACCATCCTAAACATTCATCTACACCTTCCTAAACATTCACCTAATCTAATCATCAACATTCATCTAATCTAATCATCCACATCACATCCTAAACATTCATCTAATCTAATCATCCACACCCTAAACATTCACTACACATACAGCTTTTACCAGCCGTCATAACTACACATACATTTTACCATCACATATATAGCTTACAAGCAAGCATTTATCATTCATCCTACAAAGTAAGGCACATTCCCAAGATTCTCTGTTCCTTCACATCCGATCTTTTTTTTTTCCGTCTGTAGTTTCTCTCAAAAGGACATGCACTTGTTAACTCACTCTTTTTGAATATGTGTTCATCTGCAAAACGAGATCAAATCATTACAATCCCTTCAGAATTATTTTTTTTTACAAAAATTAAAATCATGCAAGTATCACATTTAATCAAATAATCAAATAATATATTCTTATGTCGATTAAAAAAAAAACACATTTCAGATTATTACAAAAGTAACGCCTTTCCTTAATTCTTTTTTTTTTTTTTTTGACAACAATTTAATTCTTTTTTTTTTCTTTTCAAAAAAAAAATATTAAGATAACAGGAAAAGGAATGATAATTTTTGTTTCTATGTTCATTTAATAATCATTTATATGGTCTTCTAAACCTCATTTTCGTAGGAAGAAACAGAGTATGATTAAAATGAAATGCGACATAGAAAAATAAATGATAGTTTGCTTTCTTTTTAAAGGCAAAATTTTAAGAGTAATCTATTGAAATAATCGAACCATGAGAGCTTCACTAAAACATTTTTTAAAAAGTTGAGATTTAGATTTTATTTTGTTAACTTCCTTACACTACCATTCCATATCTATAACTCAAAATGTATTTTTTTCTTTCTTAAACTAAGCATAAAAAATTGCAAGATGTGGGAAACTAAAATACAAAAGAAGTAAAAGGACCAAAGGCGTGGTGTTACCTTGTAGGGGTGATGAGTCTTTAAGTCTCTATGCTCAGGGAATGAGAAGATCAGAGACAAGGCTTGAGTTGTAGAAGACGTATGTATATCAAAAGAGATCAGAGACAAGGCTTGAGTTGTAGAAGAACGTATATCAAAAGAATATAAAACAGAGACTATTACTGGAGTATTTGAGAAATGAAATTTGAGAGTAAGAAAGGAGAGAAGTTTTTGATGTCTGAACGAAGGAAGACGAAAGTGTCTGTCTGTCTACGTATATATAGAGATTATTTCTAACGGTCACATAAGTTACCGTTCGAGTGAAACAAATTTATAATAGAAAAAATAAAAGTTACTGTTCCGCAATCGTCTTCAAATTTTATTACGGATAAGTTACCGTTGGTGACTAAAAAATAAAATATTAATACAAAGAGTTACTACTGACTGGTTGGGTTTACTTGGGTAACGTTCAAATTTACTGTTTTCTACAACGTTCTGACTGATGTTACTGGTGACAACATAGGGAGTGAAAAAATAAGTTACCGTTGTACACTCGTGATTGTTACGCTCTAAGTTTATCACGTTTTTTTTTTTTTTTTGGGTTCTCCCTAGCTATAAGAAAAAAAATCAAAAATAAAATCAATAACACAAAATAAATCAAGGTGCTGTTTGATTCAATGTCTTGATTTAAGAATTTCAAAAGTTTCTATAATATGGGTCTTCATGCATCTTTCATATCACTAGGTGCTGTTTGATTTCAGTTTTTTGTTTCTTTTTTACTATTACGAGGGAGTTCTATTTGAGCATTCATGTTCTTAGGAACTTCTGAGTCCTATTTCTAAACAGTTCGAAACAAATCCGAAGTCCCTTTTTTCAACAATCCTGGTTAATTTTCAATTTTAAAAAGAAGGATAAAGTATCATCTCCATGGTCTTGGACCCAAATTCGTGTGCTACAGAAGAGGAAAGAGTTGTTGGAATTTGAATGCAAACGGCTGCAAATATAGCAAGTGTGAGCAAAAGTATATCATCTCGTCTATTAAAGTAAGCCAATCGGCTACGTAACTTTCTTATTTACGACCGGATAACGAAAAGTATATATGTATGCATGAATGTCAAAGTGTCTCCTTTGTACAACAACGCTTTTTTTTTTTGCTAAGAAACAACAACGCTTTTTGTGGACTTTATGTTTCAATTATGGTTTTGATTGCTTACAATTTTGTTTGTATATGAAGCAAGTTTTTAAAAAGTATACATGTACCATATTCATTGTAAAAATAAAAATAAATATAATCATATAGCGTGAACTATTCGATTGTCTAAAAACCATGCAACGTGAACATGGCCGCACACGGCACGTGGACAACTTTTGCAGGAGTCATAGTTATGTTCCTTCACATTAAAAACAGTCATAACTGACTCCTACTGTCTAAAAAAAAAGAGAAATAAAATCTCACGAGTCTATATAATAAGTCTCCAAAAGCATACGGTTTGATAAACGCAACGCACCGATGGGCAGTGAATCTAGCGGCGAAGATGGAGGAGAGATCGTTCACGAGACGTTATCTTTCAATGACTTGCCGGAGGATTGCATCTCACACATATTCACTTTCACTAGTCCACGTGACGCGTGTGTCGCCGCTTCGGTTTCGAAAACCTTTGAATCGGTGGTGAATTCCGATAACGTATGGGAGAAGTTTCTTCCCCCGGATTATGCATCTTTGGTTCTTCTTCCTCAATCGCGAGTTCCCTTGTCAAAGAAGGAACTCTATTTCGCTCTCTGCCACGATCCTCTTCTAATCGAAGATGGCAAAAAGGTTAGAGTTAGTTAGAGTTAAATGGTAAAAATCTCTGGCAAAAGCTTAGAGGTCGCCGGTTTGAGTAACGCTTGGAACGAGATTATATATAACATGTTCTGGTTTCGGATCTGAGGAGATGTATGGGTTTCGGCCCAGAACTTCTTTGATAATTCAAAAAAAAAAAATTAGAAAGAAAAAAAAAATGTTATTAAGTCTTTAGGATACTATTCATATGCTTAAAAAGTTAATATCCATTTCATCAGTAGGTCTTCATGAAGCAACGGTGTGATTGTGAAGTTTTAAATTCGTGCATCCATTCAATATTTCTGATTTAAGTTACTTTCTTTTTCGTTTTCTAAAAATCAAAGAGCTTGTGGTTAGAGAAAATGAGTGGGAAAAGGTGTATCATGTTATCTCCAAAGGAGATGTGGATCAAATGGGTTAGTAGTCCTCGGCAGTTTTGGCAATGGATTTCAATTCCTGAAGCTAGGTAACTCCTTTTAATAAATTTTCGATCACTCAACCTGATCATGATGTTGGTGAAGATAATGGGGGAAAAACTGTTGCATGCACGCAGGTTTGAAGAAGTACCAGAGCTCCTCAATGTATGTTGGTTTGAGGTCCGTGGTAGGATAAGTACTCGTTACTTATCTCCTAGTACACGTTACTCGGTTTACATTGTTTTCAAGACAAAGAACGGATGTCCTGGATTAGAGGATGTGCCGGTGGAAGTTGGAGTTGGATTGGTGGGACAAGAATCTTCTCAAAGATTCATATACTTTGTCGGACCTTCGGATAGAAAGAAAGAGAAAGAAATGAGAGATGTAATGAAACCAGAGAAGAGGGAAGATGGGTGGATGGAAGCTGAGCTTGGTGAATTTTTCAACAAAGCAAGTTGTGATGAAGTTGATTTGAGTGTTGTTGAGATTAAGTCTCCTCATTGGAAACGTGGTTTGATCATTCAAGGAATCGAGTTCCGCCCTTCGAAAAGACCCTAAAGTTTTTAATGATTTTGTTTATGTTTATTTGCTTTAAGTGATTATTTTATTTTATTTTGTACATGTTTTAACGGTAACACGATTTTCTTTTTCAAGGTTTGTGGATTGTAATTTTCATAATTCTCACGTGAAAAAAAATTAAGTTAAAAAATTATGTTTTCTTTTCTTTATCATCCAAATCCTTTTGTAGATTTTTGTAGACTTTTTACTTAGGAGAGATGGAGCAATAGATTAATTATGAATTATTGACTTTCTGAATGATTTAATTTTGGTTTATTATATAGCTATTAGCCTATATATAACTTAAATACGAAAAGTTATTAAATGTATAAAATAATGTGAGTTGGGATGGTCATATTTTATTATGTTAAGACGAGTTCTAAAAAAGTCAAAGACCAATAATTCTCGAGCAAGAGATGGAGAAAAATCACGTCGTTGAAGGCAGAGGGGAGATTGTTTACGAGTCATCATCGCCGTTTGATGCATTGCCGGTGAAATGCATCTCCAATATATACTCTTTTACAAGTCCACGGGACGCTTGCCTCGCCGTGTCCCTCTCAAAACTCTTTGGACCGGCCGTTGATTCCGATAGCGTATGGGAGAAGTTTCTTTTGCCAGGGCATCAATCTCTGATTCCTATATCAAGATTCTTCTCATCGAAGAAGGAGCTTTACTTCGCTCTATGCAACAATCTTGTTTATATCGAAGATGGTGGAATGGTTTATCTTCAGCTCTTCTTATTTGAGTTTGAACATTTAATGTTGCTATTGAGCTATATATATAGGGTTATTGAAGCTTTTTATTTTCGGAAATTATAGACTCTCTGTTTAGATAAAGAGAGTGGGAAGAGATGTGTCATGTTATCAGCGAAGCAACTTGACATCACATTTGATAGTCCATATTTTTGGAAATGGATCTCAATTCCTGAATCTAGGTACATCCTTTTTTAGTTGCAATTTTTTTAAATTGATGAATAGGACTCAATTCCAATAATGCTATATAAAATGTGTTATTAAGGTTTGATCAAGTACCAGAGCTTCTTGTTGAAGTTCCATTCAAGATAAAAGGTGTGATGAATACTCAAATCTTGTCTCCCCAAACTCGTTACTTGGCTTACATTGTGTACAAGACAAGTGATAGATTTCACGGTTTGAAGCACATTGGAGTTGGATTTATTGGACAAGGAACTCGCGAAACCAAAAGGTGGGAAAGAAAGGATCTAATAAAACTAGAGGAAAGGGAAGACGGATGGATGGAGACAGAGCTTGGGGAATTCTCCACTGAATTTGGTTGTGAGGAAATTGTGTTGAGTATTATTGAGATTGATTATGCCTATTGGAAGCGTGGTTTGATCATTCAAGGAATCGATACCCGCCCTAAGAAAAACCCTGTAAATTAGTACAATGGAAGAGCGCTTGGATGGTTGCAATTGCATGCTTTTGTCAATCTTGTATCTTAAACAAGTGAAAAAAAAAAACATGAAACTAATATTTGTTTGATTGTAATGTTTGCGAGTTTGGATTTTTTATTTTGATGTTTTATAAATTAAAAAAAAATTGTTGTAGACATTTTAAGTTTCAACCAGTGATCATACTTACAACAATGTGTGGCAAGTAGTTTTCAGATTTTTTTAGAAGAGATCATGAAACCTGAACATATAGTGTTTATCAGAATTAGAAGAGAAAGGGACAGAAGATAGAGGGAGATAATTTGGTGTCTCAATGTGCTTAGAATAGATGGTGTGATTAAAAGGGGAAGATGACTAGGTGGAATGGGAATGGTGACACAATTTGGGTAGCAAAGAAAAATATGAAAATATAAAAATAAGATTACTTTTGAATAAATAACATAAGCTAAGTATTTCAAAATGAACCATCCTACATTACTCGTAATTCTGTCATACTAGTCCATTGGTTTGTTAGTTTATAATTTTTCCAAAACATAACCAATTGTAAAATATGGAGCTGTAAGAAGAGACGTGCGTGCTCATTGATACGAATTACGACATTTCCTGTAAATATATAAGGAACGACTATGTCACTTTATAGGACAAGCCTTTGATATAAAAAGAACTGTAGAGACGACTTTAGAACAAGTCATAAACTGTACCAAGTCACGATATATATATATATATATATATATATATATATATATATATCTCAGAATCCATTGATTAATATATCAGATAGATGCACCAATGCGAACAAACATTTCTGGTTAATTCGTCCATGGGGCAACACCTCGGAATTGATTCTAGAAGCAAAGGCGTAGGAGAAAGCTCCTCCCATTATTTATCGCCTTTTGATGAGTTACCGGAGGATTGTGTCGCTAATATAATCTCTCTTACAAGTCCCCGGGACGCATGCATTGCTGCTTCGGTTTCTAGAACCTTAAGATCGACGTCCCAGTTAGATAGTGTATGGGAGAGGTTTCTTCCGAATGAATATGCATCTTTGGTTCCTGGATTGCGAGTTTTCTCGTCAAAGAAGGAGCTTTATTTCGCTTTATGCGAAGTTCCTGTTCTAATAGAAGATGGCCAAAAGGTATTACCTTGAGTTTTAATTTGTGCTATATATCGATGAATATTTTGATTAAGTGAGCTTCTTTATTTTGAAAAATAAAAGAGTTTCTGGTTAGAGAAAGCGAGTGGGAAGAGATGTATCATGTTATCTTCCAAGCAACTCGCAATCACATGGGGAAATAGTCCTCAGTATTGGCAATGGATCTCAATTCCCGAATCTAGGTACTCTGCGCAATGTTATAATTATAATTCATATTAAAATTTGAATCCTAAATCTAACTCTTAAAATATATTACACACTCATGGTTTATAGTGATATATCATAAT
The DNA here is from genome assembly GCF_000375325.1 of Capsella rubella. Classification (NCBI taxonomy): domain Eukaryota; kingdom Viridiplantae; phylum Streptophyta; class Magnoliopsida; order Brassicales; family Brassicaceae; genus Capsella; species Capsella rubella. The sequence continues at coordinate 538,943 of NW_006238919.1, read as the reverse complement.
CAAGATGATAGGAAAAAATGTTGCACCTAGCTAATGTGTTATATATGCAGGTTTGAAAAAGTTCCGGAGCTTCTTGATGTATGTGCTTTCGAGATCCGTGGTTTGATGGATACTCAAATCCTATCTCCAAGAACTCATTACTCGGCTTACGTAGTGTACAAGACAAGAACTGGCTGTCATGGCTTCCGAGATTTGCCCATACAAGTTGGAATTGGATTGGTTGGACAAAAACATCCTAAAACATTCATATGCTTCGATGAGTCTACGGATAAAATCAAAAAGTGGGCAAAGAGGGAGCTAATGAAGTCAGAGAAGAGAAGAGATGGATGGATAGAAGCAAAAATTGGGGAATTCTTCAATGAAGGAGGATCATCATTGGGTTGTGATGAGATTGAGCTAAGTGTTGTAGATATTGCTTCACCTTATTGGAAGCGTGGATTGATCATTCAAGGAATTGAATTCCGGCCTACCAAAAAGTAATACCGGTTTACTGCTTGGAAGAAACGGTTTGATAATTTCCCGGTTTATACTTTTGTGATCACATGTATCTTGTATAATTAAGAAGCAAGTTAACCTTAATTTGTTGTTTCTCTTAGGGGTAGAGAGATATTTATCTTGTCTGTTTACGGATTGGTTTATTACTTTAGTATAAACAAAGCATAATAGTAAATTTGGTTTCTTACAAACATAAACCAAATCAACAGTTCGTAAACAGCAAAAAAAGAAAGCATGCAACGTGACGGGGGAGTTGGGGACGCACGCACGTCGCATGCGGCATGCATTGACACAATAAAAGGGTGATTCCGTAAATACGTGCGGATGACTTTACACTAGATGTTTTTCTATTGATTCCTTAACAATAAGGGCGACTTAACTCTAATTAAAGATAAATCATTTAACAAAAAAACAAAAAAAAAATTGAAAACGCTTAAGACAATTCCTTAATTATGTGTACAACGCTTTTATTATATAGTTTTGTTAGATTAAACACAAAACCGACATTAAACACAAGGAGACGAAAACGTGCACACTGATGCAAAATATGAGTGGACGACTTAAGACGAGTCTTTTCTTTATCAATATTTAGACTTAATACGATTTCTTTAAAATCTAAGCTTCAAGATGAAGAAAGATGATACAGATCATAGAAACAACAAATGGGGCACAAGCAAAGCGTTGACTCAAGAGACAAAGGCGAGAAAGTTTTTGGTTCTTCCTCGAGTGGAAAAGAACATGGCCTTGTTAAATCTAGCGGCCAAGGGGGAGGAGCACTTGTCTTCGGGCCTTCGCCGTTCGATGACTTGCCAGTGGATTGCATCTCCAACATAATCTCTTTTACTAGTCCACGGGACGCTTGCGTGGCCGCTTCGGTTTCTAAGACCTTTGAATCGGCTGTCCAATCCGATACCGTATGGGACAAGTTTCTTCCATCGGATTATTCATCTTTGATTCCTCCATCGCGAGTTTTTGCATCCAAGAAGGAGCTCTACTTCGCTTTATGCGAAAATCATGTTCTTATAGACGATGGCAAAAAGGTATATGTTAATACGAGTTATTTTTATATAGTTATAGTATATGATTTGATTTGTAAACCTGATTTATAAAAAATGCTCGTGATACAAATGGAACAATTTTGGTGTAGTCGTGAAGTTATTATTATTCATTCATCTATTGAAATTTGATTGTTCTGATTTTTTTAATTATGTATTTTATTTTGCAAAAATAATAGAGTTTCTGGTTAGAGAAAGGAAATGGAAAAAAGTGTATCATGCTATCTCCTAAGAAAGATATGTGGATCACTTGGGTTAGTACTCCTCAGTATTGGCGATGGATCTCAGTTCCTGAAGCTAGGTACGTAACTTCTTTTTCTTTTTAATCATTTAAATCTATTGTAATCACATCCACATATGATGATAGTGGGGAAAATAATGTTGCACACGCATGCAGGTTTGAAGAGGTAGCAGAGCTTCTCAATGTGTGTTGGTTTGAGGTCCGAGGGGGCATGAGTACTAAATACCTATCTCCTGGAACTCGTTACTCGGCTTACATTGTGTTCAAGACAAAGGATAGATGTCCTAATCTGGGGGATGTGCCAGCAGAAGCTACGGTCGGATTAGTGGGACAAGAATCTTCTCAAAGATTCATATACTTTGTTGGGCCTTCGGATCGAAGAAGAAGAGACAGAGAAAGGAGAGATGTAACGAAACCAAATATGAGAAAAGATGGGTGGATGGAAGCTGAGCTTGGTGAGTTCTTCAATGAATCAAGTTGTGATGAGATTGCAACAAGTGTTCTTGAGACTAAGTCTCCTTATTGGAAGCGTGGTTTGATCATTCAAGGGATAGAGTTCCGCCCTACGAAAATCCGGTAAAAGTGATACAAATTATTCCGGTTTATGTTTGTTTGCTTGTAAGCTAGTGAAAAGCTTTATTGTATTTGGACTGTGTGGTTTGGTTTTTCGATTCTGATGTATGTTTATGATTGTCACATGAACAAATTCAACAAAGGAATTGTATTCTATTTTTCTTATCATCTACTATGATTTGGTACACTTTACTTAACCGAGAACGATAGAGATCAAATAAAATATATGTAGAAATTTCGTAGACACACAGATCTTAACAAAGATGCATCGAATTTATAAATTCTTGACTTTTTCTGACTAAATAATCTTATCATATAACTTTCTTTGGTAACAAAAACTTCACAAGTAAGAATGTAAGATAAACACGAAACAAAAGTTATTTGCTTTGAGTGATTTCTGAAAAAACTTTTGAGAATCTCTTAAAACGATCGCAAAATTTTAATAACCTTTTAATCATAAAATCACCTCTCTTTATTTTTTTTTGGACCAAAAAAATCACCTTTTTTTTTGTTTTTCATCATAAAATCAATTTACTTTGCTATTTTTGCCAAAAATAAATAAATATCATAGTCGGTTCAATTGGTTTATTAGATTTATTTTATTTAACTACCGGAGTGCAAAACCAACCAACCAAGTCCAACAATAGATCTGCACACGAGACGACATTGCACGAATCATATTCTTACTTTTAAGACAACAGAGGCGAGTTCTGAAAGAGTCAGACGACGGCAGAAGTCACAAACATAAAAAAAAATCACGGATCCGATGATGGGGAAAAATCATACCGGTGGAGAGATCGTTGTTCCGGGGCCATCACCTTTTGATGGCTTGCCGGAGGATTGCATCTCGAACATAATCTCTTTCACAAGTCCACGAGACGCTTGCGTCGCTGCATCAGTTTCGAAGACCTTTGAATCGGCTGCTAATTCCGATAACGTATGGGACAAGTTTCTTCCTTGGGACTATTCCTCTCTGATTCCTCCATCGCCAGTTCTCGCATCGAAGAAGGAGCTTTATCTCGCTCTCTGTCACAATCCTGTTCTAATCGAAGATGGCAAAAAGGTACATATGTATTATTCTCAAATTAAATTAGTATTTATATATCTTATTAACCATAGGTTATACGAATAATGATCTGTCTAGAGCTAGGGTTCAAATTGGACTTCATGTGTAGAGTTATTGAGTTCTGTTAGATGAAGTTTGTGAAGAAGATTTGATTTAAAAACCTAATTTTAGAAAATTCTTGATACGATGGAACATTTTGGTGTAGATGTGAATTTCTAGTTCTTACTTTTTTATTATCTTTTTTTCCGAAAACCAAAGAGCTTTTGGTTAGAAAAAGCGAGTGGGAAAAGGTGTATCATGTTATCTTCAAAGGAACTTTGGATCACATGGGGAAGTAGTCCTCAGTATTGGCAATGGATTTCAATTCCTGAAGCTAGGTACATAACTCCTTTTTCTCTTCCACTTAGCTTGATTGTAATAGTCCTCTATCGGAATTGGCAATGATGATGATGATGTTTTGTATACATTGTTGTTATTATGTAGATTTGAAAAAGTAGCGGAGCTACTTGATGTATGTTGGTTTGAGGTTCGTGGCAAGACGAGAACTCGTGAGCTATCTCCTGGAACTCGATACTCGGCTTACATTGTGTTCAAGACGAAAGATCAATGTCCTGGATTAGGACATTTGCCGGTAGAAGTTGGACTTGGTTTGGTTGGACAAGAAACATCTAAAAGATTCATATATTTTGTTGGACCTCGGGCACGAAGGGGAGGGAGAGAAACGGGAGATGTAATGAAACCGGAGGAACGAGAAGATGGGTGGATGGAAGCTGAGCTTGGTGAATTCTTCAACGAAGCAAGTTGTGATGAAGTTGAGCAGAGTGTTATTGAGACTAAGTCTCCTTATTGGAAACGTGGTTTGATCATCCAAGGAATCGAACTCCGCCCTACAAAAAACCCTTAAAAGCAAGAACCGATGCGATTCCGGTTTATGTTTGTTTGCTTCATGAGTTCTATATCTAAGCAAGTCATGATAAACTTTGTTGTATTGTAACATGAACCTCTTTTAACATTTTGGATTGTAATGTGTGGGAACTTGAGAAGGACTAAGAGAAGTACTTTTATTTTGTTTGGGTGTTGTAATGTTTGATTTTTTGTTCATGCATCATCATCAGTACATGAACAAATATCACATAAAGAAAATGTATTTATTTTCTTCTTATCTTCTATAATACTTTTATAGACTTTACTTAGCTAGAAATAGAATGACACATATGACTAAATCTTATTAGATGAACTAGTCTTGATAAAGACTTTGACTTTGGGAATATAATTTTATACATTATCCCCCTAGTCATACATAAGTAATAAGAAAGACTTCACAGGTAAGTTAAACACGTAACAAAAGTCACTTGCTTTGCCTGATTACATAAAGGCCAAACCTTTTTTTTTTCAATTTTATTTCAAAAAACAAAACTTTTGAGATTCTATTTATCAAGACGTTAACACTTATAAGGGTATAATAGTAAACTCGCATTAAAAATCTTAACCTCTAAGTCTTTGATGCCGATATAAATATCCACTTCATTGACACGCTCACAACAAAACAACACAACACACCGTTTCATAAAGATACTCTTCTCATCGTCAGATTCCAAAATTCAGATTCCAAAAAACACTATGGAGCAAATTCACGGTAGCCGGAACAATGAGATTGCTGTTGCGGCGGCGGCGAGATTCGATACATTGCCGGAAGATTGTATCTCGAAGGTGATTTCACACACTAGTCCACGAGACGCTTGTGTTGCGGCTTCGGTTTCGAAAGCTGTGAAATCGGCGGCTCAGTCGGATTTGGTTTGGGAGACGTTTCTTCCGATGGAGTATTCGTCACTTGTTCCTCAACCGGCGACTCACTCGTCGAAAAAAGAGATCTTTATATCTCTTGCTCATGACTCTGTTTTGAGTGAAGATGGCAAAAAGGTAACGACTTTGAATCCGATTCGGGAATGTGAAATCAGGGTTTTGCTTTGTTTGCTTTGAATTTTTGATTTTTTTTTGGTATAAATGCCTGATTTTGTAATATTGATTTTGGGGAAAAAACAGAGCTTTTGGTTGGACAAGACTAGTGGGAAGAAGTGTTACATGTTGGCAGCTATGGATTTGACGATCATTTGGGGAGATTCGCCTGCTTATTGGCAATGGATTACAGTTCCTGAATCTAAGTAAAGCCCTAATCTTTTTTTTCTCCTTTGTGTTCTGAAATTGTGCTGTTGAAGTTTATTTACTTAAATCTTCTCTGTGTGTGAATTTTTCAGGTTTGAGAAAGTGGCTGAGTTGCGTAACGTGTGTTGGTTTGATATTCGGGGGAAGATAAGTTGCAGAATGTTATCGGAAGGCACTCATTACTCGGTTTACATAGTGTTCAAGAGGGCACAGAATAGATCATACGGGTTTGATAGCGTACCTGTGGAAGCTGGAGTTGGTTTTGTGGGCAAAGAAGCTACCAAGAGATCAGTGTTTCTCGAATCAGGCGGTGCTGCGGGTTCACGCAGCCATGATTATGGTTACACGGGGATTTCGCATGCCGTAGTATCTAGAGCGTTTAGGAATAGGCGGTCGTGGTTGCTGGTTCCGGGAATAGTAGAAGAAGAAGTTGAAGTAGAGAGGGAGAGTGGTAGGAATGCGGAGGAGCCAAAGGAGAGTGGTAGGAATGCGGAGGAGCCAAAGGAGAGAGGAGATGGGTGGAGTGAAGTGGAGCTTGGGAAGTTTTACATCAACAATGGAGGTTGTGATGAAGGTAGTGATGAGATTGAGATTAGTTTGATGGAGACTGAGAATGGACATTGGAAGAGTGGTTTGATCTTTCAGGGATTTGAGATCAGGCCTGAAAGAAGAAACTGATTGATCAAACTTTGTGTCTTGAAGTATTAACTCAAGTCTTTAAAAACTTGTATTTAATGTCTCGAGTCTACTTACAGTTTGGAGTTCTTGATTTGAAAAAGCAGAGAGATTGATAATTTTCTCTCCTTTGTATTAATATCTAAATAGCAGGTAAGATTGTTCATGATTGTGGCTTTCTATCTCTTATTTCATGTTTCCGCACCCTTGCATATTTTTTGAGTCTTCGTTCAACAACAGTTCAAACCACTCTTTTGTTTAGTCATCATGTGATAGTTGCAAGAGTCGCCACACTTAAACCATGAAGAATGTGTAAGCATCGACCAAGTTTCTCTTCACCATATACTAGAAGAACGCATATATAGATTTAGACTAAGCTTCGGAATGGTCGAATGGATTTGGCCGTTTTCTCGTGGATGGCTAAAATGGCAGTATAAAAATGATATTAGATGTTAATTCGTTGATACTTTCGTGGCTATTAAGCTTATGGGGGATATAGCCACGAGATTTCTAGTTGGTTCAGATTGGCCAAGCAATATTTGTTGTGGCTAAATAACTGTTTACGACATGCTAATCAATGGACATCCAAGCCCAGTTTGCTACAAATTTGGGCGAAGCTCATATAAGAAGGCAACAATGGTAGTGGCAGTATAACCAAGGATTAGGATACATAATATTAGCTACATCAGTTGTAATGTTTGATACATGGTTTAATTAGCTTATTGATCTCTTGGTTAATAAAGTGTAAAAGCTAGATGGTTTATTTTGATTTGTTGAGAAAAAAAAAAAAAAAAAGGTGAAGGCTATTTGTGATGTGAAAATAAACCAAGCTAAGTAAATATGGGTCCGTTAGGTCTAATCTAACTATGAAGGCTTTTAAGAAGAAAACATATGGGCTTTGTTGCCCCTTACGAAGTCAATTTTGGGTTTTTTAGTGATTTAAAAGATTGTGAATTGTGACATAGTTATATATTCATATAAATACGGTACTCTAGTTCAATCGGCAGTCACATATCTAATAAACCCTTAAATTTCTTTTAGCCTCTAGGTATATGGTACTCTAGTTTTACACATCTGTTTTGGTTTTTCTATTTAATGAAACTAAAATTTTACAAAAAAAAACAACACAAATGTATAGAATTATAGGAAGAAGCAATATTTCATAATTCTTCTGAATCATTTGAGTAAGGTGTTCTATGATATTTTACATACTTTTCAAACTCACTATACTTCTAATGTGATATCAAAATCAGCTACAAAACCACTTAAGTCAATTTTCAGAAAGAAAGAAAAGAAAAAAAAAAACATTAATTATTGCAGGATGGAAGAGAAGACTCTCTAACGAAAACCGAATTATATGAAAAGCCATTACGAGCCACATGGTATTGAAGATTATTTGTAAGATTGTTGAATAGTCGATGTCACATGCTTTGACTGTCTCCTTCATTATACATATCGATGACCTTGAATACTTTATTATTAACATGGAATCGTATCTTAACTTTCTACGTAAAACAATTTTTAATCTCTTTATGAAAGATCATGCACACACTAGGAAAACTATATAAGTGAGTTTCTTATATGGTAAACCAACTTTGAATGTAGGCTAATTAGTTTATTAAGCAATATATATAGTCTTTTTATATATGTCTATGTTCATTTCACCAGTCACCTATATTGTCATTAAAGAAAGTTGTGTAATAAAATCATGGGAAAAAGTGTGAGACTTTTTGGTTTTGTTTTGTCAAAATGACAATCTATTTTTCTTTTCTTTTTCTTTCTTCAAACAATCTAAAGAAATTTAAACCACTGATTTGTATATAGAAAATGAACCATAACGTATACATAACTACGAGAGAATCCATTATCAGACTGACATGCGTCATTTTTTCTTTTCTCGATTCTATCGAACTAGTTAGTGACCAATTCTTACGACCAGAATTTGTGTTAGCGTTACATAGAAAAGTAACATTAACGCTTCCTAAATTTGTCGCTACTGAAAGAAAAAAGTATATTCACGACAAAATACAATCTTTCAACCATGAAAGTAATGTTGTTCTTGACCAATTCGTAGAATGCATGACACTTTTAAGTTTCTGGCTTCTCTCTAGTATTAAAATATCTTCCCAAATTGATATATAACTCATATGTGACCGACGTGGAAATATAACGTATTGACTCTGGAGTCTGGACATTATAAGTGCGCATGTATATTACCTAATCAGTGTGCTAAGAGTAAGAAGAGGTCGACGATGCATGCCAACAAACAAACAATTAGGTCGATATATTATACCTTTCCTCTTTGGAGTATATCATGTAATATGGCAAATCTAGATTTTGTTGCCCAAGCTTTTTTATTCGGAAACTAAAGAATATCTTGTAGGTCTATTTTTCCATTCATTATCATTATTTATCAACTTGCAAAAAAAAAAAAAAAATTGTAGTTGAGAAGAGAGATGCAATGCAATGCAAAGGTGTCAACGTCCGTGCTTTGACTTTTCTATGTCTCTTGTCCTCATCTTTAAGCTGACCTAACCGGTCACTCCCTTCTTCTCCGGTCATCTTTTAATTTTATTCAATTATATATTAACCCATAGGAAGCTTTTTATTTATATAAAACTAACAACTTGCTAAATATATAAAAGCCATAAACTTCAAATAAAAAACACCATTTTATAAAATTTTAATTAGTTACTTTCAGTACGTTATTTGAACACAAACGCTAACATTTTGACTATATTTTTTTTTTGTGAATAGCAACGTTTTGTTTTTGCATTATTATTTCAACGTTCGATCGTTTTCATAATTCATTAATCGTTCCAAATTTTCCTCTGTCTAATCTATCCGTTGAAGGCCAAATGCTAGACAAACTTATTATTCAAAGTACATATTTAGCCAAAAATAAAATAAAAAATAGACCTTTCCTAAGTCAAAAACTATGGATTTGGACTTCATATTTTTCTTTTCTAAACGCACTCAATTATAATTGAGAAAACACGCAAATGTTATTTCTATAACGGTTCTTTAACAAAATTTCCTTAAACGGGCAAATATAAACACAAGTATATTAAAACTTCAAAAAAAGTTGATTAGTGTTTTCATTGACCGTCATTAAGAAAACAAAATATTTTCATTCACAAGCTTCTTCGTCTTCTTCTTCTTCTTCCTTTATTTAAAGAAAGACTTTATTTTTTACTGTTTCTCTAATTAACAGAGAAAAAAGACCAAACACAACTCTTCCACTTTATCTCTCTCTCTCTAGAGTTTTGCCTGCATTTAAACACCCACTACTTGCTGTAGCGTGTTGAAGTCAAAAGTCGCCATTTTTTTCTCTTTCTTCTCTCTTCTCTCTCTCTTGCTTCATCTTCATTGATGATGATCATCTAAAATGGAAAGAATCATATACACCCATCTCTTATTCTCTCAGATTTCTCAAGGGTTCTTGTTAATAAAATCTTAATTCTTCTCAAAGTTTCTTCCTTTTTTTAATAAATATATTTCTTCTTCTTCCTCTATTTTTGAAATGCGTGTTCATCGTTTGTGTGTGATCGTCATCTTCCTCACAGAGCTACTATGCTTCTTCTGTTCATCGAAATCTCAGACCACCTTCACGTGTCATCAACGTGACCTCGATGCCTTACGTGGCTTCATAGCCAATATTGAACCAAAGCCAGATGGCTGGATCAATCCTTCTTCTACAGATTGCTGTAATTGGACCGGAGTCACCTGCAATTTAACCTCTACCAATCCAGACAACATCAGAAGGGTTACTAAACTGGAGCTCGGGAACAGAAAGCTGTCGGGGAAGTTGTCTGAATCTCTCGGGAAGCTTGATGAGATTAGGGTTCTTAATCTCTCCGTGAACTTCATCAACGACTCGATCCCTGTTTCGATTTTTAGCTTGGCGAATCTAGAAACTCTTGATTTGAGCTCTAATGATCTCTCCGGCGAAATCCCAACAAGTATAAATCTCCCAGCTCTGCAAAGTCTTAATCTTTCTTCCAATGGATTCACTGGTTCGCTTCCGTCACATATCTGCCACAACTCTACTCAAATCAGGGTTGTGAAACTTGCGGTGAACTACTTCGCCGGAGATTTCACTCCCGGGTTTGGTAAATGCTTTTCCCTCGAGCATCTCTGTCTTGGTATGAACAATCTTACTGGTAACATCCCTGAGGATTTGTTTCATCTCCAAAGTTTGAATCTTTTAGGGATTCAAGAGAATCGTCTCTCTGGACCGTTGAGTCCTAATATTGGTAATCTCTCTGGTCTCGTTCGTCTTGATGTTTCTTGGAATTTGTTTTCCGGTGAAATCCCTGATGTGTTCCATCGAATGCTTAAGTTGAAGTTTTTCTTAGGTCAGACCAATAAATTCAGTGGAGGAGTTCCTAAATCGTTGGCGAATTCACCTACTTTGAATCTGCTTAACCTGAGGAACAACTCGTTAACAGGTCCTCTGCTTTTGAACTGCACAGCGATGACTGCTTTGAACTCTCTTGATTTGGGTACTAATAGATTCAATGGGTCGTTACCTGAGAATCTTCCGGGTTGCAAGAAGTTAAAGAACGTTAACCTCGCGCGGAACCTCTTCCATGGACAAGTGCCAGAGAGTTTCAAGAACTTCCAGAGCTTATCTTACTTCTCGTTATCGAATTCGAGTTTTGTTAATATCTCTTCTGCGCTTAGGATACTTCAGAATTGCAAGAACTTGACTACTTTGGTTCTTACAATGAACTTTCATGGAGAGGCTTTGCCTGACGATTCAAGTCTTCATTTTGAGAAGCTTAAGGTATTAGTTGTGGCGAATTGCAGGCTTACTGGTTCAATGCCTGGATGGTTAAGCTCGAGCAATGATCTTCAGTTGTTGGATCTTTCTTGGAACCATTTAACTGGAGCTATCCCGAGCTGGATTGGTGATTTCAAAGATCTTTTCTACTTGGATTTATCTAACAACTCGTTTACTGGAGAGATCCCTAAGAGCTTGACTACGTTGCCGAGTCTTACAAGCCGGAATGTCTCATTCGATGAACCGTCTCCAGATTTCCCGTTTTTCATGAAAAGGAACGAGAGCGCGAGGGCGTTACAATACAATCAGATTGTCGGGTTTCCGCCAACGATTGAGCTCGGTCATAACAAGCTCTCTGGACATATATGGGAGGAGTTTGGTAATCTGAAGAAGCTTCATGTGTTTGATCTCAAGTGGAATGACTTATCAGGATCGATTCCTAGTTCGCTTTCGGGTATGACGAGCTTGGAATCTCTTGATCTGTCTAATAACCGTCTTTCAGGCTCCATCCCTGTTTCTCTGCAAAGACTCTCGTTTCTTTCTAAATTCAGCGTTGCTAATAACAATCTCTCGGGAGTAATCCCTTCCGGTGGTCAGTTTCCGACGTTTCCAAACTCGAGCTTCGAGAGTAATGCTCTGTGCGGGGAGCACAGGCTCCCCTGTTCCGAAGGTACAATGGCTGGTGGTTCTGAAAGAACATTGAAACGGTCAAGAAGAAGCAAAGGAGCTGAAATTGGAATGGCTATTGGGATCGCGCTTGGTTCGGTTTTCCTTCTTACTCTTCTCTTGTTGATTGTGTTGCGTGCTCGTAGACGGTCAGGAGAAGTTGATCCGGAAATAGAAGAGTCAGAGAGCATGAATCGCAAAGAACTCGGAGAGATTGGATCGAAGCTTGTGGTTTTGTTTCAGAACAATGATAAAGAGCTCTCTTATGATGATCTTTTGGACTCAACAAACAGTTTTGATCAAGCTAACATCATTGGATGCGGCGGGTTTGGTATGGTTTACAAAGCAACTTTACCGGACGGAAAGAAAGTCGCGATCAAGAAGTTATCCGGAGATTGCGGTCAAATCGAAAGAGAATTCGAAGCAGAGGTTCAAACACTCTCAAGAGCACAGCATCCAAACCTTGTTCTTCTCCGAGGATTCTGTTTCTACAGAAATGACAGGCTTTTGATCTATTCGTATATGGAAAATGGAAGCTTGGACTATTGGCTACACGAGCGAAACGACGGTCCAGCTTTATTGAATTGGAGAACTCGGCTTAGAATCGCTCAAGGCGCTGCGAAAGGGTTACTTTACTTGCATGAAGCTTGTGATCCTCATATCTTACACCGCGATATTAAATCAAGTAATATTCTTCTAGATGAGAATTTCACCTCTCATTTGGCGGATTTCGGACTCGCAAGACTGATGAGTCCTTACGAGACACATGTAAGTACGGATTTAGTTGGGACTTTAGGCTACATTCCTCCAGAATACGGGCAAGCCTCGGTTGCAACTTACAAAGGTGATATATACAGTTTCGGAGTCGTGCTTCTCGAGCTTCTAACGGATAAAAGACCAGTGGATATGTGTAAACCGAAAGGAAGTAGGGATCTGATCTCGTGGGTTGTTAAGATGAAGTATGAGAATCGAGCAAGCGAGGTTTTCGATCCATTGATTTACCGTAAAGAGAACGAGAAAGAGATGCTTCGGGTTCTCGAGATTGCTTGCCTATGTTTAAGCGAAAACCCGAAACAGAGACCAATGACTGAACAGTTAGTCACTTGGCTTGATGATGTCTAGAAGAAAAAACAATATTTCTGTAGATTTGTAATCTTCAATGACAAAACAGTGATACATTTTGTAGGGAGTGGTTTTCATACTTTTGGGATACAATGTAAATAGTTTCCAGAGAATAAATTTGTTTCATTTGTTAATCTCAAATTTATGATTCAGATTCAGACATGAATATACGAGACAGAACTGAACATACTGTCCGGGAAAACTGATTAAATATTTTGTAAAATTTTCAGAAATAATGAGTTCTTGAAGAAAGAAAACAATCTCAAGCATTTTAGATTTGCTTTATAGATTCTCTCTTGATTATGTTAGTACTTTTTAGAGATTTTTGGTTGCTTTTTAAAAGTTCTATTTAATAAAAAGATGTTATATTTTAAATTTGATAGCTAAAAACCTTTTGGCCAACTATAGTCAGTTCTTGTTAAGAATCCATTTTCCTTAAACTTAATTGTTATAGGTGTGAAATCTGAAAATATTGTTCAACTCATTGGACCAAAAACATTCAAAGACTTTGACTTTGTAAGGTCAAAATCTAACATTTGCTTCATTGGAAAAGTTTGAAGTTTAGCATATTCCAATTCTCTTTCAATCGATTTCCTCATTTCCCAATCCCCAACGACAAGGAATTGAAATATATTGAAGTACTATTCATATTATTATTATTTTCTTATAACTTTTTAAAGATTGAATCTAGATTTGATAGTCAAGAATCAAGCCAGCCAAAATAATACGAAACATTAATGAATTTAAAAAAAGAAAGATTAGAGGAAAAAATAATTAAAAGCATTAAGCATGTCCATCAATAGTTTGTGAGATACTCGATTTAGAACGATGGAGATGCTCTAAACTCATAATGCGTGCATGATATATCTATCACTGTCTTTTGTCAAAACGCATTCATAGTTAAAGCACTTTAAACATGATTCATTAAACTAAGTTCCAATTCATTTAATACTTTCTCATATGCAAGATATTTTTATGTCTCTAGCTAGTGGACTTAATCAATCCATGAGGGGAGTAATCTCAAATTTTTAAAAACAGAAAATAATTGATATATACATACCACAATCTCATCTGGAATAATATCTAGTGTGATTGATGAGTTTCCACTTTTCACCATAAACTATACACAACTATATATTAATTTCTAACTAAATTAAAAATCCATAGTAATAATATTGGACTCATTACGGGGTGAGAACTTAGAATCATGGTACAAAACCTTCTTGGAGAGAAACTTTAGGAAGAGAACAACGAGAGATTTAAACCTTTAAAAGTCCTATCTACATCCTCCATGCATACTCATAAGGAAACATTGTTATATGGTACCCTTAGTTTAAGATGGGCATACAAGAATAGATATTACCTAGAAAAAATTAATCAGTTTACCATGCTAACTATTCCAAGATGCGAAATGCAAATGTCGATTAAGAATAATGAACTAAAAATCTAAAATGCAACAACTATGTACATGTAAGTACATTTTTTTTACAAAAATCTAACACAAAGCTAAAAAATACAGAAAATATTATTTTTCAACAAAACTAACATTGAAATATTCATTGCAATCTAACTAAATACACCAATGATAAAATAGAGTTCTAAGTTTTACCGACTCTAATAAGACTAATTAAGAGACACTAATTAAGAGACCAAAAGATAGACACTACTGCAATAACATTATTATTTCAATCATTTATACTATAAAAAAAGAATATCAAGGCAAAGAGTATAAGTGATAAAATCTAACATGTATGGTGTAAAATTTGGGAATGCCACTTCACATGTTTGAACCGGTCACCAAAGATTCAAAGCAAAATACTTCACTCATGATTTAAGTAAAAAAAAAAAACGAGCATAATCTGTAGGAGCCTCATCTACTTTCATGATAAATTCGTCAATGAGACTCTTACATGATGCCTTTCATCAAAAGTTATATTGTATCATATATAAGTTTGGAGACCTTATGTTAGAGAATCGAGAGACCTTATACACATTTGATTCAATCAAGTTCAAAGTTCCATCGATTTTGTAAGACTAAGAGACCAATGGATATATAATACTAGTGCAATCACAGAGATATTCCAATCACTTATTGGGTACAAGTAATAAAATCTAATACATCAAATTCATCAATCATCAGTGTATAATCCAAGATTCAGAACATAACAAACCCATTCAAGATTCAAGTAAAATATATACTACCATAGAGAAGTCTCAGATACGTTCAAAATAAGAAGACTCGTCCATACATCTCTTTCATAAAACAAAAGACCTTGATTATGATATTTTCAATTAGTGAATAGTGAAGACTCAAGCCAAGGGTACAAATATAGAATCTAAACACAGTAATCACTAGTTGATAATGCATACTTCCAAAATGTGGTTTCACATGCTTAGAAATGAAACATCAAGGGTTTAGAGCATAACACAAAACCAATACATTCGAGATTCAATAATATCATTACCATGATGTGCATTACTATCACATAAATCTAAAACTATGAGTCTACAGGAGACCATAAGATGCATCTATTTCATATACATTCAAACACCAAACAGAGATAGATAATATAATATACAAAATTCTAAGATGCCATTCACATGTTTAAAACAATCAGCAAAGCTTTAGACTTTATACCATAACAAAATCAAGATTCAAGGAAACTACAATCATAATCTATAAAAATCACACCTATTGTCAAATATATATCTACAAGAGACTCCAAGATGCATATATAATATAGAATAAGAGACCTTATGATACGCAAGCATTGAAAAATAGAGAATAAAACACATAAAACACACAATAAGCTCATGTAGAAACGCAAGCACTTTTTATGATCTTGAAACTGAATATACCTAGTCTCTCGAATTGGAACATGTCCCTGAACACATCATCTTTAAGTGTTGATACAGCAAAAGCACCATAAACAACTACTTTGGAGTTCAGGTTAATGTCAGTGAGCCACTCATCATTGAGTTCAGCAGGGTTCAGTTATTATTAGATACAATTTAGCTTTATGGAACAATCTTTGTAACTAAAGAAATTTTTTGAGAACAATATGCATACCTAAGAGTCAGAGTTATTACCACTGCTCTCTAATATGATGATAAAGACGACTCACATGTATTATACTACCATCACTTCAACATAGAACAATGGAGAGCAAATAAAATGAAGATAATTAACATAATGCCAAACAGAGGATTACTCACATTTAAAGTCACACCCCTCTGCCTTAAACCTGCAAGTGTCAAAAAACGTGGATCATCACAACCACATCCACAGATTTGTTTGGCACGATGTAATCCAACTACATCAAAAGAAAAGAAAATTGATACCACAACCAACATGAATATCTGCATAAAATGCTTGAAGTTGTTCACATCTAAGTTAATACTATTTCAATGCTGTAAATAGCCAAAAGACCTAGAAAGGGCCATACCGAATGCAACAGTGCAGTCAGCATAATCATAGCTCGGTTAGATACAATATCTGTCACCAGCCTTAGGATGAGGGTTGATCTGCAAATCATATATATATATATACAATTCAGACAATAAGAGACAAGAGAGAGTCTATTTTCTTATATGTAATGTAACCAGAGATGATTTAAGTTTCACTTGCCTCTGTTCAATAGCCAATAAGGTCATGCATATTGAAATTTTCACTATGCATTTCTTGCTTTATTCTTGCCTTCCCCTGCTCAATCATTCCTTGACTCATTTCAACAAAAAGTTTTAGAGTTTTTTCAAATAGACATGTCCCTCCAGGGATGTTCATTTTCTTTTCTCTGTCCTTTTTTTTTATCTCCTCAGCATCTAAAAGTATAAAATAAGTTTTACGTGTGGAGTAAGTTGCACTGGTAGAGCTAAAATTGACAATTAACTGAAAAAGATACAGAAATCTATATCTATCAGAACGTTTAAATTAAGTTAACCTAAAGCATGACCTCTCAGAATCAATTCCAATGCCAAATCATACAGTTCTTGGAAACAAACTCTAGTGTATGTAATCTAGAAAAAGACAAATGGTAATGTTATATGAATTCAAAAACACACTAATTATAGTAATGCAGTTGCCACTTACCATTTCTTCGATGTGATCAATACACTCTTCCTTCTCTGCCTCACAAGAAGTAAAATTAAACTTTCACATGTAAGAAAATCAGATTATCACAGAAAACTCAGAAAAACATATACCTCGTCATAAGTTCAGCTACACTTATATAAATCTCCTTGGCATCAATGAGAATATCAACATCTTTGGAAGCACATATACCTGAAGCAAATTAAAATTAGTCAAAACTATGGCAGGTCTAGAACAGGCTTATATGTTTAGACTCCGATGAATAAAAATCCATCCATTAGAAACAGTATCTTCTCCATAATACAAATTGAGAACAGCCTAACATACCTCATCAACATAAGCAAGATCTTTGTCAAGTGATGGCTAGGCCAAGTCAACTGAGTAAATAAAAGTCAAAGTAACAAGAATCAGTCCCAAGGATGACAAAATTCTACAACTTTCGTTTCTACCAAATAAAAGCCAAAGTAACAAGAATCAGTCCCAAGGGATCATGTATAATTACTTTCTACCGAAGTCGATGCAAACACATCAATGTAAACGCAAGAATCTGAAGCTGGTAACTTAACTTCCTAGAATCCTTCACAGTCAAACTCAAAGTAGCCACCGTATTTGCCTGATAAGAAGAAACAAAAGCCAGATAAAAAAAAAAGAGCTGACAAATCAACGAGACTATCAACATCTTAGGAAGCACTTACCTGAGAAGCACTTACCTGAGCATTTAATTACAAATAATTACAAACAAGTTTGAAAAGCACACAAAAACAGAAAACGAAAAGGTTTGAAAAGCATCTACCTGTCAAGAAGTCTGCAACACTTGAAATCTACTCAAAGTCACATACCTGCAAAAATCAGAATTTGTTAGTTTTCATTTTACATGAATGTTATACTTACCTTGTTCCTGCATATTCTTTGTCAAATATCTTGGTCTTACAACTTTTTAGAGTCATTGAGCTCACCTACTTTAATATGCTGGTCGTTTGTACCATCCAACGAGGCAACAAGTCTCAAGTCTACACAGCCTGCATATTTTTTGTCAAATATCTTGGTCTTACAACTTTTTTAAGCTGTTGGTGTATTAGCTCTATTGTCTTGTCTTAATAGTTGGCTAGACTTCATTAAGCTGTTGGTGTATTAGCTCTAAGCTCATTGTCTTGTCTTAAAGACTTTTTTCCTTAATCCGTTGGTCGTTTTTTACCATCCAACACTGCTCTCCTTGCATGTATTAGCTCTAAGCTCATTGTCTTGTCTTAACGACTTTTTTAATCTTATGCCTCCTTTGTCTTACAACTTTTTTAAGCTGTTGGTTTATAGCTCTATTGTCTTGTCTTAATAGTTGGCTAGACTTCATTAAGTTGTTGGTGTATTAGCTCTAAGCTCATTGTCTTGTCTTAAAGACTTTTTTCCTTAAACCGTTGGTCGTTTTTTACCATCCAACACTGCTCTCCTTACATGTATTAGCTCTAAGCTCATTGTCTTGTCTTAAAGACTTTTTTAATCTTACGCTTCCTTTGTCTTACAACTTTTTTAAGCTGTTGGTTTATAGCTCTATTGTCTTGTCTTAATAGTTGGCTAGACTTCATTAAGCTGTTGGTGTATTTGCTCTAAGCTCATTGTCTTGTCTTAAAGACTTTTTTAATCTTATGCCTCCTTTGTCTTACAACTTTTTTAAGCTGTTGGTTTATAGCTCTATTGTCTTGTCTTAATAGTTGGCTAGACTTCATTAAGCTGTTGGTGTATTAGCTCTAAGCTCATTGTCTTGTCTTAATAGTTGGCTAGACTTCATTAAGCTGTTGGTGTATTAGCTCTATTGTCTTGTCTTAATAGTTGGCTAGACTTCATTAAGCTGTTGGTGTATTAGCTCTAAGCTCATTGTCTTGTCTTAAAGACTTTTTTCCTTAATCCGTTGGTCGTTTTTTACCATCCAACAACTGCTCTCCTTACATAATGCATGCACTATCCATCCAAAAAGATCCGATTCCCATTCTTTTATGTCTTTTGTCTTATATCTCATTCCAAGTCACTCCCAAAGCCGAGGGTACCAAACTCTTAGAACTCTTTGGTTCTTTTCTGCCTTCTGACTTATAAGCCATGGTATCATCCAACAAATCGAAACCACTTTTCCAACTCGCAACATGCATGCACTACCAATCCCATAGTTCACAACTGTTCACGGGACAACGGGACAATGTCCCCAAAAAAGAATCTTACATAACACTATTACATAAGTGTCTGCCTTTGATCTTTTTTGGGTTTTGAAAGAAAACAAAAACGAAACATCAAAACTTAAAAGATCCAAAACTAAGAATCCGCAGACCAAGAAATCAAAACCAAAAACGGATCTGGATTCTTATTTAAGATGCTGGTCAAGGAAAACAAAAACAAAACATAAAAACAAAAGGTAAGAGTAAGACAGAGTAATACATCAAAACTTAAAAGATCAAAACAAATACAAAAACATCAAAACTTAAAAATCCAAAACTAAGAATCCGCAGACCAAGAAATCAAAACCAAAAACGGATCTGGATTCTTATTTAAGATGCTGCTCAAGTAAAACAAAAACAAAACATAAAAACAAAAGGTAAGAGTAAGACAGAGTAATACATCAAAACGTTTTGAAAGAAAACAAAAACGAAACATCAAAACTTAAAAGATCCAAAACTAAGAATCCGCAGACCAAGAAATCAAAACCAAAAACGGATCTGGATTCTTATTTAAGATGCTGGTCAAGTAAAACAAAAACAAAACAAAAATAAAACACAAAAACAAAAGGTAGGAGTAAGACAGAGTAATACCTCGACAAAGCGGAGACAAGCTTCAACTGATGATACATCTGATGAGGAAACACGTAAAACATATGGTTGTCACGTAACCAACCTACACAATACATAAGAGAGAAAATGCGTAAACAGCTGAGAAGAAGCAAAGAGTAAAGACTTTACTGGTTTATACTTGAGATTTTAAAATTGATGGTTCATCAGCTTTTTGCAGCGCCCTTACCAACATTAGGAAAAGCCTGCCATAAGATCAACATAAAAGGAAAAACAATCAAGCACAAACGCAAGGTTATAAAATCATTTCAATGGTATACTCATAATGCATATGTACTCAGTTTAGCACCAAGGGAATCTAGTCTTAGCTAGGCATCAAAGCAGGACAAGAATGCAAGTGACTGTGACTGCAAGAATATGAGCACAATTTGTGATCTCATTCCTCAAATAGTGACAACACAGTTCTAGTGGTAATGACAGAAACTATGGTGATGTCAAATGTCAATCAAAAACCAACCAAAGACCAATCTTGTAGACAAGAAACAAAATCTACCTAAAACAGAAAGTAAATACAGAAACACGAAGAGGATCAAAGGAAGAAGAAACCAACCAATCACCACGAGGATGAAGAAGAAGGAGAAACCAAGCCGCCAATTAAAATAGCATCCTTTATGTACCAAAAAAAAACCCTAGATCTGTACACAACACAAGAACAATTAGAAAATTCAGAAACCCTAAAAAAGAAAACACGAAGAGGATGAACAGAGTAATCAAACTTACCAAATCACCACCACCACGAGGAGGAAGAAGAAACCAAGCCGCCGATTCAGATAGTACCCTAGAGATCAATACAAAACCTAGATAAGAACGGTTTCGCAAAATTTAAATAGATCGCGTAAAAATTGCGATACAGAGAAATTGAAATTGAAAAATACATATGGATTAGTTTAACATGAATCTCCTCTCACCAGTCGTCGAAGTGTTCTTCATTCAAAAACCCAGAAGAGCGAAAAAAAAAATATTAAAAGAAAAAGAAAGCGAAACTTTGTTTCTCTAACAACAGTGTTGTGAAATTATATATCGTTGCGTCTTGAGTGATGCGTTTGCTTAACGGCTATTATTAAACATAGATTGACCGTTGATGATTTGTCAGATACTTTAATCCGACGGTTCCGCTTTCTCCGCGATTAAAAAGTGAATTAGCAATATAAACAAACGCGGAAACAAAGGAAAGGAGCGTTTTCTCCTCAACGGTCATATGTGGTCTCTCGAGACAGATTAAATGGGTTTCATAATGTAAAGCCCAATAAGGTCCATTAGTTTCAAGTTTCAAAATTTAAAACTCTATTGTTTTTTTCTTTCCGCTGGCTTCGGTGAAGAGAAACGCTTTGGTAAATTTTTTCCGTGATTTATGTTTTCATGTCTAATAATATGTATTACGAATAATTCAACTCTTTCATCTTATCAAAATTGTCAATCATTTGCAAATTGCAACCCTAATAACTTTAAGAATAATAGATCCTAATATGAGGTTTTATTGCAAAAACATCAAGGTACGTCAATGTCACAGTCTCACTTCTCTAGTAGAGTAGGTTTCAGCACAAATCTGCACGATCCTTCCATGTATTACCTTTTTATATAACTTTTTTTTTACAGCATGACACCTTATGTAAAGGGAACAAAACCCAGTTTTCAAAATTTAAGCGAATTCATTCCCATCATCAACCAGACGACTTAATCAGCATTACATCTAATTTCATTTCGTATCTAATGCTTTCCTCTCTATTGAATACAGAAAAGCATAAAACAAAACGGTCTTATCTTTTCACCTGATCATATAGTTGTCCTCCTGTCTTTACATTTCAGCGAATCTGATGGTATTGTGTAATGCCTCGTTTTGGTGGTAGCTTTCTCAAGATGAAGAGGACCAGAGAAGACGGTAGTATCTCTACCAACTGTAATCAAGTACCAGGATCAGGTTACAAACAAGAAAAGAAGAAAGTGAAAAGAAATAAAGTTCCTGATCAGAGATTATATGGTTAAGCTAAGAGAGAGGGTTTGACGAAAGGAAATAGAAAAAGCTCAGAGAGAAGGTTACCAGGTAATATATGAAGTTGAGGATGGGATGTTCTAACACATCAAGGTTTGCACCCTCATCGAAAGCAGCAAAGCACATCTAAACCATATTAAATGATAAAAGCTTTGGTTAGATGTTAATTCCAAAACTGACTATAATGTATAATAGAGAAGATAATCCAACCAAGAAGACAAGGATTCATAGATATTAACAAAACGATGTGTTTGTGTGAGTCTTTACCATGATACATCTGATGAGGAAACACGTGAAACATATGGTTGTCACGTAACCAACCTACCATACATAAGAGAGAAACGGCGTAAACAGCTGAGAAGAAGCAAATAGTAAAGACTTGACTGGTTATATTTATGATTTTCTAGAATTGATGGTTTACCTCTTGCAGCTTTTTGCGGCGCCCTTTAGATTCTACTGGAAACCTTTGCAGCATTAGGAAAAGCCTGCCATAAGATCAACATAAAAGGACACAAAATCAAGCACTAATGCAAGGTTATAAAATCATTTTCAATGGTATATGCATATGTACTCGGTTTAGCACCAAGGGAATCTAGTCTAGCTAGGCATCAAAGCAGGACAAGAATGCAAGTGGCTGTGACTGCAAGCAATACGATAAGAGTTTGTGATCTCATTCCTAATTGGTGACAACACAGTTATAGTGGTAATGGCAGAAACTATGGTGATGTCAAATGTTGAACATATTTAAGTGGCAACAGATTTACCTTCCACCGTAAAGTAAAAATCCAAGGGCAGCGAACAATGAAACACCTACAATTATAAAATTTGCAAGAGATATGAGACATGTACTATGGATTATATAGCAAGAGTGTATCCATAGGATCGAAGCTAATACCTGCAAAGAACATCTTAGATAGAACTACCATAACTCGAACAGGCTTCCACCACAAAACCAACCAAAGACCAATCTGAAAGTAATAAATCCAATTTTGACCGATACAAAAAAGAAAACTTCAATTTTGAGTTTCACAAATTTCTTAAAGATGAGAAATGTATATACCTGAACTATATACACAACTGCATTAACTGTGAAGAAGCTTGGCCTCAGTCCATCAGTGGATACGGCACGTGCCTGTCAATTCAAAGAATGTTGACTAAACATCAAAACCAAATAGCCATAAATACAAGTATCCTTATAAATTAGAAATTACCTGATAGTAAATTTCTGCCCAGAAGAGAACCAGAAGAGCATAGGTGGTGAAGAAAGCAAGACTTGGAATATCAAGCAAGATATGTTGCAGAATCTACAAAGAGAACATTTGCAAATTTAGAAAAGTTGACAAAAAAACCAGTTCACAGGATATTGAAAGATCCTAAACCTCTGGATTTATGAATTGAACATTTCTCCTGAAGACAAACACCACAGCACGAACTACGAGATAGAAGAAGATGAGCCAAATCAATCAATCAATCAATAAGAACATACTCAAAATACAAAATCACAATTCGAAGGAACACCAACCTCCATTGACAACGAAATTAAGAAAGTGGAAGACCTTTTGCGTCGTCCATCCGTATTCTGGAACTCTCAATTGAATCCTCACAAGTTGAATCTTAAGCCAAATTCCGTTTTGAAGAATCAAAATCCCTAAAAAGCGACGATGATTTTTAAAAAAACCAGAAACGAAAGAGACGTACCACAGCAACGACGGAAACGATTCCGTATAGAACAGCGAGGACATGGAAGATACGATCCTGCCAAATCGGAGACTCGTTTACATCAGACCACCAATTCGAAGCTTCTTTGAGATTCAACGCTTCCACCACATCCGAAGAAGATGACATCATCATCGCCGCCGTCGACGACGCAAGACCGCCGATTCTCATCTAACAAACGATTCAGATTCCTTCTCGATCTTTCTTTTTTGAATAACACATATGACAAGTCTCGATTTGAATCACCTTTTTTTCCCGAAATAAAGAAACAGCAAAAATGGAAAAAAAACGGCCGACGTCGGAGACGAGGGAGATAGCCGGTAATAAATTAAGTGAGAACCGGTGATAGCCGGTAAAATCAATCGAGAGATTGAAGTTGTTGGTGAATGTTGACTGACACGCTGCTACACGTGGCACATGTGGATAAAGAGCAAAACACAAGCTGGCATGATAGATTTGAATTCAAAGATTTTTGCCTAATCAAGTGAAGAAGCAAAAGTAAATACTATGACTAAGAAAAGTTAAAGACAGTTATGGTAATTTATGTTTAATTGAACTTACCTTGATGAAAAAAGATGTTATTTTGTTCAGGATTGGTTCCAATACACATAATATCTAAACAATCATTATGGAATTTAATTTGTCACATGAATTTGTATTATATATATACTAATATATAAAAAACGATAAATAACTTAAAAGCCAAATCCTTCACTCAATTTTCATATATATGTTTCCACTTGTTATTCTAAACTCTAAAGGTTAGTCAGTATTAAAAAAGCCATTTTTGTGAAATTAAAATTAAATGTTAAACTAATAGTAATTATTATAAAACATATAAAGTAATATAGATTTATGATATAGAATGGACAATATTATCTGAAAAGTTTTTATTATATTTATTTTAATTATAAAACATATGACTTTTATTGGGTACAATTTTTATAATCCGAAGGGCATAAGTATATGTTTTGATACTAGTTTGCTAACATCTTCATATTCTTATGTGGTGGTGGAGGATGTTTTTTGTGTGGTGAAGGGTAAAAAAATGGAGGTATTATGCCTGGATATTGGTTTGCTGACATCTTCGCATTCGTATGTGACGGTGGTGGATGTTTTCCGTGAGTTGGAGGTAAAAATGGATGTGTCACGCCTGGATATTGGTTTGCTGACATCTTCTCATTTTCATGTGGTGGTGGATGTTTACCGTGCGTTGGAGGTAAAAATGGATGTGTCACACCTGGATATTGGTTTGCTGACATTCTTGCACTTATGTATGATATAGGATGAAATGATTCAGTTGAGAGAGTTGGGTATCTAGCCTCGACAAAGCCAAATGCAAGAAGAAACAGAACCACCACCATTTTCATTGGAGAGAGCTCCATAATCATTATCTTATTTTATTTTATTTTGTGATTAAAGATGTTTACACTACCCTTCATATTTATATTGTTGTGACATACAAAAATATAAAGTAATATAATTATTTTTGGTTGACTAAAATTATATGTTGACCAAAAATATAAGGCAATATGGTAATTAGTTTACTTAAATTGTATGAATATATATATAGCAATGTAGTTATGTTAGTTGATGATAGGTTACAATTTCTTTGAAAAACATAAATAAAAGTTCTTTAAAAATTATATATTTCCTTTTTTATGAACATATCCCACAAATCTTTTCCACAAAAGAAATGATTCTAAAACATACCATCAATTGTTTGACCAAAAAAAAATCATAATTAGAGTAGTTTATATATTGCATCATATATAAATAAGTAAGTGAAACGTTTATTAAAAAGATGGTGAAACGAGTAAAACTTTGCTGAAGTGGCTAAAATGGCGATTGTTAAATAATTGGAGTAGTTTGGACGTAGGAAAACTTTGTTAAAGTGGCTAAAATGACGATTATTAAATAATTAAAGTAGTCCATTGATTTAGGAGTCTCATCTCAGGCCATGGTCGATTCGGTAAAATTTGCCCATCTCCTGAAAAAACATTGTAACAGTGATCTAAATCGGATTGAGGATATGACTGTCAAGCTTAATATAACAGAAGATGAGGATATTCTTCTCTAGAGAAGTCTTCGAGATAGGTACAAGAAAAAAGTTTCATATGAAAGGGCCAAGAGTTTCTAATTCACATATCACAGCCGAATAAAGATTGGTATAAAGGTGTTTGGTTCAAGAGCGTGAAACCAAAATACGGTTTCTTTACATAGTTGGTCTTAAACAATCGGATGTCAACAAAAAAATCGAGGTTTGAGTTAGAATTCGAATCAAAGAACTGATTGTGTCTTCTACGGTAGTTTTGTTGAATCCCGAGACCACTTATATTTTACTTGTCATGAATATGTGACAAATAGTTTGGTCTTCTCTAGCAAGTAGGTTGTTTGGAAATGATTTTACACTCAGTTCGACCCATCAATTAAGTTTCCTTAACAATACAAGATATGAAATTAAAGGAATCGTCTATGTCACAAGCGCAAACAAACAACGTTATCGTGATATCCCCAGCTCTTCACCTCATCTTGTAAATCTCATATACAAGAACATCTTTATGGTTTGCCCTTTGCCGCTCGACCACCTTAGCTTTTTTTTATGCTCTAACATATTAATTCAATTTTCATAGTCATAATCATTGTTAAAACTGTTTTTAAAAATAAAAATTAATTATTTAGAAAGTAACATGTTCACTAAAGTTTTACATGTGAGTACTATGTTGCATGCATTTCTTAGGAGTTGGAAGTGAATTCACTATAATGATCGGATATTGATTAGTTACCAACTTAGAATTCTTGTGTTTGATTGGTTGAGGACAATATAAAGGGTCAATAGCTTGTCATAGTACAATGCCTTGCTTATGGGCGGGCCTTTAAAAACAGCAAGCATCATATGGTAAAATAACTTAATAACTTGATATTAAGTATTCAAAATATATAGGGAAACGAAATTAACTTAAACTAAATTAACTTAAATGTCAAATAGAATTTCCTTTAGTTATTCTAAAAGTTGTCGATCAACATTTAAGAAAGTTTTTGTGAAAGCAAAATTAAATTTTAAAATAATGATTATTATGAAACATATAAAATATAACAAAGATTTATTATATAAAATGGATAATAATACCAAACAATTTTTACATTGTCATGTTATTATATTTATTTTAATTAGAAAACATATGAGTTTAAGAGGTGCAATATTTATAACCCGAAGGAAAAAATATATGTATGGATATATAGTTTATACTAATTTGCTGACATCTTCACACTATGATATTCTGGTGGTGGATGTTTTTTGTGTTTTGGAGGGTAAAATGGATGTGTCACACCTGGGTATTGGTTCACTGATATTTTTGCACTTCCGTCTGGTATAGGACGAAATAGCTCAGTTGAAAAAGTTGGGTATCTAGCCTGCCCAAGGCCAAATGCAAGAAGAATCAGAGTAACCACCATTTTTTATCGGAGAAAGCTTCTTAATCATGTTTATATTTTTGTTTGTAATTTAAATGTTTACCCCACCCTTCTTATTTATATTGTTCTGACATAAATAACATGAAGTAATATAGGGGGGGGGGGGGGTTTATTGGCTTAAGATTTAATTAGTGTTTTAATGACTTTAAATGTTACCTCGAATCTGTTGTTAATCAATCAAAATTTTATTAAACTCTGGTAAAGTTTGGTGTGATTAGTTTATGATTTGTAAAATGTCATCTAAAATCTTCATAAATATGAGATTATTAAATTCAAAATTTTTATAAGCCAATAACTTTTTTTGTTATTCAATTAAAACAAACAAATAAATCTCTGACTGTTAATGAATTAAATTATTGTATTATTGGTTTATGATTTTATACACTTTTAGTAATAAAATAAAATCATAAAAATGTATAATTAAAATATAGAGATTGTTTGGGAGAAAAAGTACTAATAAGATTATAGAATATTCTCAAGCAATCATATAGAATCTTTCTTTTATATACTATATATGATTTTATAAAGTCATCAAAATTTTAAAGTAGAATTATTTTAGTGAAAGTCTACTTCTTGTGAAAATTTAATTATGTGTAAAGTAGCTTAATTCTACTTTCAGTAAATATTAGCTCAAATCTACTTTTAGTAAAATTTAATTGGCTCAATTCTACATCATGTGTAAAACCCCAATATATACTACATCATGTGTAAATAATTAAATCAAAAACGGTGACTAAAGACATGTTGAAACAGATAAATGATAGTACAATTTTGTTTAAGTGGCTAAAATGACGAGTAGTTTTGGACGTCTTTGGACATGACATGGTGCAGTGAACACACTAATTTAGGAATCCCATCTCATGCCACAGTCGTTTTCGTTCGTAAGAGTTGCTCATCGCCGAAAAAGACATTGTAACGATGCTCTAAATCAGGTTAAGGATATGATTGTGTGTTCTACGATGGTGTGGTGGAATCCCAAAACCACTTACTTTTTACTTGTTAATATGCGCAAAAGTTATGGCTTTCTCTTGTAAGGTTAGTTGGAAATACTCATATACAAGAACATCCTTAACAGATTCAGTTCCATCCGAAACCAGAGTGACTATACTCAAAAAGAAAGGCTCACCTTATGTAGTTTGCCACTCGACCACCTTAACTTCTTACTAATATTGCTATATTAGTTTATCTTTGTTTTTCTGTAAAATATTAGCTCAATTCTTAGTTCAGTTTTTTAAGTTAGTATATATTAGCTAAAAAGGTCACATTCATTTTTAAAACTATAAATTTTACATTAATTTATTTAGAATCTATCTAACATGTTGACCAAAGTTTTTACATGTGAGTATATCGAATGAATTCTTAGGAATTAGAAGTGAATTTACGAGAATGTAAGCGCATCTTGCATTCGAATAAGTAGATGATGTGATCCTACGGATTAGTCACCGACTTGGCATTCTTGTCTTGGTTTTGACTAAGGACCATAGCTGTCATAATACAATAGGGATCATCTTAGTTTGACCGGTATGGCCTTACTTATGGGCGGGCCTTCAAAAACAGCAATGAGCAAGCATCCTATGGTGGTGAGAGGCCACATTTTTATTTTTTGTAATAATATACTTTTCTTTTTTTCTTGGCTCTGTGTCGAATTAAAATATATACCTCTAATCAGTACATATTTAGTGAAACAAGATTGTCAACATACAATATAATAATGTATTATTCGTTGTCAACATAAAAATATACCTCTTAGCATCAGATTTGCTTGTCAACATAAAACAAAAAAATTTATGATCATTATATTGAATAGTTTTACTACATTTTATCCTATAACCAAATTAAGAAATAATATAAGCAGAAATTAGTTCCTGTATAATCATAGTAACTGATATTCATTATAATGAGTATATCCTATAACCAAATTCATGGTAATTACCATTAATATTAACTATTCAGACTTTCAATAACTAAATATTCTAACTAGACTAATGATAAACTAACTCATTCTAATATGACACACATTCGAAAAAGCACAAACACTTAAAACAGAGATGTTAGTTGTCTTAGCAAATAAATATAATTCAAAACAACAATGCATAAGAACTATTCGATTCTGAACTTCAACACAAAACACCCTACAAATTACAATATAATTAACAATGACTACGTCTTTTAGTAACTGATATATCCGATAAAACAAACTATATACATTAAATTGTATTTCTTATAAACATGAACGAAAACATTACCGCGGGTTCAATACTAGTGTATTACTTATAATCTTAGCTTAATTGGTGCACAAATGCCAAACATGATATACAATACAAGTACATATATAATATCAACTTTGGTTGAGAATTGAGTTATATAAAAGTTTGAATTATTACATACAATTTTTCTTTTCTTTTTTTTTTTGGGTCAAGATGACCTAATACGTGCTATATATAGACACATATGACTAATAGTAAAACTACATGTTTATATCGGTAAAATTCGATGAAAATAGCAACTAAATTTGAATGTGAAGAATTATGATTAGAGAGATACAAAATTATTAATAGTGACAATAATAATACAAAAGTTTTTTCTTGTTTTGGTTTTTGGGAAAAGAGTACAACAGTGGCTTAACTTAAAGGCTCCATCACTGTGAATGTCCCTTATATTGATGTCAGCTTAGAAAAAAGAGAGAAGCTTTGAGTAAGAAAGACACAGTGTATCAGTCTCTGTACTTTCACAAGCTTCCAAGCTTTTCTCTCTTATCACTGTAACTCAAATAATGCTTTTCTTCTGATAATACACAATCTACAATATCTTCTTCTTATATTTTTTTCTTACACATTTCTCATCACTCTCAAGATTTGAGTTTAAAGACTGAAAGCGAACCAAAGTTGAGATTTTTAAGTTTCTCTCTCTCTCTTTCGATGGATTACGAACGAATCGGAAAGACCCAGGTGAGAAAAAAAGCTTTGGTTTCACGTTTCCCGAAACTGTGTTTTGCGTAAAATTAGGGAAATCAAAAGCCAGATTTGGCATTTTCTTGATTTCATAGCTAACTCTTTTGATCTCTATTGATTTCGTCTCCGTTGTGTCGTTTTCTTGTCATATCTCTGTCTTTTTCAAGTCACTTCATCTCTGTCTTTATAAACTCTTGTTTTGTCTCCGATGAGTTTTGTGAATAGGTTATAAGTAGCAGCGGCGGTGGGTTTTCACCGGGGAAGTTAAGGAGTATGCTTCTTCTGGGTGTTGATAGAAAGAAGAAAGAAGAAGACTCTACAATGAGATCTGAGTCTAATCATGTTGATGACCCTAGGGTTTATGGTGGAGCCCCTTAATCATTTCTTAATACTCTTTTTAATAACGCTTTTGTCTCTATTTGCTTAATGTGGAATCTAAAGTTTGCTACTTTTTTGGCAATGGTCTCTTCTTAACTCAGCTTTTGCTTTTGTTGTTTCCAAATGTTGCAGTTGCTAGTGGATTAGATGATTGTAAAGATGTTGATGTTGTGAGTGAGGTTCCTGATTGTTCTACTACAGGGATGGCTCGAGCGGTTAGTTTGGGTCTTCAGGAGTATACTAGTAGTCTTGATTATGATAATGTGAATGAGATTAAGAGTGTTTCTACAACATCTGTCTTTGAGTTTCAAAAGACTGAAAAGGAAAAGGTTCCTCAAAGTCAAAGAATGCCTATTAGATCATTCTCTAAACCGGCTCCATCTAAATGGGATGATGCTCAGAAATGGATTGCTAGTCCTACAGCTAACCGACCAAAGACTGGTCAGGTTCAGGTTCCGGGTTCTAGGAAAGGGCCTAGCTTTGGTCGTCAGTCTTCTATGAAGATTGTTGAAGTTGCTGATCTAAGAGCGGTTGAAGAACCTGATACAAAGCGGATAGATGTAAGCGAAGTGAAAAAGGACACAGGACACAAGTTTGTTAGCTGGGAAGTCGATTCCTACACAGCCGCGGATTCATATGTCAAACCGGTTCTTATGGTTGAGAACTCTATTGTACAATCAGCAACTGAAGGTGGTGTTATCTGTCTCTTTGAGTTATTCAATTTTTATGCACTGATTGTCTTCTGAATCCGAAGTTTACTTGCTTGCAGTTAATCTCAGTCGACATGACTCGTCAGTTGCAACTGCATTTGCCCACCCGCCTTCAACAGCGAGATCTGTATCTATGAGAGACATGGGGACTGAAATGACTCCTATAGCTAGCCAAGAACCTTCAAGAAACGGGACACCTATTAGAGCAACAACGCCAATCCGAAGTCCTATATCTTCTGAACCTTCAAGTCCAGGGAGACAAACATCAGCTTCTCCTATGACTAACAAGGAACTGTCAGAGAAAGAGCTTCAAATGAAAACTAGGAGAGAGATAATGGTGTTGGGTACTCAACTTGGCAAATTAAACATTGCTGCTTGGGCTAGCAAAGAAGATGAAGACAAAGACGCTTCAACATCACTAAAGACCAAAGCTTCTCTACAAACATCTAAAAGTGTTTCTGAAGCTCGTGCTACAGCGTGGGAGGAAGCGGAAAAGGCTAAGCACATGGCTAGGTACTCTAAAGTTGCATTGTTTGTCATAGTGCTCTCGTTTTCTTGAAAAACTTTGATATGACTTATGTCATCTCCAGGTTCAGACGTGAGGAGATGAAGATTCAAGCATGGGAGAATCATCAAAAGGCGAAATCTGAAGCCGAGATGAAGAAAACCGAGGTAAAGTATACCAACATAACAACTCAAGTTCAAGTCATGATTGTGAACAAACTTGGAAAAACTTAAGTGATGATGATGGACTTCTTGATATTACAGGTGGAAGTTGAGAGGATTAAGGGACGAGCGCAAGACCAGTTGATGAAGAAACTAGCTGCGATAGAGCGCAAAGCAGAGGAGAAGCGAGCAGCAGCTGAAGCAAAGAAGGATCGTCAAGCAGCAAAAACAGAGAAACAAGCTGAACAAATCCGAAGAACAGGCAAAGTTCCTTCATTGTTGTTCTCTTGCTTTAGCATTTGTTCTTAATAACGTATATTGTGGTGTTGTTAATTCTCAAGAACTCATCATTTGTATAATAAAAGCTTTGTAAAACACTTCCTTGTCATCTTTTTCGTTGCTTCGTAGATCCTCAAATCCTGGTTTTCATAGTGTTGTTGCGTAAGATGTACCAATCGGTTTACAATAATTTCATACTCGGTTAAGGTTCGGTTTAAATACCTTATCGTTTGTCTGTTTCACAACATCCCAAAGTCGCTGTTTCTAGCAGAGGTGTATGACTGTATGATACCAAGGCTTTCTTTTATATGGCTAACGTAGAAACCAATAAGAAACTAGCACGTGTCAGTATTATATTGATTAATACTAAACCGAACTTGATCTATTGATATTTCCCATCACAAAAGGAAAAAAAACTTTTAGGCTTAGCTTTTAAAGGGCACACACACAGAGTCGCGAGTTTCTCTCTGGTTCGCTCTTTGTGGCGGCTCGTCTTCTTCTTCTACGTTTTCCACGGGACTCTCTCTGATCGGTGAATCTCACGCTTTAGGGTTTCGATCTGAAACCTTTCGATCTACTTGAAAGAGAGATTTAGATTGAAATTTACAAGTAGTAATAATGTTTGCGCCCGCGACTCAACCGCAGCAGCAACAGCCACAGCAGCAGAAGCAATCGGAGACTGTTTCATCTGCTGAGGAAGAAGCTTTGAAGTGGAACACCGATTGTGTTTACTTTCTTGCATCTCCTTTAACCTGCAAGAAGGTAATTGATTTTGATTTGTGTTTTCGTCTAGATCTTATCCAGTTTCTGCTTCAATTAGGGTTTTGGATTTGGGATCTTAAGTTTCTTTCACCCGATTTTGTGTTCCCTTGTGGTTTTGTGTCCCTTGAAGCTTATCTCTACATACTTCATTTCTCCGTCTGCTTAATTTTAGTGCAAAACTTAGATCTGGTGATTTCGAACTTCTTGAATCCAAGTAGGCTTGTTTCTTAGGGCTGCTTGTTAGCTAGATTGAAAATCACATATATGAAGCTATATTTGGAAGGTCTTGTAAAGGAATTTTTGCTCATATACTAAGGTTCCTCAGTTTATCTTTATAGTTTCTGCAGTTAGTCTCTGATCAGCTATAGGGATTCTTATGGTTATATATTTTTCTGCTAACAGGGAGCTGAATGTGAGTATCGCCACAGTGAGTATGCCCGTATGAACCCAAGGGATTGCTATTATTGGCTGAATGGAAATTGTATGAATCCCAAATGTGGTTTTCGGCATCCTGTGAGTTTACTTTCTTCCTCAATACAAATCTCTGTTTGATATTGAAGATGTATTATCAAGTGTGCTTATGTGGTGTTTTTTTTTTGCAGCCTTTGGAGGGATTGTTGGGAAATCAAGGAGGTGCTCCTGCTGGTCCTGTACAGCCAGCACATGCAACCGCACAGCATCCTGGTGTTGCGAAACAGCCGGTTCCTTGTGTGTTCTTTCAAAAAGGCATGTGTATGAAAGGAGATATGTGTTCGTTCTTGCACACTCCAAATCCGGCTGCTTATAAAAAACAGCATCCCGTAGAAGCTAAGCCTTCTACTGATTCTCAGATTTCGAAAAAGCCGACAGAAAATAACACCGTGGAGAGGAAATTTCCAGATGCTAACCTCTCAAAGGTGGTTAAAGCACATACTGACATTTCGGCTGCACCAAAAGTCGCCTCTGCTGGACTAAGGGATAGTAGAAGTGTAGATGGACACATTTCAAAACATGTGGGATATGAGCCTGTTGTGCAGAGAAAGGTTGCAGGAGTTCCGTCTTTTACTGAAGGAGGCCGTTCCACTCACTTGCTTCAGAAATATGGATCTGATGATAATACCAGTTTTCACAATGGTAAGGATGCAGATGACGTCTTAAGAGAGTCGTCTCCTGGGTTTGATGTTCTTGTGGATAATGAGGATGAAGATTCTGAGTATTATAATGTTGAAGATCGATATCAACGGAGAAGTCAGGAGGGAGGAAACCCAGAGTATGACCCTGATTTCAGTGCAATTGCTGATGGTGACAAAGACACATTCCGTGATCAGCGTTTTGATCCATATGACCAGAGGGAAGACAGGTATGCATGGGGCCACCGTAGAGTTTCTTCTGAGAGTGGGGATCGTTTGGACAGAAGGGTTTACGCAGAAGATGAGAGATCAGAGAACATAGTGGAATCGGATCTGAGGTATCGTTTGGCTAAGCAGAGGAAAGGCAATGGTATGAGATCAGTAGGAAGCCATGACTATGCTGCTTCTGACTCTTCGATGGACAGAGGATATAGAGACTCTCGTAGGGATACACAGAGGGAAAACTCCATTAGCAGTAGCCGTCTTCAGGGTAGAATTAAGCTTCGTGAGAGAAGCAATGGCGACGAGGGTCACTTTGACAGGAGAAGTGAGAGAGGAAGGGACAGAAGCGAGTTATCATCTCAGGGTAGACTCCGTGATAGAATTAAGGGTAGGTTAGAGGAAAACCATAGTGGTAATCAGGAAAGAGGTTTCCGGGCTCCATGGGCTAGAAGAAGAGAAATGGAAGAGGAAAGAAAATCAGCTCCTAAAAGCATTGCAGAAACTAAAAGCAGCAAAGAGGAAAGTAAGACAGAGCCATCTCTTGGGAAGAGGAAAAGCTTGGAAGAGGATCATCATAGTCATAAGCGATCAGGAGACTCATTTGCAGCGCCGTTGCCTTTCAGTGAGATTCTCAAGAGAAAAAGAGCGGCTGCATCTGTCGGTAGCAGCAACAACAAGAAGGTTGAGACTGCAACGAAAGAGGAAGCTGGAGATGAGACGAAACTCATAACAGAAGAGAAAACCGAGGTTGTCTCTGAAACAAACACATTCCACGAAGCTGAAGTAGCAGAAGGAACGATGATGGAGGAAGAAGAAGTCGTTGGGGAGGAAGCTTATGAAGGAAATGAAGAGGAGCAAGCTTATGAAGGCGATGAGCTAAACGGAGAGTACTATTACGAGGAAGGATATGAAGAAGAGGTAGGAGAGTACGCCTATGAAGAAGGTGAAGAAGTAGTTTACGCGGCTGAGGAAGGAGAAGAAGAGGCAACAGAAGGAGGTGAAGCTGAAGGAGAAGAAGACATTGAGAATAAAACAGTTGAGATGTTGTCTTAAAAGAAAGAGATGACACACAAGAAAAGCTTTCGCTCCTTTCCTCTCTCTGCTTAATGCTGTGCAAACTGGAGAGAAGTCGTTGAGCAAGTAATATGCAAAAGTCGCTTTTTTATCTTCTTCGGCTTGGCACTGAGATTTTTAGCCGCCATTTTTTTACGTATTATGATTTCTTAAATTGTAACTGTAGAAGAAAGAAAAGAAACAATGGTACAACGTACAAGTGCAACAACATAATATTTCTGATTTTTTTGTTCAACCTTTTTGTTTTCTAATCTGTTTTGATATGTGACATTTTCCTCAAATTAATAGGAATTTACAGAATAAGAACCACAAAAATTGTAACATATTTCTTTTATTGTTAGCTTATAACACCTTTCTATTATTGTTTTTGCAGTGCCTATTAGATTTTAACACCTTTCTATTAGATTTTTGTTATTTTCATTTTAGCATTATTGTTTTTTCACTTTTAACAACACAAGTAATAGACCAATATGGTACCCAAAGGCTTATAAACTTTGGGTCTATGTATCCTGTCTGTAGAGGCCCAAACACCATATGCAGAAGCCCAAACAATAAATATATCATAAACAAGTGAGGAGGAATAGTCTATGAAGGAAAAAAATAAAAATAAGCAACAAACCCCAGACAGAGTTCATAAACCCTACTTTCTTCCTCTTCTTCTTCTTCTTCTTTCTTCAGTCGAATAGGTTGAGGAACACTAGAGTACTACCATGTCTCTGAGCTAAACGATGAGGCTCATTCTATTCACATTGAACCTTTTCCTGAAAATGTTCTGTTCTCTTCGAAACTTTATTCACATTAATCGCAGATTCCCTCGCCATGTAAGCCCTTGTTCTTCTTCTCTCTCTCAAATTCAATCCCCTCTCTGTTTCCCTCTATCTTCTCCCTCTCAAACTTCCTTTATCTCTTGCCCTTTCGTTTGGTTCACTAGCTTTCTCTGTATCATCCGATACCCTTTCGTTAGCAAAAGCGGTGCTTCTACTTACTCCGAAGATTTTGATAGAGATTGGATCCGTAAAGCTGTTCAGAATGATATGTGGGATGATCCCGGATTCGAAAAGCTTTTTCATTTGACATCAGCTCCGATTTGGGTTCCGAGGGCTCTCCTTGAATTGAAACAAGACCCGAAATTAGCTTTCAAATTCTTCAAATGGTCGATGACTCGTGATGGGTTTAAGCACACCTTAGAATCGTACTGTATAGTAGCTCACATTCTGTTTTGTGCTAGAATGTATTATGATGCTAATAGTATCCTAAGAGAGATGGTTTTGTCTAACAAGGCTGGCGAATTTTCGGAATGCGATGATGTTTTTGATGTTCTGTGGTCTACGAGGAATGTGTGTGTTCCTGGTTTTGGAGTGTTTGATGCTTTGTTTAGTGTTTTCATTGATTTAGGAATGCTTGAGGAAGCTATACAGTGTTTCTCTAAGATGAAGAAATTTAGGGTCTTCCCAAAAACCAGGTCTTGCAACGGTTTATTGCATAGGTTTGCTAAATTGGGGAAGACAGATGGGATGAAGAGATTTTTCAAAGACATGATTGGTGCTGGTGCGAGACCGACTGTGTTTACTTACAACATAATGATAGATTGTATGTGTAAAGAAGGAGACGTAGAAGCTGCTAGAGGTTTGTTTGAAGAAATGAAGTTTAGAGGTTTGATTCCAGACACTGTCACATATAATTCTATGATTGATGGTTATGGGAAGGTTGGTCGATTAGATGATACAGTTTATTTTTTCGAGGAAATGAAGGATATGAGCTGTGAGCCTGATGTTATTACTTACAATGCCCTGATTAATTGTTTCTGTAAATTTGGGAAATTACCTAGAGGTCTGGAGTTTTATAGGGAGATGAAGCGAAATGGGATGAAACCGAATGTTGTGAGTTACAGCACTTTGGTTGATGCGTTCTGTAAGGAGGGTATGATGCAACAAGCCATCAAGTTTTATGTTGACATGAGAAGAGTTGGTCTTGTGCCTAATGAATATACCTATACTTCTCTCATTGATGCCAATTGTAAAATCAGTAAACTCTCAGATGCCTTTAGGCTGGCTGATGAGATGTTGCAGGTGGGTGTGGAATGGAATGTGGTCACTTACACTGCACTGATCGATGGCCTTTGTGATGCAGAGAGAATAAAAGAAGCTGAAGAACTTTTTGAGAAAATGGATACAGCCGGTGTGATTCCAAATCTTGCAAGTTACAATGCTTTGATTCATGGATTTGTAAAGGCAAAAAACATGGACAAAGCTTTAGAGCTTCTGAACGAATTAAAGGGGAGAGGTATTAAACCGGATTTGCTGCTCTACGGAACTTTCATTTGGGGTTTGTGCAGTTTAGAGAAGATAGAGGCCGCTAAGGTAGTGATGAATGAAATGAAGGAATGTGGAATCAAAGCGAATTCACTGATCTACACAACGTTAATGGATGCTTACTTTAAGTCGGGAAACCCCACTGAGGGTTTACATCTGCTGGACGAGATGCTAGAACTTGATATCGAGGTCACAGTTGTTACCTTTTGCATTTTGATTGATGGATTATGCAAAAACAAGTTGGTTTCTAAAGCAATTGATTATTTCGAGAGGATAGCTAACGATTTTGGTCTACAAGCTAATGCGGCGATATACACAGCAATGATTGATGGTCTCTGTAAAGATAATCAAGTTGAGGCTGGGACAACTCTATTTGAACATATGGTCCAGAAGGGTCTAGTTCCGGACAGAACGGCGTACACATCGTTAATGGATGGGAAATTCAAGCAAGGGAATGTGGTAGAGGCTTTGGCTTTACGAGACAAAATGGTTGAGATTGGTATGAAGCTTGATTTGCTTGCTTACACTTCATTAGTCTGGGGACTAACGCAATGCAACCAGTTGCAGAAAGCGAGATCCTTCCTCAAGGAAATGATTGAGGAAGGAATTCTCCCTGATGAGATTTTGTGTATTAGTATCTTAAAGAAACACTATGAGCTTCGATGTACAGACGAAGCTGTAGAGTTGCAGAGTTATCTGATAAAGCATCAGCTCTGGACCAGTGACAATGATAATGCACTCCCGAACATTTGAACTCGAAAGATGCAATCTTTTTGCTCTTATCATACTGATTCTGATATAAGGATCCAAATCTTGTTTCTTCTGAAGAACATAAAGAAGAAGAAACTAGACTATGGAGTCTTCAGTCTAAGGTTCTCCGGAAATCTGTAAGATTCATCATAAAACAATTATAGCGGCCGCAATCGCCCTGTTTGGTGCAGGACTAATCCGAGGAGAAAGCTTATCGACAAATACATTTTTCATCGAAAAGAGCATTGGTATGAAACCAGTCCAGTTTTGAGTGCTTTGATATTAAAATCTGAGTTGAGTTTGTGATAACAAAGATCAAGTCTTTTGTTGCAGACTTTGAGGCTCCGAAGCTATGGAAAGGAGTGAAGATTAAGATTCATGAATTAGTTAGCTTACAGATGGGTTTACAGGTTCTTCATTGTATTTTTTTTTTTTTGTATTGTTGCATTGAGGAACCAATCAAAATCCCAAATTTTGGTTTGTGTACATATTTTTTCTTCTCTTACCCCCCAAATGTAATTTTCATTTATTAATGATTGAATAATTAGGTTTGAACAAATTACATTTTTTTTTCATTATGCATATGAGCTTGAAATCCATGAAATATTAGTCTTTTTCAGTTTTTACTGTATGTTGCCAAAATATAAATTGTAAGCTTTTGGATATAGTTTATTTGCTGATATTATATATGAAAAAAGTTGTTTAATATTTGAAAGAGTTGCTTATTATTATTAGATTCGGGGCAAATTAATTGTGAGAGTTTTTCCAAGACTGAGTGGCTCGGTTACAGGTGTGGAGTTTAGAGCGAGGTTCGGAGATCTCTGTCACCGTACGATAATCTCAGGTACGGTTTCAGGTTCGGATTCTGACTCTCTCTTCCTCACGAACGGTTCGTATAGCCGTTTAATCTCTCTCTCTCTCTCTCTCTCACTCACTCACACACGAGATCAGTCGAGTTAAACTCTGAAGATGCAATTTCTAGACGATTCTACATCTTCTCGACTTGAATCTGTGTTCGAAAATGGTTGAATTTGTTACTGAATCGATTCTGATTTTGGAATTTGTGTTTTTCTGTGGGAAGCGATGGGAGCTAGGGTTCGAGTGCAGCATTACAATTTGGAATCAGCTGATTCCTACATCGGTACTTCTCTCCATGATCTTAACTCCGTTGACGGTCCGCCGAGAGATATTGGTCCTAACGGAGATACTTTGGATAACGACGGCGATTCTTCTTCCGCTGTGTGTAAAAAGTTCTCAATTTGGTCTCAGTTTTTTTTTTAGCGTTTATGAGAGAAAAAAAAGTCGAAATTTTGGGTTTTTTCGAATGTGTATTGAGACTTAGCAATGACTCTTTTCCAGGACTGTATGCATGAATCATACAGAAACACTATGCAAATCCACAATGAAGGTGTTGAAGAAGGTGGATCTCATATGGAGAACAAGGGACCTGTAGGATCTGCTTACAACATGTTAAGCGTTGAAGGTAATAAGGATCAATCTAATAAGTATTTGATTGGTTTTCACAACTTAAATGTGCGGATTGTTATGTTTGCTTTAGATGTTTCGCCGATTGAATCAGCGCGAGGGAGATTTCTGCAAATCATCTTAGACTACTTTATTAACCAACATGTGATTGAAGTCTGTGAGAGCAAGGGTGATCATGATACGGATTCAGGAGAACGGGATAGTGATAATAAAGTTAAGAGGAAGTCTGATGATACACGATATGAAGGTGATCCGAATTTTGCGTTACCATTGATGTATATTGCGAATATGTATGAGACTTTAGTCGGTGAAGCAAATGTGAGACTTGCTTCATTGAATGGAATAAGGGAAAAGACCATTGGGGTAGCTCTTGAAGCAGCAGGTGGCTTGTATCGGAAATTAACAAAGAAGTTTCCTAAGAAAGGTATTTGTATCTGTTCTGATGTTTGCAAATGTGATAGGGTTTGATTATGTTTGAGCATTAGTTGATATGTGTGAACTTTCCCTTCTATGTTATATTTACAGGTGCTTGCATGTACAGGAGAAGAGAACTGGCAACTTCAGCTGAAACAAGGACAAGGTTTCCAGAATTGGTAATACATGAAGAGAAACGAGTTCGCTTTGTTGTGGTAAATGGTTTGGATATTGTTGAAAAGCCAGATGATTTGCCTATTGAAGATGCTGAATGGTGAATATACCTCT
Source organism: Capsella rubella (assembly GCF_000375325.1). Lineage (NCBI taxonomy): Eukaryota > Viridiplantae > Streptophyta > Magnoliopsida > Brassicales > Brassicaceae > Capsella > Capsella rubella. Next base: position 498,603 of record NW_006238919.1, on the reverse strand, counting down.
TTTCAAATCATCATCAGACTCTTACTATTTCGAGTTATCTACATCAGCATATAATTGGATGTTGTCACTACAGGTTTAAGCGATTAACAGGCCGTAATGAAGTGGCTGTCTCTGCAAGAGACTATAAATTCTATTGCCCTCGACACAAGCATAGGCGTGTTCAAAATTCTGTCTCCAGGATCCATGGCTTGCCTGTAAGACCAATCAACTCTCTGTTTATTGCTTTTTCCCGACTTGAAAGAACAACTGACAGTGTGTTTGTTTATGTTTTGCAGACATTTCCAAGTATAGACTCTTCAACCTTAGCTAATACACAAGGATTTCGCTCCGTTAATGAAGTATGCACTTACTCTTTCTGAATCTACATACTATGGCAAATTCTAATGTAAATGATCTTGAGCTCATACAAATTTATTATAAATGCAGGATCAAAGTCAACAACAACACACTCCTTCCCCTTCCAAACATCATATGTCATCGTTGTCTCATCAATTTCACCAATCTATTCACCAGAGCAACCACCATCATCAATCTATTTACCAAGGTCAACACGCAACCACGCATTTTCCCTGTCAGAACCATCAATGTGACACTGAACTATCTCACACCCACCAGTCACCATCTATTTCACAGCACATGGCTTGCTTGCAACCCCTCACTGGAGGCCATGCAATGGTACAAAATTTTACGAATATCTATTCCTCTAGTTGGGTCATTTCAATCTCCAATTAAAAAGTCCTCGTATGTTTATCTGTCTTTCCACAGCCATCCACTCCGGCAAAGTTCTGCGACCAATGTGGAGCACAGTACTTGAGAGAGACATCCAAGTTCTGCTCAGAGTGTGGATCCAAGAGACTCGGGATGTAGTGAATCTTTGCTCGATTCTCAGGTTGGAATCTCTTTCGAAGCAAAAAAATTACATTAAGTTGGTGAAATCTTGAGCCAGTTTACTTGGCGTGGAAGTAGTTAACCTAAAATTTGATATAATGCAGATGTGTTACGCTTCTATGGTTTCGGCTATGTAAAATGTATATGACCAAAAAAATGATCAGTACATGAAATTATTAGAAAAAGATGTGTATGGATAGAGATTTTGATGAATTGCAAAAGGTGTTGTAATCATTTAAACACAAACGAGTCAGTGTAATGTAAAGAAAGCATCTATGAACTTATGCATTTTATTTTATTTTCGAATATAACATTGATTAAACTTAACAGAATGTTTCACTTTAATTTCTTTTTCAAATGAGTATTAATTTAATATTATTATTAGTTTATTTTCAAGAACATATAAACCGGAAAACAGAAGACATACATATATAGAACACAAATTAACAAAGTGTGTCCGTAATTGAAGATATAATATTCTCCAAGTACCAGATAACAATTATTAAAGAGAGAAGTCGAAAATACTACAATAGGTTCTTGAAAATATGATCTATCATCATCATCATCATAGATATATAGTCTTTTAACAGTTTTTGGTGCATAAACAACGACGGAAGGCTCCATCGAATTCGCAGTGACCGCTATCAAAGTTCTCAAATTGTTGGCAGATGATGGCACAGTTGTTATTGCTCAAGCACACCCCTGAGAAACGGTCGCTCCTTGTCTTGCATACCTTGTCGGCCGCCAGACCCATCTCTAAATGTATAACACAACACATTTGAATTGCATGTGTGTTACTAGTGTATATAACATAAATGTATACTAAGGACTTTTGAAAATTTTAGATACAGTATAACATGACATGAGTATTGAACCTGAAGTAGCAGTAGCAGCAAGGATGAAAGAGATCAGGAGAAGGGCTGAGAGAACACGTTGGGAGAGCTTCATTTTTGGAGACAGAGCTAGAGAGTATGAATAGTATGCTAGAGCCTAGAGAGATCGTTGGCAGATAGTTTAGTGTTGTGTAGGGAGAAGAAGTGGGTGGGGGACTATATATATAGTATAGGCAACAAGGACTCAGTATCTTATATGATATTTTCAAAGTATTTCTAAAAACCAACTCTTAGAAAATTAATCTATGATTTCTTTCCTTCAAATTTGTGCATCCCTATTTTTTTAATGAAAAACTTTAAATACATAATTATCTATTACATATTGATTTAATTAAGAAAATATCTAAGATATATATTGTGTTGTAAGATGTAAGATTTAAAGCATTCCTATTTTTATTTTTATTTTTTACACATATGACACATATTCATATCAGATACTTATGTATTTTAATAAACATAGTACACATGGCATTATAATTATATTATCATATAATATTATTGTAATTAAACTAGATTTTCTTTCACTGTGCATTTCTAGTAGTGAATTCTTTTACATATTTAACTAGATTTGTTTCTCTTTTCTTTTTCTTTTTTTCTTTGCTTGCTTTTTCATTTAAATACAAAATTAACATCAGATAAATTTTGTGATAAACGTTATCTTTTATTTTAAAAATTATCCAAAGACCAAAACTCTAGTTTTGAGAATCTGCATTTCTCTCAGACTAAAATACACACTTATTCTTTTTCATTTAGTTAAATTATTATATTGAAAAAATCTGAGATATAGATTTTTCTTGACATTCTTTCTTTGTTTTTTATATTATTTTAAGTTAACATATCTAATTACTTTTTGCTAAAATAATTTCAAGATATTAAAACATAATTTGTTTACCACATATTGCATATTATCTCAATAATTTATTTCTGTTTTATCTTTAGGTATCAAATTACGGTATGCTAATATCATTTGAAGATAGAAAACTTTTTCATATATCTATTTTTTTTTACCAAATATGGAAAATTAATAAACAACATTTCTCACAAAAAATGCTATTACATTATTTTACAAGATTATTTTCATTGAACTAGTTTTTTTGGTCCTTGTTCATTACAAATAGTATTCATTACATTTTAAATTAGATTTTCTCCTTTTTCAAAATGATTGATATATTTTAAATATATAGCTTTATGTTATCTGTCTATTAGTAATGAACAAAACCGCTATTCCATTTTAAGTAATATCTTTTATACAGAGCTTGTTTCAAAAAAAAAATATATACATACTTACATGGTGGATGGTACGATATTATATATAAGCAGATTTTATATAATACATGAACACTTAGGATTCTTAATTACAAAAAGGAAAATCACATCATATATATACAAAAAAAAAACACTTAACAAAATAGTCCCTTTTGCAAGATTATTACATGACTCTCGAATTGAAAACTAGAAAACGATGAGAGAGAGGATAATATTTTTTATTTGTTCATTAAATTTATTTCGAATAATGATGATTTTAATTGATAAATTAGCAAGGTTTGGAGCAGTAGCAACGGAGACTATTGCATCGACCGCCAGTAAAACCTTCACTGGGGCAAGCTTTGGCACAGGTCTGTGAGTTGAGACAAACTCCTGAGAATTTGCTACTCGGTGACTCACACGTTCTTGCTTCCACAGGACCCATTCCTATATATCATCACATAACCCACCATAATTAAGAACCATGCACTAATGTATTATATATGTCACTCTAATCAAAATATAGAATTTGCTATTTCATGATGTGACCAAGACCGGCCCTTATTAGAGATATGTTATATAATTACGACGAACCTGTGGCAAAGAGGAGCATGATGGAGAGGAGAAGGGCTGAAACCAAACGCAGAGAGAGCTTCATTTTTTAAACAGATTGATCGATGAAAAATATACAAATGTTAAGAGAATGCTACAATGTAAATTAAGCAGATGAAGAAGAAAAAGAATATGGGACTATATAAAGGGAGTGGATTCTTTATTTAATTTGTTGGTAAAAAATAATTAAAGGTTTCGTTTTGTTGTTTACTATAAAGAGTTTATGGCCTTTCAAAAAATAGAAACAAAACATGAACCATTTAAAGTTTAAAACCTTTTTACCCAAAGCTGCAGTCGTACGTAATTAAAGGTTGACCAGCCAATTTATATAATCGAATTACATATATAGTTACGAACTTACGTATAAGTTAAAGAAGTTTTCTATTTTGAGCTAATTTGGAGAATAAAAATGTGCACTATTTATATTATAAGCCGAAGGATCAAGAAATTATACGGATTTAAATAAATTTAATTTGATTTCAAATTTACAATATAATAATTAATGTGTTTAAGTTTTTTTTTTAATGTTATACAAAGTATTAGTACTAGCCTAGCTAGCCATCTCTCTCTTTCACGTCGTGGGGCTGTAAACAGTAAAAAGTAAATACTATTTTATTACCGTTGTGGTTTTTGTCAACATTACCGTTGTGGTTTTGTTTATAAAATAATTAAATATAAAGAAAAATGGAAAATAACAAAAACCAAATCTTTAAAATTTCCTTAAAAATATGTATATGACCGTTGTGATTAATTAATTAATTTACGTATAAATATATTCTCTCAGGTTTCAACTCAACGCTTTTTCGATCGTCATTCATCTTTGAGAGAGAAATAAAAAATTCTTTACTTCTCACTTCTTCTTCTAAAGATCAAAACCAAAATAATTCTTTTATCTTTTCATATTTTTTCTCATGTAATAGTAAGAATATGATGCAGTAGTTCGTTTTCTTCTCGAGCATACATACATACAGAGTCTTCATTCCGATGATGATGATCCGTAGAGACGTTGAAGTGATAGGAAGTTAATGATCATCTCTGCAACATCCGTGAGAGTAAGCATGATCAGAGCCAGAAGCTTATCATCGTTTCGATGATTGAATGATCTCCATCGACCAGGTTCGTAATATTTGTCTTTTGTTTTTTTTTATCTTGAGCATTGAATTTGTGTGGTATGATTATGAAACAAAGACGACATTACTGACTCTGATGGATTTGTTTTGTACGTGTGTATTTGTGTGGTATGATTATTTGGATGTTCTCTCTCTTTCGTTAAAACGACAACCGAGTCGCCTCTTGATGCTCAAGAGTTAAGATCACAGCCTTTTTGCAGGTATACTACACTTTTCTTACCCAATTTTTTCAATTAAGAATTATGCTTTTGATTTTAAAATATACAAAGATTAAAAATTAAAAATTTATGTTCATGACTTCTGATTTTTATGATTTAAAACTAAAATCAAAATTTATTTACCAAATAATTTTCAAGTAAATAGTTTTGATTTTAACTAAACCAAAATGTTTTATTTTTCTCCTTTACTTAATCTAATTGTTAAATTTAAATACGTTGAAAACAAACCGAACCTAGCATCCAGTCCTTTGGAGGTGCGTAAGTTTGGTGTAAAAGTTCAACATGGTTTCACGTATTTTAAATTTAAAGCTAAGATTTAAGGTTTTATATACAAATTATATTTTAAGTAACAAGTTTTGATTAAACCAAAAAAATTTCACTATATAATGTTTTCTAAAAAAATTAAGTGTTAAATTCAAATACGTGGAAAACAAACCGGACCTAGCATCCAGTCGGATTGACGTACTATTTCTCCCCGGAAACTATGTCATCGTATCAAATCTACACAGAACTTCAACCTCGTTTCATGTCTCACCGATTCGATAGTTCTAAACCGATTTCCACCCGAATCTAAAGTTTTATTGCTATTTTCTCCTCAAAGTATCTGATATCATCTATTGCCCCATAAATCGAAGTTGATGAGGTTTGCTGTTGGTTTAATATTTCCTTAACCAACTAAAATTTTTTATTAACCGGACTAAACCTTCTTTCAACCCAATTTCGAAACTAAACCCATCTAATCGTAAAATTAAACACCTCCGACCGTGGTAGACTCCGGTGTAAGGACCACGACCTTGCAACTCATAAGAACCAAGCTCGAAGAGCTTTACTCTAGTCTTGCTGTTTTAGAGAATCTCAGTTCTGGATTCGATCCATCTTTCTCTTGCTTAATCTTACTCATTCTAATCTCTCTCTTGTGAACCTTTCCTAATGCATACAGTGAGAAATTTCTGATGCAAATTGATTTAGATGTCATGGCTGGGAATTTTGATGATAGCTCCCGATGTGCGGTATCTAATTGAAATTTGAAATTTACTGTATCAAGTCTCAGTTTTTATAAGCTTGAAATTGCTTTCTTCCCATAACAATAACTCTCGATCTATGTAGCTCTTGAACGATTTCAGTTTTTAAGAGGAATCAAATTATTTTTTTATAAGCTCGAGATTAGTGATATGGTTAGCATCCTTGTTGGGTTTCTTGATTCTGAGATGGGATTTTAGAAGAATCTAAGAAATCTGTGTTTTTTTTATTTTCTGGGTTTTGTTTCGTAGAGGGGTGTTTTGATCATATTGGGTGTGATTGATCTTTTGGTTAGGGTTCTTACAGCGAATTTGGTGGTGAATTGATCAGTACTTCGTGTGGAAAACTGTTGAGAAATCTCATTGGTGTTTAAAAGATCAAGTGGTATATGGTTGAAGAAGATGATAATGTAGTCACTTTTATCAAGCTTTTGGATCCAACGAAGAAGATGATACTGTAGCTACTTTAAAAATTAATTTCATATCTGGTTTACGTCGGTTCTATCGGGTTTGGTTTGTAAACCGGTTAAACCAAAAAATTGGAGAAATAGATGAGAACTATCGGATTCGGGTGGAAATGAGTTTAGAACTATCGACTCGGTGAGACATGGAATGAGGTTGAAGTTCTGCGTAGATTTAGTACGATGCGATAGTTTTTGGGGAGAAATAGGACGTTAATCCCATCCAGTACCTTTGTGGTCCGTAAGTTTGGTGTAAAAGTTCAACATGTTTTCACGTATTTTAAATTTAACGCTAAGGTTTAAGGTTTTACACAAATAATATTTTAAGTAACAAGTTTTGATCTAACTAAAATCTTTTCACTATATAAATGTTTTCTAAAAAAATTAAGTGTTAAAATTCAAATACGTGGAAAACAAACCGGACATAGTATTTAATCCCTTTATAGTCCGTAAGTTTGGTGTAAAAGTTCAACATGTTTTCATGTATTATAAATTTAACACTTGGGTAAAGTTTATCTTTTTTTTACAAATATTATTTCAATTATAAAAAATGTTTTTAATTTCTGGAAAAAAAAATCTAAGTTTTAAATACCTTGAAAATAAACCAAACTTAGCATCATGTCCCTTTATGGTCTCGTAGTTTGGGGTATAAATTCAACACTTATTTAAGTTTTAAAACTTTTTCTTAGTTTTAAGTTTAGTTTACATGTGTTTCAAAAAAAAGTTACATAAGTTACTTTGAAAATATCCTCTTTTCAAACTTTATCAAAAAAACAACTAAAAATAATGAAATTTATTCAAACATATGTGTAAACTTATAAACTTATACATAAATTACCTTTATGGTCTCGTAGTTTGGGGTATTATAAATTCAACACTTATTTAAGTTTTAAAGCTTTTGCTTAGTTTTAAATTTAGTTTATATGTGTTTTAAGAAAAAAAGTTACATAAGTTACTTTGAAAATATCCTTTTTCAAACTTTATAAAAAAAAACCACTAATAATAATGAAATTTATTCAAACATATGTAAACCTTATAAAACCTTTTAAAACCTTAGATCAAATTTCCCGTAGTTATTATCTAGAAATACTTTATAAACCATATAAAACTTTAAAAATTTGCATATTTAAACAGAATTATTTTTGAAAATGGATAGATAAATAGGGTATTTTTGAAAATGAGTATACCAAAAAGGGTATTTCTCCAAAATTCTCTTGAATTTAAACTCAAAACTTTTCATTATACAAAATGTTTTTATTTCCAAAGAAAAATTAAATGTCATAAATTAATAATATTTTGGTAATTTTAAAAGGTTTGTCTTTATTGTGTGCAAATGTAAAGATGTTAAATTTCAATAATGTAATGATAATTTAATTTTAATGAGTTAACACATGTATTTACGTAGATCTTAGAATTTTAGGGACAATCTTATTAGATTTTAAAGAGGTATTTTGAAAAATGGTGTTAACTATTTTTTTTGTATAAAACTTCTTTTTAAATTCATTCTTAATCATAATCTGCAATTGAATCAAAGAGAATTTTTGAGAAATACCCCTTTTGGTATACCTCTTTTGAAAAACACTTCTCTTTCTATCCATTTTCAAAAATACCCTTTTTCAAATATTTATATATTTTTATATGCTTGATAAGGTACATCGAGATCATTATTACTACTAGAAGACTAAATCCAAATATTTATAAGGTTTTAAAAGGTTTTAAACGACATTTATAATGTTTTTATAAGGTTTTTAAAAGGTTTACATTGTTTTATTAAGGTTTTTAAATGGTTTTTAAAAGGTTTTTAAAATGTATTTATACGGTATTTATGAAATATATATATTAATTTACACACATATAAAGATAATTTGTGTATATAAATATAAGTTTACACATATGTTTTTGATAAATTTCAAATTTTATAGTGACTTTTTGATAAATCTAGAAAGAGGGGTATTTATAAAAAGTGGTATTGGAAAAGAGATATTTTTGAAATTCCCACTTGAATCTACTATTTTTATTATTTTTTTGGTAAATTTCAAAAATACATCTTTTCAAGTACCATTTTTGAAAATAGGTTCAAACATTATAAAAAATCTACAAAAATAATATTGAAATTTATCTAAATATGTGTCTGTAAGGTACATATACTTTTTATGTGTGTGAAATTTTATGTCATAAATACCGTATAAATACTTTATAAAAACATTTTAAAAACCTTGTAAATCTTGTAGAAACGATCTAAAACTTAATAAGTTATTTTGATAGAATCTTATATTAGTAGTTATATCTAGAAGTAGGATAAAGCATACAAAATTTTATAATTTTTTATATTTAAACAGAGGTACTTTAAAATGGATAAATAAAGAAGATATTTTTGAAAATTGATACACCAAAAGAGGTATTTCTTAAAATTTCTCATTTTTTTTGCCAAATATTTATTTTTCAACAGTGCAAATATAACTTATATAAGCTGTTTTTATTTAACAATCTATCTATGTATTTTATTTAACAAATTATTATTGATTTTAATGTTTTCGAAAATATTTGATTTTTAACTGTATAAACAGAAATTATATAAACTGTTTTGTTTAACTAACAAAATAACAAAGGTAGTTTTTTTTATCTATCAAGGAAATTTAAAAATACTTATTTTCATATACCTCTTTTTAAAAATACTCTTTTTCAAATTTTATAAAAAACCACTAAAAATGTTGGAATTTATCCAAATTTGTGTATAATCTTACACAAATTACCTTTGTATTTGTATAAAACTGTATATATTTTTCATAAATAATATAAAAATAACTTATAAAAACTTTTTAAAAATCTTATAAAACCTATAAAAACGATTTAAAACTAAAATATATTAAATATATATTAAGGTTCAACTTTGTTTACATTGCTACATAGCAGTACATGTGTATAGTTCAGGTTAAACACGAAAGACACGTGCAACTAGCTTACGCTCCATTTGTTACTTTACTGCAACTTTTACATCTAAATAAAGTTAATAGTACCAATGTTCCAGTCTATTCATCATCACATCTATTTAATCAGTTCTCTAAATTGTAAATTCTATAAACCGATAATAATCATATCGTCGCATTAATGTGATTTCACTTTCTCGATTCCAGTTATTGGAAACTTTGAACTAAAACACATTCTAATCCTTAACCCACCTCCATTTGTGAACCTCTAAAAAAAAGCTTAACAACATTTCATTAATAAAAATTGATTAAATAAAAATGTTAGAGGGAGAAAGAATTATAGAAAGAGAAAGAGATGAATATATTTTTTACCAATGAATAATTGTCATGTGTCTTTAAATACCCCTAAACACAACTTCTAAAACCCCTTAGTTTAGATTCCATCTTTATTTAATTGTTCAATTTTGATTTATTTTTTATCTAAAATAAACTTATGAAATTCACTAAGCACCTCCAAAGGGAGGTGCCTTTAAACAAAAATAAAATCAAGCCATTGAGATGATTTTAACATTACATTAAGATCGGAAACACAAACCAAAGACTTATTTTTAGGACACAACCACACGCACACACTTGTACGGTACGACATTGGTACAGTACAAAAGATAAGATTAAGGAAACAAGAAATCAAAGACGACCATATGGATCGATCGGAGATGGGGATTCATGAGAACGGATAGATGGGATCAGCAGTGTCTGGTGCAGTAGCAACGACGGCGGAATCCACGGCATCTACCTCCGGGGAAGCCTTCGTTGTGGCACACGTTTTTGCAGTTGTTTCCGCTCACACATGGACCCTTGAACCTGTGGCTCTTTGACTCACATGTGCGTGCCTCCACCGTGACTGGACCCATCCCTAATAAGATTATTAGACCATAGCTTAGTTTTTCATCTTCTATGACTATGTGATGCATGTTAATAACTTAAACGTGTGATGTTTGCTGTAGAATAAGTGTAAGAGATAATTATATATGTTATGATGACCAAATGAAAGAATAAAAATATGACATGAATAAGTAATGAACCTGTGGCTACGAATATCATGAACACGAGGAGAACAGCTGAGATCAAACGCATAGAAAGCTTCATTTTGAGACTGAGAGTGGTAGAGACTCGAGAGAGAGGAGATGTGGAAACAAGTGGTGAGTGTGTGTGTGTGTGTGGGATGCTAATGTGGAAGGTGGGATCTATATAAAGGAACTAAAAAGGTATTAGAACCCTCTCGAGATAATTAATTATAATATATAATTAATAATTTGAACTTTAAAAAAAAAAAAAAAAAAATATCTTTTTTAATTCCATTACATTCACTTTTTATTTTTTGCCACTGAGGTCTGACGACGACTTGTCGTTTTTTATTTAATTTCCTTTTCTTTTTCTTTTTTCTGACATCAAACATTTAGTTTCCTTTTCTTTTCTAGTTTCTTTGTCTTGTAACTTGCCCATATTTATTTGCTTTACCGACACTGTAGTAAATGTAATTTTTGGTCTTCCATAGAATTGACAAGACACGCAGAGAGTTCGAAAATAAGTAAATAAAAATTGAGTTAGTGAACATATAGTAACTCAATTTAAAAGATCAAAAGGTCAAAACCAAGTGAGCTAGTGAAGTAGTAAGTTATTCCAAATGTGAAAATTGTGGCTTCTTTGCAACAATGTGATTAACATGCATGTAGTGTTTATCATCAGAACTTAGACGATAGATTCGAGTCCTTTATTATATAGTAAAAAAGAGGAGGCACTAGTTTATATAACGTTAACACAAAAACTGGGAAACACACAAACCAAAAGACTTATTCAAGAACACACACTAAAACACACACATGCACAGTACAACACTGGTACTATACATACGAAAGATTAGACAGAAAGAAGAGAAGAAGATATTTGGATCGAAGACTTGATTTACGAGAATGGATGGATCAGCAATGTCTGGTGCAGAAGCAACGACGACGGAATCCACGACAGTTACCTCCAGTAAAGCCTTCATTGTGGCACACGTTTTTGCAGTTTGTCTCGCTGAAGCATTTACCCTTGAACCTATGGCTCTTTGATTCACACGTGCGTGCCTCTACCGTGACTGGACCCATCCCTAGAGAACAAAAAAAAACTCTTTTTTAGTTTCATATTCTCATGCATGTTTATATTACTAATCTTTGAACTTTAGTCAAGAATTTGAATATAATTGCTAGGTAATATGAGCAACTAATATCAACTAGTTATTAGATATCGACTTAATATGTTAGCATCTTCACAAGAACAATCGTTATTATCCACTTATCCTGCCTTAAGGGAAACCATATGTATATATAAAGTGTGTTATCATAAACCAAATGACCAAGAAAGAAGACAAGGGTAGCAAAGTTAGATATTATGGAATGAGTAACGAACCTGTGGCTACAAATATCATGAACAAGACAAGAACGGCCGAGATCAAACGTATAGAAAGCTTCATTTTTAAGGAGAGAGAAGTGTTTAGTGTAGTTTGCTAATGGGGAAGATGGCACTATATATAAAGGGACTAAAGAGGGTATAACAACGATGAGATATTTTGATTTGTATACTATTAGATAATTTTCATTTTAAATAATATTTTAGATATTTTTGGGTAAAAATCATCTTTATCTTTAGAGTATTCACATTTGATTTTAAAAAGAGTTGTGACATTTGTCGTATTTTTCCCTTTTCATTGCTTTTTCACGCTTTCTTTGTTTTGTAATTTTGTCGATTTGTATTTGATTTACATTATGCTGTCATAAAACGCAGATTTTGGTCCTTAATGCAAGTGACACGACACACACACAACTCCTACCGTTTCGACAAGTCACCCTCGAATCAATAAAACCAATTTTTATTTCCAAAAAAAAAAAAACGTATTCAAGAAAAAGTCAGAAAAATTGAGTTAGTCAGAGATATTGTGAATCCACAATAATAGTGGCCACATCAAAAGTTACAACAAGTGGACTAGACTAGTCAATCAAACTCCTACCTAAATGAAAATAATTACTAGTTAGTAGTATTAACTTTACATTTGGTATTTTGTACATTCACTGTAGACAAAAACTAAGATTTTTGTTACACTTTGTTACTCCACCAATTACATCCAAGCTTCGTTTCTAGGTATTGTACGTTATGTAGGGTTTGGCATTCCAAGATAAATGTTCAATTTTCTTCTTTTGCATCGAAATTCTCTTCAATGTGAAATATGAAACGGATGCGTCACGTTAAATGGTTTTGGCATTCTTAGATTTGTGTTACACTTCGTTACTATTAGCTAGTTGCTACTTTCTTACTCCACCAATTACATCGACAGAGTAAAATTTGGTATTTTACACACTCCAAGCTTCGTTCTCTTGGTATGATACGTAGAATTTATGGTATTCCAAGATAAGTGTTCAATTTTCTTTTATTCCATCACAATTCTCTTCAATGTGAAAGATGAAACGAATGAGTCAAATAATTCTCAAAACGGAATTTATATCATCATACTTGCAAGTTGCAAAATTAATTGTGGATTAACTTGTAGATGTTTATTAGAAGTGATTAGAACATAAATTCCAATACTCTTACTAGAAAAGGCCATTATGTTATTTAGCATAACATTAATATCGGAAACACACAAACCAAATACTTATTTGAGAACACACAAGACATGTACGGTACGACATGGTACGGTACGGAAGATAAGATAAGGAAGAAGTAACACAAGACCAACAATCGAAGATTTTAAGTTATGAGAATGGATGGATCGATCAGCAATGTCTGGTGCAGAAGCAACGACGACGGAATCCACGGCAATTACCTCCCTGAAAGCCTTCGTTATGGCACACGTTTTTACAGTTTGATTCACTCAGGCATGTACCCTTGAACCTATGGCTCTTTGACTCACAAGTCCGTGCCTCCACAGTGACTGGACCCATCCCTATACAACATTAGCACTTGGTTTAGACCATAAGCTAGCTTAGTTTCATATGTCTCATTCTTGATGCATATTAAATTTAACTTTAGATGAGCATCCACAAGAACTATCGATAGAAACCATAAATATAGAATTTTACCACAAAAAAAGTTGAAACTAAATATGTTTACATACGTTACTAAATCCAAAAAAAAAAATAAGACATGGGTTGTGTGCAAATTGAATATTAGGTTATGAGAAACGCACCGGTGGCTACAAATATCATGAACATGACGAGAACAGCTGAGATCAATCGCATAGAGAGCTTCATTTCTAAGAGAGGTAGAGAGAGATTTCAAAAGAAAGAAGTGTTCAAGTGTGTTGCTAATGAGGCAAATGGCACTACTATATAGGGGAGTTAAAGAGGTGTGTGTGTAATCAATAATAGATATGGCTAAATAAGCTTTTTATTTTATTTTTGGAGTATTCACTTTTGATATGAACAAGAGTTGCTGTGAATTTGTGGATTTATTTGCTTTACCGACACTTTCATAAATGTAAAATTTTGGTCCATAGTGTAAGGTGACTCAGAAGAGTCCTACCGTTACGACAAGTCATTCTCCAAATTCATCAATAAAACCAAACTTTTGTTTCAGAAAGATACAAAAAAACGTATATAAAAAGAATAGTAAATAATGAAGTCAGTCGGATATTGTGGAGTTCATAATAATAGTGGCCACGTAAAAGTAACAAGTGGAATAGTCACGAGATACAGCTTTTCTATCGTACCTAAGGGCATGTCCAATACAGGTCTCATAACTAGTATCTTAGAAATAAAAGGGAAAAAATTAAATCATTAATTAATAATAAGCTAAGAGATATCTCTTATAGAAGAAGTTTTTAGACAATTTATTAAGTACATGTGTCACTACAAGAGAAGTCAGTTCTATTAATTTACCAAATGAAGTTTTTAAATATTTTTTTTATTATGTTTTAATATCATGTGTTTGTAATAATTTTCATTTTTATAAAATTTAAGTTTTCAAATTTTTTTTAAGAACTTTTATTAAGAATTTTATCATTGGAGATGAATAATTTTAATTATCCTTAAAAACTTCTTATTTTTTAAAAGTACACAATTTATAACTAAAAAATTACTAAAAAACTTTATTAACATACACCCATTGGAGGTGGTCTAAGTGAAATATTATTTTTCTTACTGGTTGCATAAAATCATAATTGTGTGTAAATATAGTAAAAAATGTGTCAATTACTACTTAGATGAGTAATGCTCGGAATTACTAAACTCTAAACTAAATAGTATATTTGTGGCTATAGATAATAGTAATGCATTTGTAAATTAAAATAAAGGAGAAATGTATATTTTTGTCAAATTATTATGGCAGACAAAAAGCTGGTTGCTTTCTCTTTATCATGTGACTTTAATAGTTGTACACGATTTCGATTCAAGTTTTGGACATGGAACACTTTCAAAACGTTCCTTGCCACAAATAATCAAAACTATTCTCGTGTGATTTTGATTTTTTACTTTAGTTATTATTTTGTAACGTATATACTTATAGATTTAATTATTCAAAGCAATTGCCAATTTATCATCCAGATTTTTTTTAATTGTAGTAAACAAGACTAATAAGTTTTTTTTATTCAAGTTAAATCATTTTCATTCGGAATTTCGGATAAGGTCGGTTCACTTTAGCCGTGAGTAAAAGTATTAGCTATGTGAGTATGTGACTGGGCCTTTATTACAGAGATTCATGAACCAAACCCA
Organism: Capsella rubella; assembly: GCF_000375325.1. Lineage (NCBI taxonomy): Eukaryota > Viridiplantae > Streptophyta > Magnoliopsida > Brassicales > Brassicaceae > Capsella > Capsella rubella. The sequence goes on along the minus strand of NW_006238919.1, from coordinate 483,463 downwards.
ATAGAACTAGTTCTTTGTTAGGCTTCAGGAAAAGACAATGGGAAAACAATCTACTGAGATTTATGTCTTTATACAACTCAGACGAACTAAAGGCTTGAGCTTTAATCATTACGAGATGTGTTCACTTTTGACACTAGCACTTTAAAATTGGGTCACGTACTACTCCTTCATGAAATCTTTGATTTGCAAAGACCAACCTATCCTGATGGTTCAGTTTCATTGGATCACTGCTATGCCAACAACAATCAAAATCCACATTTTACATCTTCATACTAGGAGCTTCCGAAATGATCAAAAACACCTGCATCGTCCATCTTATACATTATTGTCCATTTCCCCCAAACAGTGTTTGAAACAATTTAGGTCTGACGAGGGAAGTGTTGAGGGATTTTATTTACATGCATAGAAGAAATATAACTATTTGTGATCTAATAATAAATTTTTAAGTCTAGTAGCTAGTGTTACACATGTTTTCTCAATAACACATTAACTTTGTTTCTTGGCTAATTTTACCTCAAAACAAACAAAACAAAAAAAGAAGGTAAAAAATAATGTTATCCCATGAGAAGGGAAGCTAGAATCTCTCCCATGGTTTTCTCAGGCGTGTCTCCGTCGTCATCTACGTGAACTCCGGATTCTAACACCGCCGCATCAAGAACAAGTTTCCGCTTCGCAATCTCATAGATGTTCTCATCAACCGTCGATTTAGTCACCAGTCTGTACCAACATTGCCAATGTTATTACTCAGATAAAGGGGAGTATAGACTTAGCCATATAAACCAAACCCAATTACAGTCATTAACTCAGAACCAACCGAATCAAAGTTATAAAACAACGAAAGAGGATATGGTTTCACAAATCTGTGTAGGTAGTTTTGCTTGATTCAGGGATTTAAAGCTCAAACCTGAAGATAGTGACTGGTTTTGTTTGACCAATACGATGGCATCGATCTTCAGCTTGTCGATCAATCTGTGGATTAAAATCCATATCGTGAATTATTACTGTATCTGCCCCGGTTAAATTCAGACCTTGTCCACCTGCTCGAGTTGACAACAGGCAAGCGAAGATCGACTTATCGTTGTTGAATGTGTCGACTATGGTTTGTCTATCTGTGACTTGAGTACTGTAGGAAACAAACAATGACTTGAAGCTTCTCCCTTAATGCAGAATCGTCAAAATAAAAAGACAATTGACTCTTCTTTCTATTTACCTGCCGTCAAGTCTTCGATATGTAACGCCGATTACATCTAGCGTCCATTCTAAGATATCAAGCATCGATGTCCATTGACTAAAAATTAGAACCCGATGGCCGGATTTCTTCATTGAAGGGAGAAGCTCCGCTAATGTCTGATAAAAGAAGGGACAATTAGATCCCTAACAGGGTTAGTTATACTTTAAGTACAAAGAAGACTTTTAAAACATGAAGAAAACAATACGTACCCGACATTTTGCTGAGAGCATCACATGTTTGTCTGAGAGAGTTCCTTTGGTATCGTTAACTCCAAATTGGAACAAAAGCTATGAATAGAAACAAGTTAGCTTACTAAAATGCATAAGATATTAGTTTATGGATTTTACATTGCTTTTGGAAGGAGAGAAATTTACCTGGTGGATACGGAAATCGTTGTAACCCTTAATTTCTTCAATGACTCTTTCCAAGGAACATTCAAATCCAAACGCACCAATTGGATGCAATTTCCTGGAGATGCGAATGACGTCCTCATCGCTGTATATTCGCCTAATTAACAATGGATGATTTGCAATCTGGACCACCAAAATTTAGTTAGGCATGAAGAATACACTCATTTGGCACAAAGGGGACAATATTAGTAGCGCTGACAATTACTACCTTCCGGAACTGAGTAAAATAGTTTGAAATTTGACGCTTTGGAAGTGCCTTGGCTAAAGAAGTCAAGGATTTTGATGAAAGCTTAACAAGCCTTGCTTGAGAAGCAGCACGATAGTCCTCTATGGCTTCTTTATATGTATCTTCCTGCTTTTTCTCCATTAGTACATACTCAACCTGCATTGGATTGATGAGAAATTTATCAAAATTTGCAGCTTATAGATTAATATATTGTACTTAATCGTGCATAGACCCATACACGTTGTATCTTCGGGACAAGCTGCTGCATGACATCAGATTTTAAACGCCTCAAGATGAAAGGACCTAGAATAGATTTCATTCGAGTAATCAACTCCGTATCTTCTGCATTCAACAACTTCTTCAAGTCAACATTTTCTGTAGTAAATATATCAGGCAACATGAATTCCAGAAGCGACCACAGTTCCTGCATAAGACAGATAAGGGTAATTATTCTATGATCACAGAACATATGTCCTCAACATTAGGTAATTAGATCTTGAACAGATAAACAGAAACCAAACCATACATGCAAATCATTTTGCAAAGGCGTTCCTGTAAGCATAAGACGCTGGTTTGCGTTTCTAGCCACAGACATCAAGTTTTTCCACCTATAACTATTCTTATCCTTTAAAGCATGGGCTTCATCCATCAAAACACAGCTCCAACGCCATCGTTTTAGTACTTTTCGATCATCTTTCTGTTGTTCACTGTAAAATTCCAACATCTGTAAGTAACAGGAAAAGCCATAAAGCAAGTAAAGGATCAAGAGTACTTCAAAGTTGCACCTATGCCGTTCAAACAGAGAGTAACAGACAAGAAGCACATTGAATGGTGGTGGCTTCCCAGCTTTTGACAACGAATTCAATTCTCTTGAGTAGGCTGCTCTTGCAGCCCCGTGATATTGAAGTACAGTAAATGATGGACACCATTTTCTTAGTTCTCTCTCCCAGTTTTCCAAGACAGAGGCAGGGCATACAACCAAATGAGGACCAGGGTCATTGTTTAAGTGATTCAAGAGGGTTAAATAAGTGATTGCCTGAAAGTGAGAGCGACATTAGTATTGATATGATAAAGAAACAAAGACAACTTATTCAGTAATGACAGAGTATAATGCACCTGAATGGTCTTTCCAAGACCCATCTCATCGGCTAGAATGGCTACAAATAACAGAAATGTAAGTTGCAAAGTGACATTTACGCTAAAAAGTCTTAAAGGTCAAAACCAGTGAAATATTTACCTCCTTCAATTTTTTTCTTATACAACAGAAGAAGAAAGTTAACACCAACTAACTGGTACGGCTTGAGTATAGGCTGAAAATCGGAATCCTCTGCTTTGCAGGCTTCATTAATATCATTCTGTGATCATCACATAATCAACCCGAAAAGTATATGAGTTAAATTACCACGAAGGTAAACCCTACTAAACAAACCAATCAAAGTTAGCACAATATACGTTCTCTTATCAAACCCAATTTTCAAATTGGCTAAGGAACACATTATAAGTTATCTCAATGCAAATACTTTCTAGGTGAATCATGCTATAAATTCACCAAATTCGATGTATGCATGAATAGTACAGCAAAAATCTTCAAACCCCTGTTAAAAGAAGCTATAAATTCACCAAATTCGATGAAACCTTTCTTAAAATATAAGAACTTGAAAAGAGCAGTGGTAATTGCAGTACCTGGGTGACAATCCTGACAGTAGAAGTTTCCACTTCAGAGTATCTATCACAAGTAGTAACCGCAGAAGAGGTACCATAAAGCTCCTTCCTAAGATCCGCTGAGATTTTAGCACACTTTTGCAGTGCCTTGCCCACAACATCTTCATCTTCTCCTCTCCTCCCTCCTCCTCCTCCTCTTCCAAATTCGTCCTCACTAGCACTACTCTCAGCATCATCACCAAACCCATCATCACTCGCTTCTTCATCTTCAATGACAAATCTCCTACCAACTCTGGCAGCTCGCGTCACAACCTTAGTCTCTTCCACTTCCTCTTCCTCCTCATCCTCCAGCAACAAATCCTCTCCATTAACAACCTTCACCTCCGAATCCGAATCACCTAAATCCTCAATCTCAACACAATCACCATCACTGCTATTGCTCTCGACCGTCGCCGTCGCCGAAGGTCTACGATACGCAAAAGACTCAATCGCAGGCGAAGGATTCGACGGACGAGTCCTCTTCGGAGTCCGTGGTCGTTTAAGAACTCGCGAAGCGTTAAACGAGTGCTGCGACCACTCTTCCTCGGAGATTTCGTCGAAATCGCGTTTCATCCTCCGGGAATTGCGAATCTACTGGATCGGAAAATTTGAAGAGAAAAAATCTCACATGAAGAAAATTGAAAACCCTAGATTGATTGAAGTGACTATTAGCATCGAATTGGAGAGGAAGAAGAAGAAGAGAGATATTAAAAATTACACCATTCCCTTTGTGTTATTACTTCGAGTTTCGCGGAGAAAGGGGAAAGGTCAAGGTTTCAAAGTGAGGTTACAGAGAGAGAGAGAGAGAGAAGAGAAACTCAATAAACAATGTATTGCTTCTTTACAAAAGAGCGGCATCCTCTAAAAGCTAAGCGCGCGGACGCAATGTTTATATGGGCCGAACTCATTCGTCGTCAGGCCCAATATGTTTAATGGGTTTTAACAATTCATAGAAACAAAGCATTTTGAACAACAACACATATATGTTTTTACTTGAATTAATAAATTGAATTGAATGGAATTTTTAAGTAAAGAGACTCCAATAACAAAAGTTTCAAATATTAAGATGATCGCAACTAAAGTTTGAATGGAGCTAATAAACTTGGAAAGTAAGGAACAACTAAGCCATAGTAACCAAGGAAATACAAATGATAAACCATAGAGTTGGGATCAAGATCAAAGGCGACGAGGCTATCTCTATATGTAAGTGCGAGGATGACCTTGTTGGTGTCCTTGGAAATGGTCAAAGGTGTGAGAGGCTTTGAGGTGACACCACCAAACCAAGTGGAAGTATAATGCAAATCAACCGAGAAGATCCTCTCCCATGTGTTGTCTTCAACTCTCCACCAAAACTCTTGCTTGCAATCTCCCTTCAACTCAGAAACGCAGAGACGACCATCAAGATTGCATACACCAATCTTGTCACCAGAGGCATCACGAGTAATAAAAGATGGTGTTGGAATGATTTCAAACATCTCTGTGTGAATATCGAAAACTATGAGTTTTGTTGTCGTCGATGGATCTCCATCTTCCTCTCCTGTGAGCCAGTAGAGTGATCCGTTTGCAAAAACTGCCCTTTGATCAATCAAGATGTGATGATGATCAAGAGGATTAGTATTCACGAATCTCCATTTTTTTTCCTCTTGAAACCAAAGAAAAATATAAAGTCTCAAAAACTATGTAGTATGTATTATCAAAAATTCAAAATCATCCCAAAACCAAAACCGTGAAAGAGTCAGAAAGTTA